>NC_084765.1:5592500-5912500 GCF_028858725.1 Colius striatus | reverse complement strand
ACTTAGCATATTTGACTGCAATGACTTTATTTTGGTAACAGTGCTTATTCTGAGCTTTGATCAGAATGTGGGGATTAGTAAAATGGTTCTGTAAACAACAGCAGCTTGTAGGGTTGCTCTAATTCACCTCAGAAACCTGCTACAAATGACTTAAGTCATAACACACAATATTCTAGTGCAGTCCTCAGTATGTGATGAATACTGGAACTACATTGTATAAACAAAGACATTCAGATGTTTTGGAAGGAAGAACGAAAAACTTAACTGCTGCTAATTTTAGTGGGCATTTGGCATCAAATCTAGGAGTGATTTTGAAGGCTTGTCAATAGCTGCTAATGTACTGGAGGTGATTTATTTTCAGGGCAGTTCAGGAGTCACTGAGTTACTGTCCCTGCACATGTGCACACATGCCCACACGCAGGGAATATTTGAGGGTTCTGCAGCAATAGTTCAAAGCGCTGCAGCTACGTCATTCTGCCAGATTCCCAAATGGTGGGTATTGGGATCGTGCCAGTGTGATACTCAACCGTGATAGCTCCTGCCTTTCTCCTTGTGTGGGTGTTTACCTGAGCTGCAGGGTATCTTCATGCATGTGGTCAGCAGTCATTTTCTTCAGTGCCTGGTGGCAGTTCTGGCTCCATAGCTGGGTCTGCCCGCAGCCTCTGCTGCAGGAGCAGAACAAGTTTTGCAGTCTGCCTTCCTATCTCACAAGGCTGGAGATGGCTTGAGGCAGGATGAGGCAAGAGGTGTGAACATGCTGAACTGAGATGTGATAATATTTTCTGGGAGAGGGAATCACCTTGGCCCAGGCATTGAAGACTGGGGTCCTAGGGTGGGATTGAAAGAAATGAGAGCAGGATCTTGCTTTGCAGGATAAAGATATTGGTAAAAGGATGGGGACAGAAGGCGGCATATTTCAGGCAGTCAGTATTTTCTGTGGAACATACCTGCTCTACAGCCCTGCATTTATAGCTTTTCCTTATTTTAGGAAGGATTCCTTACAAAGACTGAGTTAAATCTGTATTTATTTAAAGAAAAAAACCAACATACCAAAACCCAAATCAGATCTAGAAACATTCTGCTGGTACAATAACACAACCACACAGCTTTAAGTGGTAGTTCACATCGATGACAATTTTAGTAATGTGAACCATAAGCTGTCCACCATAATGTGGGAAGGTATGAGAAGGGAAGACCCTTGAATTTGGAGAGGACAATGCAAACACTGTCTTGTATCAAAAAATACACACTTCTGTTGTAATTCTGCTTTTTTTTCCTTAGGGGGTTTTATGGTTTCTGTTGATAATTTCGTGGTTCTGGATTGTAGTTTTGAAGGATAAGGATGTCTGTGAGGATTGTCCTGTTTGTGAGACTGTGCAAGGTGCTCATAAAAAGCAATGACTAGATGAAGTTAAGAAGCATTATATGGTCTTATATATAGTAATACACCTTTAACAGTGGCAGGTGATTTTTCAGACAACCATCCTTTTGTTGAGTTGTCTGAGAGATTTTTTTTTATTACTTCCCTGCTTTATTGTTATTAAAGGGTCAAAGGGGGGACAGCCCTGAAGTGAGTCTGTGTTAAGCTATAGGATTAAACTATTGGCAGCAGAATGGGAAAGGAAGAAATTCACAGATTTTCTTTCTATCCTGCAAAAAACAAATACAAACATAAATATGCCGTGAATACACTTTTCTCACTTGCATTTTTTTAGAGTACAGAATGCATAACAACTCTTCTGAGCATGGTTGATTGTGCTGAAAAGTAGTTCAATATGCAGCAGTTTAAATTTACTGTTTTGTGAACTTCACATACTTGCTGAATGACAAGAGTCTCATTTTTCTATGCCATGTTCACCTTTAGCTGTTTTGCTTTTCTTGAAGCTGAGATGTGAGTATTACTTGTAAGCTTCAGGAATCTCTGCGATTTTTTTGTAGCCCTGTTTTGTTTTCTAACTGTCTGGGCTTGTTTAAGGAATTATTGAGATTTAAATTGAAATCGGGGAACCCTTGAGAATTGGAATGATCAGAAACTTCACTGGGATGATGGATGTTATAGGCAGAGGTCAGCTGTATCCTCTATGTTTATTTTGTAGACAAGTTTGTAGGAAACTTGATATGATCTCTGAGTGGTAGCATCTTAAATATTTAAGTGGAACAAATAACACTGCTGGCACATCAGTACTGGTGGTTGAAGTAGCTTTGGCATATACCATTAGTTTCTGAGACCTGCTGTAAATTTGTCTTTGAATAAAGCAAATCCTTGTATTGATGTTCTCAACACATAAGGTACAGAGAGCTGCCGCTTGATACAGTGCCGAGTACCTCTGTTAACATGGTGGGTTTATTGCCTTGCATTGTAGTAGGATTTCCTAGGTACCAGGCTTATCAGTACACAACTTCAAAACCTAAAAATCTACTCCAGTGTTATTTGAGTGATTTCTTTGTGGTTTTTGAAGGAGCACTTTAAAAGCCAAGTTCTTTAACAATTGTAATTGAGCACAAGTGGTTTAACACAAGAGTTAGGAGGGATTTTTTTTTTCCTTTCATTAACATCAACAGTAAGTTCCTGCTATCAGTACAAGGCTGTTAAAATTTCCCAGTCACTGAAGCCTGGAGGGCAGCCTGTGGCCACAGATGAGAGCTTGTGAGGCTGGAATACTAGCTGCAAACAAATCTGCACTGGTGTCCTCTTCCCAGGCAAATAGCATTAACAAAATGTGTGGCAGTACATTCATAAGGAATATTGTTACTAAGATGATATTTGAGATGTATCTTGCATTTGCAACACCCAGGTGGGCTTCACAGTGAGAAGCAGGGCCAGCTCCTTGGGGAGCACCTACAGCAGTGACCACAGGTGTGCTGTTGGTGGTTTGTCCCAGGAGAGAAGAGTTGCAGAATCACACAATGGTGAGGACTGGAAAAGACCTCTGGAGATCATCCAGTCCAACTCCCTGCTAAAGCAGGTTCCCCTCAATCAGGGGCACAGGAACTTGTCCAGGTGGGTTTGGAAACCTCCAGAGAAGGAGATTGCACCCTCCCTGGGCAGCCCGTGCCAGGACTCCCTCACCTGAAGAACAAAAGAAGTTCTTCATGTTCAAATGGAGCTTCCTGTGTTCAAGCTTGTGCCTGTTACCCCTTCTCCCATCACTGAGCACCACAGCAAAAAGACAGGCCCCATCCTCTTGATACCTGCTGTTTAAGTATTTATAAGCATTGACGAGATCCCCCCCTCAATCTTCTCTTATCTGGGCTAAAGAGCCCCAGGTTCCACAGCTTTTCCTTGTAAGAGAGGTGGTCCACTCCACTGATCATCTTTGTAGCCCTCCATTGGACTCTGGAAGTTCTCTATCACTCTTGAACTGGGGAGCCCAGACCTGGATGCAGTACCCCACGTGTGGCTTTACCAGGACAGAGTAGAGAAGAAGAACCTGTCTTGACCTACTGGCCATATTCTTCTTAATGTACCCAAGAATGCCATTGGCTGCCTTGGCCATGAGCACACATTGCTGGCTCATGCTTAGTTTGCCATCAAACAGAGAACTAAAGTTGACTATAACATGCCTGGAAAGACTGCAGGATGTGAGCAAAACACAGGGGTTTTTTTCTCCACTGACTGAGCCTTGTGCCCAGCTCTCCCTGTTGTGTTCCTGATTGCTCTACACTGTCTGTGTTAGCAGAAGGCTGCAGACTTTGCAGCCTGACTGTGGCGTGACCCTGCCTGCACAACTGAGCTGTGCTTTGCCCAGCCCTCCCTGGGGCTGGCAGGAGGCATCTATGTGGCACATGGAGTCTTTTGGAAGGTAGGAAAAGAATAAACCAGAGAAGCAGCATGAGGGCCACTAGAGGAAATGTGTAAGCATGATCCTATAGACCTCCCCAATGCCACCCACATGGGATGCAGGCTGTGGGGCACATGCCCTAAGCAGTGCTGCTGGCCAGCCCCATGGATATCCTTTCCTTCATAGTAGCCGAGCCTTTTAGCCTTCTTGGCCCTGGAAGCAGCCATTGTGGCCAGTAACAGTGCTGCTGTGCCCTCTCTGTTGGCAAACACCTGCTTTGTTGGCACAGCAGTTTCTTCTGCAGTTTGATGTGATACAGGGGGACTGCAGGAACCAGAGGAGAAGGGGCTTGACAGACTCCTGGGAGATCCTGAGGAAACACTGAACAAATCTACCTTTTTAAAAAAGTTTATTGGTTTTTTTTGCCTCTTAAGCTCTCAATGCTCCAGAAATGCATAAATTTATCAACCTTTTTTCCCGCCTTTTTCCCCCTCCCCCTACTATAATGTATTAAAAAGCTGTGCAACTTCCCACCTATTTGCTTCCCATACACTAGTGTACTAGGCAGGCATGGCCTGAGATTTGCAGTGAAAGACTTTATAAAAACTTGTCATATACTGGCTTAGGCATGGTACTTATTGTGCATTTATATGACTATATAAATGTGAAAAATTCATATGTATGTGTCTTAGACTTTGTAATTGTTATAAATTTGAATTAAAGTAGGAGTTTGTATAAGCTTTTCACTTACAACTGAGTTCTTTGAAGACCTTTAAGTTGCTATGTTCTTGTTTCAATGATACGTCAAATAAGAGCTGCTGAATATATGCTTGTCTATTATCCTCGTGCTCTTGTGAAGTTGGAGTTTGTGTGAGGAGGGAACCTGACAGGTAATAAAAATGATGATGACAGCTCTGCAAGTGAACTCCAAATTTATAGACTAAAATATAAAGGTGTCTCGCAAGCCAGTGCCTATAGAGAGGCTGGAATTGAAGTGGCTTCTGAAAGATTAAGGAATTTAAGTACATGATGTGAGCTCTAATTTCAAGAACTTAGTCTTGTCTTTAACACTTTAATGGAATAGGACAGGGTCTGCAAAAGCTCAGTCCAAGTGAAGAATATTACTTACACTTTATTAGTTATTGGAGTTAGTGAGTACTCTGTTATTCTACCTTAAAGAAAAAGTATGGTCTTTAGCTGTAATGTTTTGTCAAAGCTGTCAAATTCTTTAGGTTTGCTTTTCAGTTGTTTCACAAAATACTCTGTGATGTGCATTTGCACTAAATGGACATGCTTCACCTGTGTTTTGGGCAGTGAACACAATGGATAGGCTTTGAATAGTTCAAAAGAGGAAAGTAAAGAGAAAATAAATATGGCACATTAGGCTTAGGCTAAGAGGCACAAGAAACGTAGATGAAACAGAAATGAATTAGTTAAAAAAAAAAAGTCTTAAGGTATGACAACTAGTAATAGAAATGCAGCACCAACAAATATTTGTTGTGTAATTGTAATAATACCTACTTTGGTTCTTTTGATGCTGTGCTTATTGCTGTAACGTTTGTAAATCACAACGTTTTCCTTGGAAACTGTAAATGCAGGTTAATGAAAACTCTGGGCAAACTGTCCATTTTCAGCCATTTTATTGAAATATCTGTTGGCCTCTGGGAAGACCTTAGGCTAGCAGTGATCTGCAGACACAGAGGTCAGGGATTTGCGGTGTAAATGAGAGTGAGCACACAAATAATCACTACATGATCTCCTGTCTTTCTGCTTTCTGCTTTATGATTTGGCATCGCTAATGACTTTCAACTCTGTTCAGGCATCGCGTTTGTTAAGATGATGCCAGAAGTTTGCAAAGAAGTAACAGAGAGACAGGAAAGCACCCTGTTTCACCTTCCAAAACTCCCTGCTCAATGATGACAGTGGGGGATGGTAATCTTTCCCCTTCTCCATTTTACTGCTGAGGGGAGAAGATGAACACAACAAAGTGAACGGCTGTGGAGAGCCATCAGTTCAAGGTGCAGTTATTTGGGCACTGGATCTGCCTGGAGTGAGGGACATGAAAGGTCTCTCGTTCTCTCCCATGACCCTGTCTGTTCTCCCTGACTGAGAGATTGACTCCCTCATTGTGGATGTCCATCCTTCCTCTGGTCATCTTCTGCTTTAATGGTGGCACAGGAGGAACAGGGCTTGGGGCTTCATTCGTTGTTTTCCAGAATCTGCTAGATAAGTGGAATTTATCAAGGAGTACAGTGAAAGTAAAATCATAGGTGTAAACAAGTAGTCACAGGGACTGAGGCCTGCCTCTTTGAGTATGCAATTTCCCATAAAAAACTAAAAAAAAAACCCCAAAATCTAAACAAAGCAAAAACCAAACCAGAAAGGGGCGGGAGAAATGAGTCGGAGAAGACTCGGATATGTTTATTCCACTGGAAAATAATTCTTTTGATCTTCAGGGAGGTGTGTGAATTTAGGAGAGAGAAGAAAGACAGGTAATTTCTAGGTTTCTTCTTTTTTTTTTTTTTTTTTTTTCTGAAGCGGAGCCTCAGGCTTTTTCCCTCTTCTCTCCACGCCCCCCTCTTTTTTTCCCCCTCTTTATTTTCACTGCACGTTTAATTTCTCTGAAGCGTTCCAGTGTTGATGCAGCCTAAAAGCATTTGAACGGAGCAGCACACACACTTGTCAGACCATGGGGCAAATGATAAGGGGATGCCAGTATGTGAACCGTAGGAATTAGCTCTTTGATGTATAGCTTTAGAGCTAATGGTACCTCTCATCTTAGGAGAGAGCCTTTGACTGCAGACAGTTTTGTAAGTTCCCACTTGTTGTATTTGTTGATGAATTTCATGTATTTCTTGACTTTTTTATTACATGAAAATTCAACTGATATCTTTTCTTTTCCCCTAAGAATTTGAAGTATGTAAACCATGTACAGCACAGCAACAAAACTCTCTTTTATGGAAATAGGTCAAGTGCATTAATTCTCAATCAAGCTCTTCTTTTTAATTTGGCATGTCATTTAAGTGTTGGGGTCCAAGGTCGACCTTACTAGCCCAGAGAGGGGACTGGATGAATAGCTGAAGGCAATGATTTCTTCAACTAACCCAGCCAGACTTTCAAGAGCATGTCTGCTCATGGCTTTAGAAACACTGAATGCTTAATGTAACTCAAAACCCATGCTAATTTGTATTGTAATGGAGGAGAGTGTTCTGTCTGCCTGGACAGTGGCATACATACCATGGCTGGTACACCACTCATGTCAAAGCAGATGTGCATGGGGTTTTCTTCCATAGTTGCAGCAGTCACCACAGTTCAGCTGGATGTTGACCTGCAGAAGACAGCCCCTAGGTCAGAGGACAGTCAGACTGCCTGTTGCTCTCAGCCATATGCTTGCTCACATCAATTAAAACTCTTCTTATTTTTTATCTCATGGGCTGTTACTGCTGACCTTTCCCCTTTAGTGCTTTATTCATATTTTGCTTCTTCCTGGGTCATCCCTTGCCACTACCTGTTTCTGTGGCTTCCATCTATCTAAAGACAAGCTTAAACTTTCAGTATGGGTGGTTTTCCACTTTTGTCCCCAACACATCTGGCTACATGGCATAATGTAGACAAACCTGAACCGGTCCCAGTCTGTGTCCCTGCCCTGGTTACTAGTGATACCATCCAAGAAACTGCTGCTAGTGTAGGAAGATGAAAAAACAACTTTGTTCAGAGCATATTGCATGAGGAAAAACCACCTGTCATTTTGGATGAGAGTTTCTGTTGTCACTGCAAAAGCCATCAGACAAGGATTTGCAGTGTCAGGTTTGTCATTTGTTGCGGATCAGGATTCTTGACAGTTAGCACCTGCATCTCCTGTTGTGAGGGCTTCACATCTGGAACTGAGGATATGCATTTCAGCCTCCCAGGTTTCCAGGTGTAGAGTTCTGTTTTTTTGATGCTTTGAAACCTGAAGAAGCAGTGAAACCCCATAGCATAGGTGGGACAGTAAATGCGGCAGAACAATTTGTTGCAGGTGGTTTGACTTTTTGTGTCAAAGATTAAGTTGCTTTCCATGTCTGTTAATGCTGCCAATGTTTTGCTGTTGGAGGTTGTTGAAGGGAAGAGTGTGATAGCAAATCTAATAACATACAGTAGCCAGCAGTGCTAATGTGCTCTTTTGCATTTTGTCGTGGAGCATGTTAAGAAAGGATCAGGTGCAAGAATGAAAGAAAATTCTCAGTTTTGGGTGATATGATGTTTTATTTGTCAGGATAATTCATAATTCTAAACTTTGCGCAATAACTGCTTTTAATGATTTTGTTCTGTAAAGCAGTCACTTAAGGTGTATCTACAAAACAAAGCACGTTACAGCATCTGATGCTATCGACAATGTAGCTGTAGGGATAATCAATTCAAATGAGAAATGCCTCTGCAATCTTTGGTACGTTATGAAGCTGCCATTTTAAAGACTTGTTCCAGTATTAGCAGCTGGGGGTTTTGGCAGGGAGTGACATCTGTAGAGTTACCAGTTTGCTTTAAGTTGATTCCAAGCATCTGAATGTATTAAAATGTTTTATTGAAAATGTCTGAGAAGTTTTTTATGACGTTTTCTTTCATGGGCCCTTCATTTGCCTCTAAAGACTGTTCATGCATCATTCAGTAAGCCTTCAAACTTTCTGATGCTAAATGATTCCAATAAAACATTTTAAGCTTTAAAAAAATAGGAGTACTAGGACTTCAGCTGATATTTTCACTCACCTGTAGTTTGTACATTTACCGTGTGAACGACTTCTGTTTTAATGTAGGCGTTTAGATGCTAACCACATTACTGCCATACCAGAAGACAGTTTTGAGGGTCTGGTGCAGCTGCGTCACCTTTGGCTGGATGACAACAGTCTGACAGAAGTTCCCATCTATCCTCTCAGCAACCTCCCCTCTCTGCAGGCCTTAACACTCGCGCTCAACAAAATCACGCACATTCCAGACTATGCCTTCACAAACCTCTCCAGTCTTGTTGTTCTGTGAGTATCTGTAACTGTATTTCCCAAGTGACACAGATTGTCTCCTCAGTTAAAGAGTTTTGATGAATCCAGGATGGCACTGGAAATGCTGTTTTGCTGGTTTAGCTCAACTGTCTAGTAACAGCCTATACTGCCAATGTGATACGGTGTTTACTAGGCAACCTGCTGTAGGTCTGATAAAGACTTTGTAAATCAAATGGACTGTGGGCAGTGTGACTGATGTATATTTTCCTGACATCTCATTTTAGTAGTGAACATTTTAATCCAATCGTTGGCAAGAGAAAGCTTTCAGAAATATTAGCTACCCCAGACCTTTTTCTGCCAAGTCTTAAATATATCTAAAAATTAATATGAAAAATTAGTTGAATTTATGTGTTTAAATCTTAATTCTATCACACTTCTGGATAGCAAGTAAAGGTTTAATAGGTTGTCTTGGCTGTAGGCAATCTATTTTGCTCCCCTATGAGAGTGAAATGTTCCTGTCTAGAAGTGAAAGATAGTCTTCTATGTAGTCCACCCCATGCAGTGTTTTATCTAAAACATTTAACTGTCTGATTTCATAGAAATATCTGCTAATTTAACGTACATGAAATAATTGCACTTGCTTTCATGTTTTGTTTTTGCTTTTTAGACATCTTCATAATAATAAAATAAAAACTATAGGAAAACACTGTTTTGATGGATTAGACAACCTTGAAACCTTGTAAGTAAGCTTCTTGAAGTAATTTGTTGTTCCCTGTTTGCCTCGTTGCCACGTTAATCAAGATTACACTTCTGGTATGGATTTTGCAAATCAGGCATGTGTGCACCACACAACTCATACCACTGATGCTTAGGTCCAGCTCAGGGTTTGGAACTGAAGGCTGGTATCAGTGCAGGGCTCCACCAAAACTAATTAACTATGTTGAGAAGGAGGTAAATATTAGCCTGGGTGAAACGTCGCGTTGGATAATGTGGCTTTCATGTTCCTAGCCTCCATCTAGCTGGCATATCTTTACATAGCTCTCCACTGAGTCAGGTGGATATATCAGAAGTGTTTGAGTGGCCCTGTGGGTGATAAGGGACAAATATTTGTTTATCAGATTTACTGTGGGATTAAACATATTTAAGGTACATTGCCAAAACTGTTGTGTGAATATAGGAGGTTTCTTATAGGGCCCCAGCAGACTATTTCTCCACTGCTCCTCCCTTACTGCATGGGCACCACTGCCTGCCAGGGAGACTGTCACTGGCATATCTCTGCAGCTCCTGAGCCCATCCTCTGCAGGCAGGGAGAACACAGCCCAGCTTCTGCTTCCCAGCCTCTGGGACAAGAGATTCACCTGAGTTCACTTCAGATACTGGCAAATATGAAGATGATGGAGTGGCTGATCCGAAACTGCCTTACGTTCCTTCAGACAGAAAGGGGAGAGGGGAATGGGAAGCATCACTTTCCCTCTTCCTGGTGCTTGTTGCCCCAGAGCTGGGTGTCCCGAGTGCCCGGATCCCACCTGTCCTCCTTCCTTAGAGCACCTCTTTGGCGAGGAATGACTTCCAGCTGCTTCAGTTCCATTACCCATTTAATAGAATTATAGAATGGTAGGGTTGGAAGGGACTTCTAGAAATCATCTAGTCCAACCCTTGTGCAGAAGCAGGTCAACCTAGATCAAGTCCTTCCCCTGCCTCCCATTTCACTTCACTTTTCTGAGTTAATGTCTAATGAGTGCTATCTCCTTCAGCAGTGCATTTTGTTATGCATGGGATCATGCATTTTTTAAATAAATAAAACAACTGAAGGTGGACAAGGACCAACCAGTGCCATCCACTGTTACCATGAGAAGTTCGGATGAGTCCAGGAAAGCTGCTTACTCCAGCTATCTTGACATTCTCTTAGAACCTCAATTAGCGATTACATGCTATATAAATATACATAGCAGATGTAAGACTCTCAAAATGATTTTGCTGCTAATAAGGAGTCCCTTTTGTGGAAAAAAGATGGGGGCAGGTCCTGACATTACTGCTAGAACAGTGACAGGTTAACTGAGATTTCAACATATCCTGCCACTGATGTATCCAGATTTCAGTGTGATTACATCTGCCTCTGTTCAATATTTATCATTGTTTTTGCTGCAAGGTCTGCTCTTACCTAACTGTTGCTCATTCCTTACTGTTTGTTTTAAAAAACCTGACAGAAAAGTTTTCTGAGTAAGCTGATAAAGAGTAGACATTTGTATCTACTTTTTTAAAAAAAGAAAACTTTGAAATCTCAGTTCATTTCCTTGCAAATTCTGTTGAAGAAAAACCTGTGAGGTGTTGAGAAATGCTGAGCTTTTCTGTAAAGAAATGCCATTTGATTTAATATGAATCGTCATCTGGATAATGTTTAATACCTTACCTAAGTTGTTAGTTGGTTATAAACCATGTCAAACAGCACAAAACTGAATCTAAGTTGAAGTTATTCTATGGTCTAGGTAAAGATGTTCTGAGAACTTTTTACTTTCATTGAATTGTCTTAAACAAAACTATTTTGACAATTCCTGACCAATATTAAGAACTTTCTAATTTTCCTACTTTGTTTCTTCTAGGGATTTAAATTATAATAACATGGTAGAGTTCCCTGAAGCCATAAAAGCACTCCCAAATCTAAAGGAGTTGTGAGTATTACTTATTCTCCCTTTTTACCAATTTTCTTTTTCATAAATGAAAAGAGAAAAGGAATTCCTGGGTTTCAGAATGCTTGACTTATTATGCAGCAACTTCAGTCAGATTAAGTTATGCTAAGTGAAGCTACAATTAAAGGAAAATATAATCATCAGCGAGAGAGGGAACCTATTGAAAATTATTTTGGAGTTATATAAGCAAGCAATTTATTCAGGAGAACCATTAGCATAGATCTTAATCATGAACTGGTTTTGGCCTCCAGTAGCAAAATGAAGTATTCACCGATCGCACATGTTTTCCTTGTTGCCTCCATATGAGGAGGAATAAGAGAGAAAGACAAGGATTGTGTTTTGGACAGAGTTATGTCTTTGTAATGTAATATTTTCAGTTTAGCTGATGTACAGTAGACAGAAATCATACCTTCAAAGTTATTCCTGTAGTTTGACTTTTTCCTATTAAACTACAATCCTATTTTTGGCAAGATTAAGATTTGAGTAGGTGTGAAGAAAATGACTATTGGTTGAGTCTACTGGCAGTATATTTTTAAATGTTGATTTTCTTCTTTGCTAATATCTTTAGGGGATTTCACAGTAACTACATTTCCATAATTCCTGATGGTGCATTTGCAGGAAATCCCCTTCTAAGAACGATGTAAGTAATTTTCATGCGTCTATTTTTAGTCTTTAGCAAACAGTGACTGTAAGAACAACGATTGAAACATATTTTTCATTTCCCAGACATTTGTACGATAATCCTTTGTCTTTTGTGGGGAACTCAGCATTTCAGAATCTGTCAGATCTGCATTCCCTGTAAGTATCCTCTCAACTGTCTAATACAATAACTGGATATGAAATGTTGTGGCTAAGAACTCTATGTTTTCTGATTGCTTCTTACCTTTTAAATGTATTTTGCAGTGAGCTTTAATAGGCATTGTTATTGTTAGGAATATCCAGTTTCTTCAGAAGCTCTAGTAAATAGGCTTTACAGCCTTTTGGGTATTTTTTTTTAAATTTTCTTTGCCTTGCATAAGACATATAACCTCAGGCCAAATGCTCAGGTTCTTACTTAAACAAACTGCAATATGTCCTAGGTGGTTTTCGAACAGGGATGTACATTGTGAGAATGTTTTGCAGGTTAGTGCATGCATGTTCTCAAAAGAGATCAGTTCTGGGGGTGACAAGTAAGCAAAATGGAGTGAGACTTCAAACTTTGAACTGCAAACTACCTATGAGTTTATGCCCTTTTCATAAGTGTATTGATGTGAGTCTTTCCAGCTTGATGAATTAGTTTGCTAATGGAAGAGGAATTTATTAAGCAAGTTACCAGTATGAAAAGCAGTGAAAAGACTATATTTTAGAGACTATTCATGTGTAAATTTTAAACAAAAGTTTTAAGAACCTTAGAGTGTCTCCTTTCTGAAAATGTGTCTGATAGCAGGACTGAAAGTCACAGTTATTTGCATAACAGTTGGCAGCTAATTTTTGTGGGGATTCTTCTAGGGTCATTCGGGGTGCCAGCATGGTGCAATGGTTTCCTAATTTGACAGGAACAGTTAATCTGGAGAGCTTGTAAGTATCTTCCACAGAAACAATTTCCAGTAGTTTCTTGGTTTTACCTCTTGTGAAGTGATTAAATGTGGTTAGTGGATCTGGAAAGCAACTGGATATATGTTCTCTTCATGTGAAGAACTCTAATTATACAGCTTTCTTTCTTGTGGTACCTGGGTGCCTCTTAGTTTTGTGGGTTTTCTTTTTTTAATAGGGTGAGCTGTCAACAGCCTATGAAAAGACTGTTGATACTAAACCCCCTCTCACAGAAGTGAAAACCAGAAAAGTTGGCCTTTGCCTAAAAAACAAACCAAGAAAAATTTTGGTGGGTGGATCTAGAACCCTGATAGCTTCGACACCCTCCTTATTCTGCTCTTGCATATGTTTGTTAGGCCATCAACAATAAACAATGCAACTACTTCATTTTTTTCCCACAGGACTCTAACAGGGACCAAGATAAACAGTATTCCTGTTAACTTATGCCAAGAGCAAAAGGTGCTACGAACTTTGTGAGTATACACAGTATGATATTATCATCTGCATCACAATGTTTTAAAGGAAACTTTCAAGCAAAAGTAGTGGTTAGAATTGCTCATTTTAATAATTCTGTTAAAGCTGGGAATGTGATTCTTGTTTCTTAATTCTTCAAATCAAGATTCACATCAGAGTTGATGTAATATCCTTATATTCCTGAACATATCCCCTTAGAGGGATCCCCTGTATTTCTTTCATGCATTGTAAAAGATGTGTAACGTGGTGCTGCAGAACAGTCTTCTTCAGATTTGTTTCAAACACAACAATAGTCACCTACATTCAGAGGTTAAGGAAGAGTTTAGTTACAGTGCTTCCACTTTTTGTGTTTGGGAACACAACAGAGAGCATCAGGAACAAAAGGAGACAAGGATTAGGAAGAGGATAGTAATACAAAGGCAAGACACAAAAAGCAGTGAAGATGTGTTAAAGTAAATTAAAAAACCCTCAAACTGGTTGGGAGGGAAGAGACAGCCGTGTTTACAAAAGATATATGCAGGAACATGTGGAACAAAGTGCTGAAAAATGGAGGGGAAAAAAAAGTTCTCTTTTGTAGAAGAAAAACTAGGGAAAGAGAAATGATGAGGTGAGATGTATTTTCAAATGGCAGTTTATTTTTTGAACAGAAACTGGGAGATTGTTTGCAAGTTTCTAGTCTCTTTTTTTGCTGCATAGTTTCAAAGAAAACTCTGAACTTTTCTAGCTCTGCATAGGGAGGTCCCAGCACACTAAATCAGAAGTTGCACCAAGTTCATGCGTTGCGTGCTGTCTGTCCAGGTCACTCTGAAAAAGCAGTTTAGCAATAAAACTATTCAGATTACAACTCTCAGATTTCAGCAAATTTGTACAGTATGGTTTTGGGGTATGCGCATGTCCAGATGCAGAACTGAAAGCAGTGAAAAAGGATGTAGAGTATATACACAGAACAAAGTTGAGAGGAATGTCATGAGCTGTTGAAGCCACTGTAAAGGCTCAGACTGTTTCTCCCTTACTTCTCATTTACAGAACACTAGTTTCAATAAAACTTTGTCAAATACAGAGTTTGGAGATGATTTTTTTTTTTAATGCTTGCTTGCTTTACATCACTGATTAAATATTTCAGGAAAGTTAAAAAATAGAATTGTTCACTGCATTTAGAGGCAAAAAGGGGAGAGAGAAATGTAGCTTTTAAAGAGATTATATGAATAGAATGTAAGACAATGAATGAACGTTTTATAGAGTTACATAGACAGCCTTGTTTCTACTCTCTACTGACTGGTGCAAGCTGGACATAGCAGTTCTGTGCAGAGACCTCACTTCTGATTCCCATCATAACTTTGTCTAAGCTGCCCTTAGTTTTTCTGTCAAATGTTACTAACAGGAAGGTTTTTCTGCCAAATTAAGAGTTAAAATTATTGAGATGCTTTGAGTGGAAAAGAATTAAACTAAGTACTTTTCTCTCATTTTCTGTTTTGAAGGGACTTGTCTTATAACAATATAAAGGACCTCCCAAGTTTTAAGGGCTGCCACTCCTTGGAGGAAATGTAAGTAGAAATACATGTTGTTTATCTTTATTACCCCCTTATGCTGAATCCAAGTCTGTAGAATTTTTTTCTTCATATGTGATCATAAGTTTCGAAGATCAACAGAGACAGTGACCATCTCACGTGAGGAGTGTGCTGGCCAGTGAATCAAACCATTTGTGTTTTCCTCAACTAGCTAAGTTTTAATTGTTACTATGGCACCAAAAAAAGAATGAAGGACACCTTAATCCTGAATTTCATACTAGTATTGCCAGACACATAAATGGAATGAGCATTTATGTGTTTTCTTTCCTGCCACTTATCTCTTGTACTCTTCAGTTCATTCTAAACCATCAGCTTGTGATCCTGTAAGATGTATTTTCTTTTAGCTCCTGTAAGACACATTCAGAACCTATCTCTGCTTTTCCTTACTTCATTGCTATAAAGCTTCTTAAGCTGTACAATTTCTCTGCAGGAATCTCTGCTACACTTAAGCTTTATTTCTCTTCAACAGAGTGAGGTTAATAGACTTCACACAGGCCTTTCTTTGTTGTTGTATTCTTGACATTTTGAGGCTCATTGTACACATAGTTCAATGTAAAGGGAGCTAGTGACAGAGGTGCTACCAAAGAGCTTCACGATTGTATTAACATGGCTAATGCCAAGTACTTAACTGATTTGCCTAAAAGGGGAAAAGGAGAAATATCCTGCCATTGGTAAGGCTGAACCTATGTATTAGCAGGCACTGAGCTACCCCGTGGTTTGAAGTCAACCCAGTTAGTCAATAAAGTTCTGTTTCTACTTGTTTGGCTTGCAGTTCCTTACAGCATAATCAAATCCATGAAATCACAGAGGACACCTTTCAAGGACTGTCTTCCCTTCGCATCCTGTAAGTGCATGTATCTTGGTTTACTCACTATGCAGCCAATGTTTTTGATTCCTTTATAAACTGAGACCAGGATTTGATGTTAGAAATCTGATTGATGGCAAAAGGCCAGGTATGCTCTGTCCTAAGGTGAAGTAAACCAGGGGCAAGAGAGACTAGCAGAAGCCAGTTTCGGTCCCATTCTTTCTAGTCTCCATTTTTTTTCCCAGCCATAGATGTTTTTTTAATATATAGAGATTCAAAAGGAGAGGGTTTCTTTTTGCATTTTATTATTACTATATTATTCCATTAGATAGTATTTATTGGAGAGATCTTACCTATTTTCCTCAGGAGCAGAGCAGTGTGTCTTTGTCTATGTGAAATTTATATAAGAATATAAAAATGGACAGAAAAAAAATTGGACAAATTGACAAGTGTTTTAGGAGGAGTGTCATAATAGAGTCCTGAAGGTCCAGCAGGAGCAGATGCTCCTTTACTCGTTCTGTTGTAGTCTTCCCCCATCCCTATCACTGTGCCCTGCTACAGCTGCAGTTGTCACCAAAGGAATTGTTTAGTACCAGAAAGGGAGACGAGAAATAGAAGGCTGATTCTACTTTGGGGGTGAGATGAAGCAAGATACAACTGCCTTACCAAGGGGTTTGGTGCTACTGCATCTGACTGGGGAGAAAGGGGAAATGGGAGGGTTGTCAGCTTTTCTGACAAAGGCATAATGTATTCGTCACTTTAGCGTTCTCCTCAGTTCCAAAGTTTTGATGAAACTGTTAAAATAATCTCATTTGTCATTCATTGCAGTGACCTCAGTAGAAATCAGATCCATCAGATCCACAAGGAAGCTTTCACCACTGTTGGAGCTATTGTTAATCTGTAAGTAGGCTATTCTGTGCAGCAACCCTCCCCTATCTATCATTAAACTGCTGTGACAGGAAATGTTTTTAAATTAAAATTGGTATGTGTCCATCGTGACTTTCATCTCTGTGAATCACAGATCCTCTCACTAGCTGAACACATGCAGGACACACTTAAAAATGTTTGCTGTGCTGACAAGCATTTGTCAGGCCACAGCCTGAGTATGAGACCTTAAAAAAGCCTTCATGCTTCAATGAAATGTGTGATATAGGGTCTTCAAACTTACTTTGTTGTAACATTTTTCTAATGTCCACATTTCAGAGACCTAAGTTTCAATGAACTAACTTCAGTTCCAACCGAAGGATTGAGTGGACTGAACCAGCTGAAACTTGCAGGCAATTCTGAGTTGAAGGAAGCTTTGGCAGCAAAGAACTTTGCAAAGCTCCGGTAAGTTGGTAAATAACACCACAGGGTGCTTTTCTTATTTTGTCAGTAACAAGGAATGTGACAATAAATGAAGCCAGTTTAGGTAATATTCATGGCAAATGATCAGGCCCTTTGCTGAGTCCTGTAGTGCCTTAATGTTGACATATGTGAGCAGGCATCTGACTCTTCTGGTATAGAAGCCATTTGCAGACAATTTTCTTGGAAGCTTTTTTATTTTTCCTCCACCACTTTTCAGGCAGGTATCACTTGACTTTGGAGTAGTGGTTTGTGTGGATTCCAGTTGTTATTGAACTGAGCACATCTGCATGTCTTGCGGAATGTTGAAAAGGAGAGCAGGTGTGCAGGTGTCTGATTCAGTAATCATCACTCTTTATACACAATGTTATTTATTCTTGGAGGCACATGATAAGAGTAACAGCAGTCATGGAAATGGAAACCTGGTACAGTGGGAGGTGGATCAGACAGGAATTAACTGCTTTGCATTTTTAAAGATCTCTCTTCACATTAAGAAGCAGCAGTTAAAACTTGTGTCCCATACTGTTTGACAGAAAACCTGGAAGATAGAGTCAATTTGTCTAAGGCCAGCAAAGGAATTCATGTCACTTGTAGGCTCAGACCTCAGCAGTCCTGTGGAAACAGCAGATCAGTTTTTGGTGGGTTTTTTCTGTTTGAGAATTAATGCTTTGTGGGATCTTCTGGTATTACTTCTAAATATTTACAAAAGAATAATTCAGGAGCAATAGTGCAGATAGTTGATATTGCAGCCTTGAGTCACAAAAATTAGCTTCTGGTCTGCTACTATCTTGTTTATATGGACTTAAAAAACTCTGTATGTGGCTGTACTTCTCTACCAGGGTTTATAGTATGTCCCATTTCTGTCAAATACACACACAAACAAAAAACAGAACAGAAGAAACAAACAAGTCTTGTTTTGGGGCCACAAAATGAAAGGTGTCAAAGGAAAGATGTAATTTTTAACATTATGATTGTTTGGGAATTCACTTTCTTAGAAAATAATTACTCCTTAACTTGCTTAATTAGTTTTCAGTTTAACTTGTACAAAACACTGATCAGAACTTGGTTTGTTTATGGAGTAGAGTGAGTAGTCGAGTTAAATGTCACAGGATTGGCTTTGTACTCCTTGCAGCAGACAAGATTTGGACACATCCCTTATCCTTTATCTCAGTGCAAAAAATAATCAGAAATGGTTACAACTGATCCAATTTGAAGTAGGCTTTTTATTAGTGACCATGATGACAAAAAAAAGCTTCAGCTTTAGCAGTAGTGTGCCACTTAATATTTTTAATAGCTAGTAATCTTAAATTTAGTTACAATGGATAATGCTCTGTGTTGTTCTGCTGTTATTTCAGGTCACTCTCTGTGCCATATGCCTACCAGTGCTGTGCATTTTGGGGTTGTGATTCTTATTTAAACTCTAACGCTGAAGATTCCAGTCACCGAGATCAAGGTGCCTTGATGGAGCGTGAGAAGGGTCAGTGTTTCTTTATACTAAACCAGCAGTATGATTTTTTGTAGGATTACAGAATTATATGGATTGGAAGGGACCTTTAGAGATCATCTAGTCCAACATACCTGCAGAAGCAGGTTCACCTAGATCAGATCACACAGGAACATGTCCAGGTGGGTTTTGAAGACCTCCAGAGAAGGAGACTCCACAATCCCTCTGGGCAGCCTGTGCCAGGGCTCCGCCACCTGAACAGTAAAATAGTTTTTCCAGCTTCTTTCCATTACCCCTTGTCCTGTCACTAGATACAACAGAAAAAAGTGCTGCCCCAACCTCCTGACATCCACTGTTTAGGTATTTGTAAACATTAATGAGTTCCCCCCACAGTCTCCTCTTCTCTAGACTAAACAGCCCCAGTTCCCGCAGCCTTTCCTCATAAGGAAGATGCTCCAGTCCCCTGGTCATCTTGGTGGCCCAAGGCTGGACTCTTTCAGAAGTTCTCTGTCCCACTTGAGCTGGGGAGCCCAGAACTGGACACAGTACTCCTGATGAGGCTTGACCAGGGCTGAATAGAGGGGGAGGAGAACCTCCCTTGACCTGCTGCCCACACTCTTCTTGACACATCCCAGAATGCTGTTGGCCAGACTAGACTGAATAACGGTGGATGTTGTCTTTGAACAAACCATATATCTTCATAGGGATACAAAAGTTGTCTCTACAAGTGCTTAGCAGTTGCTCACAGATCAGCAGTGCCATGTTCCTTCTAAATGTGTGAAATGGCTTTGACAGTGTAAGGTTGCCTGGTTTGAAAAAAAAGAAATGAAAATTCAATTTAAAAAAAAAAAAGGTAAACTGTCAGTATCGTTCCTGTCACTTTCTTCTGTGGCACAAATAGTTCTCAGTGTTTCAGCCTTCCTGTTCAGAAAGGGTTTGTCCTTCCACACTCTATTTCAAGGCTCATGGATCTTTTCCCAGTGATGAAGGTTGCTGCTGCTTTGTTAGAAAGCGTAGTGAGTAGCTGGGACAGGCAGTAGTATCTCAAACTGCTGCAGAGATTTCTGCACTGAGCATTCACCCTTACATGGCAAACCAGAGCAGCTCCACTTGTTAAAGACTTGAACATTGGTGAAGTGTTGGTTAGACATTTGGTCTTTCAAAGGACTACTTCCATCCTAGGCAGCTTCACTGCATTTCTTTCTTAATTCCTACAGCTAACCTGTTTTTCTTTTTTACCTGGATACAGCTGATGCAGATGCTCTAAGAAGTGAGGAAAATGAGGAACTGGGACAGACTATTATTCACTGTACACCAGCAACGGGTAAATATTGTTATGTGTTTAAACCACAGTGTGAACTTCAGGCATGATATTATGCAAATAGCTGTCTGTGGAATTACATGTTTCGTTCCTTGTAGTCATTCTGTACACAGAAGATTAAATTCTACAATGCTTGGATGAAACTTTATTTGATGTCAGTGTTGTTTTAGACAAGTAATCATGAAGATTTGGCTCGGCTTTAGACCATATAGCACTGGAAAAGTAAAACAACAGGAGTTGGTTTCCATAAGCAGAACAATCAAGACTGTAATACTTTTATTCAGAGCCTGTTGCTTTTAATGCATGTTTAATTCTGCATTGCTCTTGCCAAAGACATGTCCGTGGAGCAGACTGTATGAACGCTCATCTGTTTCAGTGAGAAGTCAGCCTGTGCTTAAAAAGCTTAACTCTAACTGCTGTCACTGGTGGTTTTAACTAAGCTCAGTGCCTTTGTAGGACAGAGGATGAGGAATGTGCATGTGATCTATTCCCCAGTTCTGCCATAGACACATTAACTGACAGCAGAGGGCTGTTACAAGTAGCTGGAGCAGGCAATAGCACCTTAAACTGCTAGAGATATTTATGCAATGAGTAGTCCATACTATTGGTATACCAGAACTACTCCAATTCATGCGTGAATAGTCCAGGAATGTTGAAAGTCTTTGATCTTGCAAATGAATATTTTGGTTTTAGATAGCTTTGTTGCTGCCCTTCTGCTTCTCTTCCCCAAACTGTAGCTTTCCACACACAGTTCCACAGTGCCTAAAGCACTTACTGTGGTGCCTCCTACTTCCTTGCCTTTGCCACGGGCTCTCCAGTGGGTTCCTTCTATACATCTTGTACCTTTCTGTTTGCATAAACAGGTTTACATAGATGGGGGAACAGTATACTTCCCAGTCAAATTACTTCTGGAGGAGAAGGGGTTTTCCAAGTCTTGTTTCATTCTCTTCTCCTAAACTGGTATTTTATATCCATTATGAAAATTGGTTTGCTCTTCGTCTTTTGGGCTGGCTCCAGCTTTAGTGTACAGAATATCACAAGGATTTAATGATCACAGCCAAAAAAAAAAGTGTGATCAGAAAGGTATTATTAATGTAACTGTATGTGGCCTGAGAATTAATTTGACCAATGCTGCTTAGTTGCATTTGATCTGCTCACAGAATGAGAATTCTGTGTGTGTTACATGGGTTAAATCTTTAAAGCCTTCAGCTCTCTCTTTTTGCCCATGCCAGAGATGCTGTAGCTTTAAAACGAATTAAGAGCTTGTTTTACAAGTTCACAATTTGCCTTGGTTTTCACCAGTCCCTCCCATACTGACAACTTGTTTTCTATGCCATGCTGTTGTCTGGTCATAAGTAGGACACTCCACCCACCATGTAAGTTCTGAATCATTGCTCATCTCGTAGATCCACTTTCCACTTTGCCTAATGGCAGAAGTGAGTTGCTGAACAGTGACACTCCAGTAGCATAGCTCTGAAAGCCATGAAACTCATCCTTCTGAGCATGAATTTCCCCCAGCAGGCTAGGAATATAAGCAAAAGAGAAGGGTAACAACTCTAAGGACAGTTTAGACCTTGGAAGAAAACCAGGAAAAATGTAGTGGGTGAAGATACCTTGCTGTACAGCTACTAGAAGACAGACTTCAAATTGATTTTGGAAGCACAGCATTGACATTTCTGAATTTTGAAAGTAGGAAGTTGTTCTTTTTTAAGCAAACTCAGATTAACAGGTACAATTGTATTATGTGACTATTTTGCAAAAACAATCTGGCAAGGATGTCTTACTCAGGAATACCTTCGGAAAAAGGGGAATTCATTGCCCTGATAATCCAATTAGCACTCTCATTTCTTGCCTAGCACAGAGCTTGCTCATTTAAACAAACAAAATGTTATTTTTTGACTCGTTGGTCCAGTAATTCCTGGAAGCTGCTGTAGGCCTTGGGAGGTTTTTGTGTTAAGATGGAGTTGTTCTCTGCAGTTGCTCCAGCTGTGCTTGAAGGAAGGCCGTGATCTGTGCAGAGCCAGGCTTCATGGGCTGAGTCTGGCTCATGACTCTCCATGAAGCTGCAGCCCGAGGTAGCAGCACAGATTGGCATTTTTCTGCTCAGCCTTCAGCTGCCGAGTGCTTTACTGCAGGGAGAGATCCCCAGCTATTGTGCTTTGGACAATTAGCAGCGCCTAATGGGATGTAGGAGAGGTTAAACTCTTCTAATTGTTACTTGAAATCAGTAGGATTTCCCTATGGAATAAATAGCAATTAGAAGGATTAGGAGGGTAAGCAGTTGTAATGACCTTTTTTCATTGTCTTGCCTCATATTATTTTTGCTTGTTGGATGCTTTTTTTATTATTTAAGCTTTTCTAAGTGACAAAAGAAGAAAAAAAAAATCATTTTCCCTGTGTGACTTGCCAAGTTCACAGTGCCTTTCAGTGATGAGGGAGGAGGGGAAGAGCTTGTGGTGAATTCCTGACCCTATTAAAGCTGATTAACTTGAATTTCTCGGCTGTTCTACAGATGTTTCCTTGTGACCCAGAGTTACTCCAGAAGGCATATTTGTGAATCATTTTTTTGAGAGAACATGTTACTTCTAAAAAAATTCTCTCCCCTTACTAGTCGATTGTGAACGTTTGCTTTTATTCTCTTAGCACTTTTTTTGGTGAAGTATGAAATCCAAAGAAAACAAGAAGTATTTAGGTGGCACTAATAGAAGCTATTTTGAGTAGCTGAAAGGTAATTAAGTTTGTTTAGATGGCTTGTTTATACAAAGTATTCTCAAGTGACCATTCATCACAATAATTATTATTTCGGGCATAATTAATTAGTAAATAATAGCTTCAGCAGAATAGTTTACTTTCAACTGACCTATTTAGCAGTTCAGCTGTATACTCTATTCATGAATTAATGAGTGCTGTTGTAATAGCTTTTGAAAACCTTACTTATTAAGGCACAATTTTTTTCCTAAATTGGTTGTTGTTCTGTGTTTGTTTTTCTTCTAGGTGCTTTTAAGCCTTGTGAATATTTATTGGGCAGCTGGATGATTCGACTTACTGTCTGGTTTATTTTTTTGGTTGCTTTGTTCTTCAACCTGCTTGTCATGTTAACAATATTTGCATCCTGTACTCCGTTGCCATCTTCCAAACTGTTCATAGGCCTCATTTCTGTCTCTAATTTATTTATGGGAGTCTATACTGGTATTTTAACTTTCTTGGATGCTGTCTCTTGGGGAAGATTTGCTGAATTTGGCATATGGTGGGAGACTGGCAGCGGTTGCAGAGTCGCTGGGTTTCTCGCAGTCTTTTCATCAGAAAGTGCCATTTTTTTCCTGATGTTGGCAGCTGTTGAACGGAGCTTCTCTGCAAAGGAGATCATTAAAAAGGGGAAAAGCAGTCGCCAAAGACAGTTTCAAGTGGCGGCAGTGTTTGCTTTCCTGTGTGCCGTGGTAGCGGGGTGCTTACCGCTTTTTTATCGAGCGGAGGACTCGGCGTCACCCCTTTGCTTGCCCTTCCCCACGGGAGAAACACCTTCCTTAGGTTTCACAGTAACCTTAGTGCTCCTGAACTCATTAGCATTTTTGCTAATGGCTGTTATCTACACTAAACTGTATTGCAACTTGGAAAAAGAGGACCTCTCCGAAAACTCTCAGTCCAGCATGATTAAGCACATAGCTTGGCTCATCTTCACGAACTGCATCTTTTTCTGCCCTGTTGCATTTTTCTCATTTGCACCGTTGATCACCGCGATTTCTATCAGCCCTGAAATCATGAAGTCTGTGACTTTGATATTTTTCCCGTTACCTGCTTGCCTGAATCCAGTTCTGTACGTATTCTTCAACCCAAAGTTCAAGGAAGACTGGAAGCTGCTCAGACGCCATGTGACCAGGAAGAACGGAGCAGTAGCGATTGCCGTCAACACTCAAGGGGGCTGCGTCACACAGGATTTTTACTACGACTGCGGCATGTACACCCACCTGCAGGGGAACGTCGCTGTGTGTGAGTGCTGCGAGTCGCTGCTTTTATCCAAGCCCATGCCCTGTAAACATTTAATCAAATCCCACAGCTGCCCCACGCTGGCGGTGGTGCCTTGCCAAAGGCCGGACGGCTACTGGTCGGACTGTGGCACCCAGTCAGCCCACTCCGACTACGCAGATGAGGACGACTCCTTTGTATCGGACAGCTCAGACCAAGTGCAGGCCTGTGGCCGCGCCTGTTTCTACCAAAGCCGAGGATTCCCTTTAGTTCGTTATGCCTACAACATACCGAGAATTAAAGACTGAAAGGCTTTTTGCCATTAGCTCTTCTAAGAGAGGTATAACACTTTGTAAACTGTTGCCTGTTTTGACCTTTGGAGCAGGAAGCACTTTTGCAATCATCGTTTAGTGTCGTTGGTAAAGAAGGGAAGTGGGCAGTAACTTCTTGAGCCATACGTTTAAAAATAATTAAACAAATAAATCAATTGCCCTGACTGTAAATAAGTGGTAAACCAAATTTGTTACCCAATATTTTTACTCTTTCCACGTAATAGCTGTTTCTTTTATACAGTTTTTTACATGCTAACGGTGTGTGTTTCCACATTGTACTCCAGTTGTACTTTGCTTCTGCTCTTGGCGAGGTAAGCTCCCTTGATTTGTTTTTTTCCTTGTTTTTTTTCTGCCAAAGCACAATATAAAGGACAGCTGTTTAATATTAAAGAGATTATTTTTAAATGTGACTTTTCTATAATTAAGCAAAAAACCCCTCTCTTGATAGCTTTGTGAAGTGTATTCAGCATTGAATCTCAGGATAAATCTTACTGCAGGGCCAAAAAAGGGATTAATTCTCCCATACATAACTGTGACAGCAATATAGGAATATCATGATTGTTTTGTATTTCAAGCCGACATTCAATTTGAAAAGAAAAAAAGGTTTTGTTACAATAAAGCACTTGCAATCCCTGCTATCTGTAGACTATGAAATAAGCATAGTAACAGCTGTCAGGAACAATAGGATTGTACATTTTTTTTCAGTGGTGATGCATTACTTCAGGTGAAACCACAGCAAGTTTCTTCAGTATTAGCCAGTTGGATCACACTTACAAGGAATACTGATGCATCAATGCAGTGCTGTTGATGTGCACAGCTCGTGTCTTTGCAGAAAGACCGGCTTATACTCTGCAGCCTGTTGAATGTTACAGCACCCTAGTAATAGCTAAGAGCAGACTGAGATTTTAGCAAGTGGAGGGAAAACAAAGAACAATTTTGCAATAAGGTAGAAGCATTTTTTGCCAGCTCCTTTACTGAGAGTGAAGTATACTGTGCAAAGCCACCGATTTTCACGTCAATCAGTCCATTGATTTTAAACCATTCAAGTCCTGAGACCCAAATGATTTTAAGTACAATCAGTCGCCCATTTATCCGTATTTAGTTTGAAATCTGATCGGTACAAAGTTATGAATGCATGATTAATTATGTTTGTTTTTTGAACAATACACTAAATCAAGAGCAAATCCACTGCCATCCCAGTTACTCTGGAGACATTCTTGTGAAGATTTAAGGCTAGATTGCTGTTTTGAGAATTAAACTGTATATACTGTTCATACAATGATTTTTTATCTTTGTATTGTAAATTATTTGATAGAACACATGATGGGAAATGTGGCTTCAGTTCATTTTGTTAATTAAAGCTACCTCCTAAATAATAGTGGCTGCCAGTAGCAGAATGTTTAAAATGTGGTTTATATACTTTTTGCATTGTAAATAGACATGGTTGTATATTGTCACTGTAATAAAAACAGAATCCTTGTATATCAAAATCATGTAGTTTGTACAAAGTATGGGAGGATTATTTACTGTATACTGTTAATTTTGTAAGCCAAAATATTCACATGTAAAAACAAGAGAGGAGAAAACCAACCCAGAGTTGTTAGTTCATATACTCATGAATATTACAGCTGCAATTAGCATGGAATGTTACACCGAAAGCAAATAAAGGGTACCTGAATATTGATTGTTATTTATCTCTGTTTGTCAAAAGTTAAGACTGAAAATGGTACACGTGTAAAATTATAGAGCATAAATAACATGTCATCTGCTCTCCACTACATGTGGTGAAAGTTTCAGGAAAGAACTGCCAGTGAAGTGAGAAAGTTGCCCATTTAGAAGTAAATTTATGATCTTGGGCTAATGCTGACTCTTGGCATGCAAAAGGCTAAAACCTTCAGAGGAGTGTTTGCCCTCTTAGAAAGCAATATCTTTAAATAAAGATATTATTACATATTGTGTTTGCATTGAAATGGTTTTGGTATGGCTTGGAAAATATACAGATGATGGGTTTGGTTTTGACACTGTTTCTATGCTGGGAGACCATGAGGTTTTTGTAGCCTGTTCCACGCTCCCTCTGTTGGCCAACCAGTCATGGGTAACGAGAATACTTCCAACAAGGAAACTTCTCAGAAAGGACAGTAAACGCCGGATGCCATTTCGTAATCGATAGGGAAGGAAATCCAAGTATCCATTTCAAACACTGCTCTTGAGGATGGATTTTTTTTTTTCTTCTGTTTTACATATGAGTCTTCATTGAAATGCTATTAAAGTGGTTTGATGCATGATCCATTTGGAGTTAGTGTTTAATTTATACATGAGTATGTTTTTGAAGTTACAGTTCTGCTAATGATTAAGTTTTAATGCAGTCAGTCCGGTGTCTTCCAACGCACGCAGGTTTTATCTGCTGGCAGAGGTGGAGGAAGACAGGCATGAAAGAATACAGCACACAGCAGTGCTGCTGAACTTACCTGTCCCAGCATCACCACATGCCCGACACCAAGGACCACCCCGAGAAATCTAGCCACCAGGTACCAAACGCCTCCTTTGTCATGCTTTTGCTGGACAAGAGGTACCAAACGCCTCCTTTGTCATGCTTTTGCTGGACAAGCTGATCTCAGTAGTGGGTTAAAGTATTCAGGTGTTCATGGCTGCAAAGGGAGAGTCATTCACTGAGAACTCACTCCCTCTCCTCCCCACTCCAAACGCAATACCAAATGTGTGGGGACAACTTGCTGTTGTGTTAGTAAGGAGTGTGGCTTTTGGGTTACCTGTGTCATGCAGCTTGCCATA
This sequence comes from Colius striatus, assembly GCF_028858725.1. Classification (NCBI taxonomy): domain Eukaryota; kingdom Metazoa; phylum Chordata; class Aves; order Coliiformes; family Coliidae; genus Colius; species Colius striatus. The sequence continues at coordinate 5,885,448 of NC_084765.1, read as the reverse complement.
TCCTCAGCTAGACAAAGCTTCCTAATTTCTGCTGGAATACTCAACTACTAAAACTTCCCAAACTACACTCTTCTGGGGTGTCCACAGGAATAAATCCTCTGATTTTTCTAGAGTCTAAAGCAATCTGGTACTGTTTTTATATGACAGTGTCAAATACCTTGCCTCTAAACCCTTCTAAACAACCATTGTACTGAACTCCAACACTGGATTTAACAGACAAGATAATTTGCTGGTGACTTAACGATTAGGAGAACATTTATTTTCCTTCCTTATCTTCTGTTGTGAGGAAGGAGTTTTCTACACGGGGACAGAGTCACACATCAGATTGCCAAAGCTGTTGCGAAGGTATTCTCTCTTTCCCCCCATTAAGAAGAATTTATTCTAGACAGCTTTTAGCCTGCTTTGGGGCAGTATGCGGGTGAGATCTCCTTATTTGAAGTGTGGAGCCTTGTTATTCTCTTAGAAAAATAATGCATCTACTTAGCAGCTTTCTGATCTGGATCTCTTTTAATTTCTTCCCAGTAGAATTTCCTGTGTTTTATCATAAATTTACTAAGAAATTTCAAATTATACAAGGATACTTTTATACTAGTAATTCTTTTGAGCTTGATTACTACCTTTAAGCTTTCAGTTTTCATTTACAGGGTAATATGTTTGTTTAAAAGCACAATGCAGAGTTTGTTTCATGCGTACTCTCAATTTAATAATTTTTAATCACATAGATACTTTGATCTCTTACTGTTTCAATAAGTTTATTTTTAGCAAGAGATTTTTTTTTAATATCACCTTTTGCATATTGTACAGTAGAATCTGATCAGTTTACTCGTAGCACTAGAGTTCAGCTGAAGAGAATTCAGTAAATAAGGAAAGGAATTAAATCTGAAATGAGATAATACATCACAAATTACTGTTACTGTTGTATGATGTAAGAACTTTGAGGGCACATTCCACGTGTTGCATTCATGGCACTACACTATCAGCATTTAGGTTTTTACCTAAGAAATGCTAGTTAATGGTAATTGTGGCATTTACCCTGGAAAAATTATTGAGATTTGAGGGTAAGAAAATAAGTGTCTCACTACTGTCTAGTAAAAAAAGTATAACCTATTAAGCATCTCTTGAAAATCTTAGCTCTAAACTGAACAACTAAACCTGTTCTTCAAAGGCTGTTCATAAGCAGCAGAGCTATGATCTCCAACCAACAGAAGACAAGTGAGTTGAGGAGATACTGATACCAATTCAGAAAGATGGGATTTGAATGTAAATGTGTTTTATAAAGTTCTTGTACATTCCCCTAACCAAGAGAGAAATTCTCACTACCTTAGGGCCGCACTCCTTGAAGCAAGCAACAGAATCTGGACTGGCACAAGCAGTAGGTACAGGGTATTGCAAAGATGAGAATACACCATACTGTGGAGGAAAACTGAAGCAATCCAAGATGTTTGAGATTTCACAGTATCTAGTCAAGTAGAGCTTCAAAGTCAGGCACAAAAATAGCCAATAGATGAGTACAGGCAGTGCTTGTTCAGCTGTGACCCTGGGTGTGAAGCCCGGCAGCTTTCTTCCTCACTGCCATGCTTGCTGTACCCTTTATTCCAACACTGCAAAATCTGAAGATTCAGGAAGATGTCTTAAATTCAACCATGTTTGGTTCAAAATTTCTTGGTTTTTTCCCTAGGTTGCAAGTAAAATGAAGATACACGTTCTTTTCTTTGTATGTTTAAACAACAAGCTTAAGGCACTCTGTCTAGGCCTTAGGTTGTGCCTAAATTTAGTGAGGTTTTTTGGTTTTGTGTTTTTTTTTTTTTTTATAATGATTAATGCTTTTTCTGTCTTCCTGAATACATGCGTGGAACTAGAAGTTACATCTGAAACATCTGAAAGTGATCTTACCTGATTCTTTTCATTAAATCTGGCTAGTGTTAAGTTGAACTGAGAGGTTTCATTCTGCTGGCTCTTAGGTTTTTGGGGGCTGATATGACCTGATTACCAGATGACCAGATTTCATAAAGAAGAAGTTGGCAAGTTCAAATATTGGAGTATTATCAAATCAGGGTAGTTATTGATTCAGAGTAGGTGACTTATGCCTAGAATTTAACTAATTTATATTTTTTGTAACTTGTAAAAGTGCTTTCTTGCCATCATTTGCTATGTAAAATGTTTTTTCAAATATATTGTGGATGACAGAGGGATTACTTACAACCGATTTGTCAGGAGCATTTGGATGTTAGGCATGCTGATTGGCAAGACTGAACACATAGAAAGTATGGGTCTGTGAATATGTCACTCTGTTTTACTTGGAATTGAACTCCCTGTTGTAGGGTTGACGTAGTTCATTATCTATGATGGTGTTGGTACAGTTAGCACTGAATGACTTGTCATTTCTTTGATGAGAAATCAGGCTGATTTTTTGTGATGGTAACAGCCTTGGAGGGTGTGTGTGTATATACTTACTTGCTATGCTCGGTTCTTTCTGGCAAACTTTGTGCTTCATTATCAGGTTGATTTTGCCTGTAGGCTTTAGCAGTGTTGGCATTTAATCCCTGCGAGGGCACATGCTTTATAGAGGCAGTCTTTGCTAATGTGGCACTATATTCACAGACTTAAAGTTAAGTAGGAATTAATGTGCCATTTGTCTGCTTGTCAGTCCTTCTGTGGCCATAGGAGTGCATCTGAACCTGCAGGACTCGTTTCAGTATTAGTGTTTTACAAACTGACATTATTTGGGCTCTTGCCTTGCCCGTAGTAACTAGGGCACAGTGGCTGCAGAGCTGGCTTGGCAAGTTGGGCAGATGGGTAAGGAGAAGGATAGTAAGGATAACTATTTTATACCTTCACTTATCTTCAAAGTTGGATGCTTAAATTCTCTCAAAGGTAAGCAGGCTTTTGCTGCCCTCTGTATAGACTATCTTGATGCTTAAACTCTGGTACCTCATCACAGTACTAAGGTTTCTTAACATAAGTTATTTGCCCAATTCATGTTCTTGAATTCCCAAGGAATCTTATTTTGTAGTATAATATAGGGAGAGAAAAGAGAGACTCAAATGTTTGTGTCTTTGGCAAGATTGGATCTGGCTGCTGTCTTGCCTTGAGATGTCCATTTAACAGTTTCTGGCCATACCGAGGAGAGCACCTGTTGGGGCTTCATCAGAAGCAAGAGATGCCCAGTGCAGTGAGCTCCAGAATTCCGCAATTCAAGGAGACAGGATGGTGTTCAAATGCTTGAAGTTTTCATGCCCACCATGACACTGAGCTTTGCTGACAGTGCTCCTTTAGCCATGTAGTAAACTTCTTTAAACTTTAGTAGTATACTTCTTTTTGTTTCTTAGTTGCATGCAGCACATACACAGACATTCACATATAACCATAGGTGGTTTGTGTTTAACAAAGCTGAGGTGTTGCATTGTGCAGTTCATATCCTAAGAATTCAGTCTGATTTGTTGTAACTTCTCTTGGTGTGAAATTTAGGTTCTAGTAGTACTCTGTTGTCTCCAACACTTCATCAGCTTAAATTATTTTAACGGGTGTAATTTGTTGTCTGTTAGACACTGTAGCTAGTAATAGTCAAATCTTTATTTGGTAGTGATCGGCTCAACAATCCACTGCAAGAAGCTAGAGTTATTATAACATGAATATCAATTTTTCTATAAGGATGTAGTCAGTTAACTAGAGGAACACTTAGATCAGAGATGCATTTTTCAGCTTGCTGCAAAATCATTCCAGGTGATCAGCTGCATATCAGCTGATGTTTTCTGTTAATCATAATTCAGTTGTAACACCAAACATATCTACTTCCATCTAAGATACTTATTTAAAAACAAATGTCATACTTTAAGGTGCCTGTTGTTTTAGTTATTCCAAGGAAGGCCATAGCTATGAACATGCCAGCATTTCAGAATGTGGTCTCATGAAGTTCAGTGTCACTCTGGTTCAAAATACATAACTAGTGTGACAGGTAGAGTTCAACCACTGGCATGGACACTGAGAAAGACTGGGTCCCAGCCTGCAATCTGGGAGCTTTAGACGGTACTGCAGAAGATAATTGTTTCTCCTAACATTTCTTCATATTAAGCTTCTATTTACCTCTGTTTAACATTAATTTTTTGCTATTTCTTATTTGTAAACAGCAATTTTTCATTTGTAACTGAATTTTTTGGGGGGACCAGATAACAACTTGAACTTTATTGATACAAGAAAACACATAGTAAATCTTGTTAATTCATTCCTTCTAGTAGCACTTTATGTGTCAGTGATAGGCCAACATTGGGGGTTTTTCCTTACAAGAACCATGGTGATATTTCTCCAAGCTGCCAAAACTGCAGTTCCTATGAGATTGTAAGACAGATTAAGAATTTCCACCATTCAAAGGGGAAAATCCTTCATGGCTCACCTTTGCTGTCACTGTTTTCTGCTTTGTGGCCATGCGCTCCTGGTGCTTGTCTTGTTTTGGCCTCAGCATTTGTCAGGTGTCACCCTGAGCCCTGTGCTCAGACCACAATTTGCTTGTCTAAAGTATTGAATGATTTTCTACTGCTTTAGTAAGGTAATGTGGCTTGATGGCAAGAATATACTCCCAAGAGACACAGGAGATACAGCCCTTTCAGTAGAGAGATGGTGAGTGCCCATATTAAAATTCTCAATTATGATTATTTTGATAGTGTTTAAGACTGTTAATGATGGAGGTGAAATGTCTCCCACATCATGGCCACCTTTTTGGTGGTGTCTAGGCACATTTAATGGTTGTAAATTTGATCACCTTTTTATATCATTGTGCTAGTAAAATGCAATTTTCATGACAAGTTGATTGACTTAAATATCACAAATTAATTTCGTAATTTAGAAAAAGCATTTTTAATACCCTTGCTTATTTTTCAACTTGCTGATCCAACAAAAGATGTATTTCTTGTTAAAGAATCTTGGTAAGAACAATTATATCATTATAGCAACCAAATTTGCAATCACTTTCAAACTTTTCTATCTGATGTTAATATTAGTAACGTTTCTGCTTAACTGCAGCAGAATTACTCAGTGAAGTTATAAAAAGCTGCCCACTACTAGTCAGCGATTATCCCCTGTGTTTGTTGCTGATCCTGCTTAAGGCTTTGGCTAAAAAGGCAGTCAAGGTGGCCTAGCATCAGCAATGAAGAGAGACTGTGTTCCCAGAGTTTGGAACCACAGAGGAATATTGACAAAGTATATGGAGTGGTAAAGAAGAGGAATGTGTGTGTGTGTGTATATATATATATATATATATATATATATATATATACAAACACACAGGCTCATATATACATTCCTGTCATATGTATATATACACACATAATCCTGTCCTTCATATATATGTTTTATTTGGAACAAGGAGTTACAGACTTGGTGAGGTATCAGCTGGTAGTAGGAGAGGGAAAGGACACCATTAGCCTAGCAGCCGTGTATGAAAACCGAAGTGTTCAGAACCTTAAATCAGAAGGTTCTAATTCCGGGGACTGAAATGGGGCAGTTTAATATGAGAGGTTTCAAACTTTGACTCGGTGTTTTGAAAATGCTAAGCTACCATCTTCTGATGTATTGCTATAAGAGGACAGGTAAAGCCAGCAGGCATCGCCCGTCCGCTCCTCCCTCAAGCGACAGCCTCCGCCGCCTCCTGAGGGAGGAGCGAGCGGGCGGGCGGTGGCTGAGGCGAGCGTCACGCGCGCCGGTTGCCATGGCATCGGGAAGGCCGCGGGGGCCGCCGGGAGCGCGGGTCGGAGCGCGCCGTTTGGCCTGTGGGGAGCGGGGCGGGCGCGGCAGGAGGCCGTAAGCGCTGTTAACCGGCGTTAACCGCCGCCCGCTCCCCTCAGGTGCCACCCCGCCGCTATAATGAGCAGCGATGCCCGGACCTGTGCCAGCAGAAGCATGAAGAGGAGGGTTGCCCGCCTCAGACCGTCGTACTCCACCAGCTCCGAAAGCGAGGAGCCCCTCAGTCTCTCCAGTTGCTCCCCGCTCTTCCCCGCGTCCCGCCTCAGCTCTCCGAGCGGCGAGGAGGAGCGGGCGGAGGCCTCCTGGAGCCGACGAGGCGATAGGTAACCCCTGCATCTTGGGCCCGGGTTCGAGCTGGGAGCTCGGGGCCCACCCTTGCGTGAGGAACCAGACTCCTGTACTCTCCTGCCTTTGTTGAGGACGGAAGATTACTTCACATACAGATGTATTTGCGTAGATAAGTGCTTTAAGGCACCTCGTTTCCCTTTTAGGCGGGGAAGTCGCAGGTTACAGCAGACTTTTCTATGGCCTGTTGGGTATTTTCGTGCTTTTGTAAGATCCATAAACTGTTAACTTGAGCATCAGGGCCTTTGCAAGTTAAAAGGAGTGCAGACATTCCTGTCATCCTTTTAAGTGTTCTTAGGGATTAAAGGACTACTTGGCTGAGAAAATATAGCAATATTCAGAGTCAATTTTGGTGTATGCATTGCACATTTCTTGTACCTGTGCTTAATTTCATGCCCTCTTAATTCTATGCAAATTTAATGTCTCTTTCCCTTGGAATCTCTTCTGTTTGACAGTGGAATAAGTAATTCTTATTCCTCCCTCTAAAACAGAATGGGAGAAGAGCAGGGAATGCCTGTCTCATTCTCCAATATATGACCATCCCAGTGGAAATTTCACAGATCTGTGCAGTAACTGATGGTGGATATAATTAGTAAGACTGAATAAAATTGTGTAGTGGGATAAGGGAAGGACAGCAGAGCTTCTCTAGAGTGCAGGGTTCCAAGGTGGTTCTCAGACTTACATGGAGAGCAGTGGAGGAATATGGACCACACTGAACTTTTCTAACAAACTTTTCATGGAAAAAAAATGTTAGAAGTCTAGTGAAAGTGTTCAAATGTAGTCAGAAACAGAAGCTTCAGAGTGAAAAGGATATTAGCCAGTTTATGGTCCCTCCTGTTTCAAGTTTTCTGATTTCTCTCTTTTTACTCCTTCCCAATAAGTGGTTTTGTTCACGTACCTTGAAGTTCTGTAGCATTCAGTTCAAACCACTACATATCTTTGCAGCTTGAGACATTGCTTGCAACAGCTCTCAATTTTTGCGCCTGTTGCTGCAGTATTCCCGGGCAGCAGGGTAAGATGCAACCGGAGATGACCTCTGTTAGGGCCTGACTTGGAACAATCTCATTAAACTCTGTGAGCACAATATATACTTCACTCTTGCAGACACTGCATCTGAATAATGCTGCTGCTGTGTTGTAATAAGTGTGTACCAAATGTTCATATAGCAACTTCCGTGTATAGCTGCCAAGATCTCAAAAGTATAATAAAAAACCACTTTTACACAGCCACTACACCCCCACACACATATGCACATGTTCTCTCAAAGACTCTTTTTTGTTGTTGTTGTTATCTTGAAATTACACACAAAAATTAGCTGTAGGCAGATGCTTAACGTGGGAAATGCAATATTTGCAAAAGAGACTGAAAACAAGGTCTTGTGAAATGATGTTAGACATTTTCATACTTTCATAATAGATGTTTGATGGTGTAACTCAAGTGAAGATAGGGTGTATCACAGTGATTTCTATTAATCATAATTCAGTTCTAATACCAAGTATACCTTCTTCCTTCTAAGATACTTATTTAGAAAAAAATGCCATACTTTAAGATGAAGAGAAAGAGAAAGATTGGTTCCCAGTCTGTGCTCTGGTGCAATCTGGGAGCTTTAGACAGTACTGCAGAACGAGAAATGTTTCTCCAAACATTTCTTCATATTGAACTTGTGTTCGCCTCCATTTAAACTTAATTTTCTGCTGTTTCTTGCTCATAGACAGCAAGTTTTTCATTTGGACCAGTTAACAGCTTGAACTTTATAATTACTGATACAAGAAAACACATAGTAAATCTTGTTTTTCTTAATTCATTCCTTCTAGTAGTACTTTTTCTCTAATATGTCAGCATTACTCTACTATGAGATGCCATAATGCAAATCAGGTACAGCAAAGGAATGTGTTGAGGAAGTATCCCTGCCTCAAATATCAAGTCTGGACAAAGTTGTCTTGGTTTCCTGAATTTGAATGCATAATACTTTTATCCTTATCTTTCATAAGCTTTCAGAGAGCTATTTTCTCCTGAAATGTGTTGTTATGCATTCTTAAGTTGCATCCCTTATTTCATGTACCTGTTTAAAAGCCTCTGTTCAGTTTTTGTTCTTTGTTCATGCTGTAGCATAAAAGCCCCAGAGTGCCGCAGGTTGTGTTGGATAAGGCTGGGCTCAGGGGTGTGTGGCTTGTGCTGCTTTTGTCCATGCATCCTCTGTGTGCCAGGCTATCCTGCCAGCTCCTTTGTGCTACATCTCTGTGGCAGCATAGTATAAAGCAGGTTGGGGGCTGATTCTGTGTGGGGAAAACAACCCTCTTCCAGCATCCCCCAGACATGTCACAGTTTGACCAGCATTCACGTTAACACACATGTTGTGGGTGACAACAATGGAGAAGAGCAAGACAAAACTCCTTAGCACTGAAGTTGTCCCCAGATGCCTCGTACTACAGAAACATATTCTAAAGGTATTGCTGTTCCCTGTAAATACATCATACTTTTTACATTGATAAAAAAACATATGCTTAAAAGATTTATTTCAGAAGCATTAACATAATATGCTTGTTTGAATGCCTCTTCTGTAGCTTGAATTCAACAAACAGAATTACTCACTGTAGTGAAGTATGAGGGTAGGTATTTCCAGAGCCCATAGTAAAGTGAAATCTAGTTTCAGTATTTTGTTCAGAAAAAATTCTGTATGAGATAGAAGAAACCTTACAAAGAAATCTGTTGGCGTGTCTTCAGTTTTAGTTGACTTAGAGCCTAATATACGGTCTTACTTATGAGGTGGTACATATATAGAATATTATAAAAGAGATTTCTGGCCTGGGGCTAAGATTGCTGCATTATTCATGAGTAAAGAAGTTATGAGTGAGTTATGCAAGGTATCTTATTAAAAATCTAATAGAACCTTGTATAATATCAAGTACTGTATGCAAGCCGTGTTTCATAAGTATGTTTCCTGTGAAAGCTTTTTAGGGTGGAAAACTACTTATTGCAGTGAATGGATTCTTAATGCTGAGGTTGCTTGCTGTCATGGATCCAATTCTATAGGACCTGAAAGAAGAAAAAGTATGTGCTGAAGGCCACTTGATACATGGAACCCGTCTGTGACTGAGGACAGGATGTTAGATCTCTCGATTTCCCTCAATTGCCATATAGAGATGGAAGGTGACACTTTGATGCTTCTGGTGTTAGTTTTTGTTCAATTCATGAAAGGTCGTGCTTGAATCTGTTACACAGTTTGAAGCAGGAGGGGGAAAAAAATCCGTAACAAGCTGGAATATATTAAGTACAACATAAGAGTGATGGTCAGAAGAGTACTGTAAATGCCATTTATCTATTCTGGAGACCACTAAAAGAACAAAAATGATGTTGTTGTCACAGCGTACCATAAAAGAAATGTTCAAAGCAGTAGCACTGCTTAACTTTTCAATCAGATATATTACAGATAATATTCTCTTACACTTGTTTTTAATTCAGGAAGGATGAAGGCTCTGAAATAGCAGAGGAGAATAAAGAATCACCCCTGAAAGATAATTTTTCACCATGGGAAGAGTGGTTCATTGGCAAAGAGAAGGAGCTACGTGCCCGCTTACAAGCTAGAGCTGTGGAGGTGAATACATGCAGTTGACTTGTTGTTAAGTCTTAATAGAATAGAGCAAGCACAGAATTTCTTTTTCCTTTGGCTGTGGAAACACACGTAATTTTGTCCCATTATTTTTTAGTGTCTTGGGCCTCCATAGTGTTTGTGTTTGACAGTGCTGACGTGATTTACACTATTCTCTTTTGCTAAATATTATGCTTCATTAAAGTAGTGCTGTATAATATTTTGCTTATCCAACTGTCAGGTAATGGTTCAAGTTTAAAGGATTAAAACATTTATATAATTGGTACCTTGATTTTCATCATGGATACATACGCCTGCATGTGGGTACTAAAACACGACAGGGCGTGTGCTGGGCGTGAGTATGCCAAGCTACTTGGTTGAATATGAGTGTTGTTACCCACTTAGTGTATAATTATACAACTGTTTGGTGTCCTTTCCCAGGATACGTTTCCCTGTCCCAGCATTTTTTTCCTTCCTTCTGTCTTCTGCTCCCTTGCAAATGAACAGTTCTTGAATACTGGAGCTGGGGCCGAATTAAGTGAGAGTACTATATCTTTTCGTGATTAATATGTTTGTAGTTGCAGTTGATTAAATGATACTGTTGTTTAAAATCAAATTGAAAGTATTGGAATAATCACATCAAAGTTAGATAATTTTTCACTTTAGGTACTGATTTACTGTTTGACCTTGAGCAATGTCCTAACCTTACTGTGATTTGCTTTATTTGTAAAATGTAACATGAATGTAACATACAGCTGAATTATGTGGGCTACCTCATGTTGTTTATAAAACACCCACTGCTGGAAGGTTCTAAACCAGTCTTTTAGAGGTCAGCATAACACCTAAATAGTTTGTTAAACTTGAGGACTATGTTTTCATCTATTAATATTCACCACACATTTAATGACTTCTTTAGATTCCAGTTTGGTAGTCACGTCTCCCTGTTCTGTTTTTTAAGTATAAAAAAATAAGCCAAAGTGATTTCTCATGTCATGTAGAAAATGTGGTTTGTGTGTGGACTTCTCATGTGGTCTTGATGAGGAACCAAAGCAATTTATTCTTGTGTATCACACAATAGCATTTATACAGTACTAAATGTAATCTAGCAGATGTCTCTCTTAAATATACATTAGGAGCTGTCACAGGACAAGCATTACTTAAAGCTGTGTAAAAATCAGTGGAATGGGTAAATGTTTTATTTTTAATTTGTAAAATTCTGAAAACATGTTAAACTGCAACATAGGCAACTCAAATAGCTTCTGTCAGGGAAAAAAAACATGCAATCAACCTTTTGGTAAGATGCCAGAAGAGAACAGAGTATGTGATGGTGATATAAAGTATTATCACATTGACATATAAATAACATTCTAAATTGATATCCTAAGAAAGAACTTTGAAGTGCCAGGTTTTTTGCTGATGGATAAAATGCTTTAGAATTTCTTCTCTCATCTTCAAAATAAAGCTCCAATTTCAAAGCTTGCTAAAATCTGCAATAACTTTGGCTTTAATAAGCTCTAGACTAAGCCATAAAGTTCCTGTAGTTCTGAGACTGAAGATCACAAGTGAGTAATATTTCACTTAGCTTTTGATGCCTTCCTGAATGCAGAACAATATGCCATGTAAATTTTAAGTACTGTAGAAAAGTACTGCTGCAAATCGGGATTCTCCTGGCTTGAAGGGCATTTAAGTCAACTGAGGAATGATTTATTCCACTGAATTGTTTCCAAAGCCTAATTAAATATGTATTTCCAGTTCATGCTCTAAAAATTATGCATTTCCACTGGTTATATTTCATAATATTTCTGTGTTGACTGTTATCCATCCTTTCCAAAGTCTTAATGAAGGAAAAATTTCAAAATCTATTGCTTACATTGTTTTAAGTGCAGCACTGGTGGAGATAGTCACCACAAATTCAAGATACTTGTGTTTCCTTTTGTAGGAAATGAATATACAGCGTGAGAGGATGAAGCAAAAGCAAGAATGTGAAAAGAGGAAAAGGATAGCTGAAGAGAAGCACAAGGAATGGGTCCAAAAAAAAAGAGAAGAGGTAAGTATTGCTTTGGCTGTAGATTTTCTAGCACATACTGTTCTGAAGTAAACCTATGTAAAATTTACTTGGAGTGTTTGGCCAACCATATTTTTAGTTTGCTGAATTAATGTCTGATTTAATTACAAATACTAAAACCATGCCAAGACAGTGAAAAATTTTTCCAAGACTGATTTCTCTGTTTTTCTGTAAGGTATAAAGAGATTTGTTTTCTGAGTAGTCAGTTAACTGACAGTTGGCCTAGATCTTGTGCAGCAGCCTTCAGCTAATTGTAGCTGGGGTTCTGGTCTTCAGTTTAGTCTTCTCTTTCTGACTTCCTAGGTTCAGTGCCCAAGGATTTTGGGTTAAGTGTCCATCTGAACTGTCTACAATGTTTTGTAGACCAAGTAGAGCCGGAAGAAGGATTTAGTTAAGTACCATTGTGGACAGGCAAATAGTATGGTACAGTTTAGAGGGATAATTGAGGTGTGAGGCTAGATTCAGGAAATTCTCAGTAGACCACAGTTAGCAATCAGGAATTCCATCATCCAAGAAGTCATTCCTGAGTGGGATCAAAATTTTTTTAAGTTCTTTTGAGAGGGATGACCCTAAGTCCAGGGTCAGAAACAGACAGAACCCTGACCTCAGCGGGGCACTCTACAGCTCTGTGTCACTCAAAGTAAGTATGTGTACTAGGTGGCAAAATGGGAGTGTGTGGGAGTCTTAGGTTTGTTCAAGCTCCTGGTAGTTTGTGAGCATATGCATTCATTGTCTTACAATCTGTAACAATACTAGTTGCTTACTATTCTGTACTTCTGGTTCTGAATAAAATCAGATGAAAATTTATTACAAATATCCCAATAGCAATAGCTGAGCTAGATATCCAGACCTCATACATTTGTCTTAGCTGTTTCAGAAGTCCTTCAGATTCCCTCTAGAACCAATAGAATAACCTGTGTTTGGATCTAACCTAATGACTCTTGGTCTCAATGCTAACTGGATGTTTGATGTAAACCTGCCTCAAACCAATCCTGCTATAATTATTTATTATGAAGTAGAAAAGATCTTTCCTTATTAAAATACAGAGAAAAATGCAGAAGACCTATTATGCAGCAGAAACAATGCCATTTTCTTCTTCTAAAACGCAAATAAAATTATAGGTACCTGTAAGAATTTATTGGTTTGAAAGAGTTTGAGCTGCCCATTAAAAGTTTTTCACAGTTGATACGAATGACAGTTCTGATTCTTCCCTCTGCCCCCACCTCCCTTTAGATTCTGTAAAGCTCAACCAATTTGAGTCTTCCAAAGGCCATTGTCTTTGTGAATTTACTGATCAACTTCCCATTGACAATAGAGAAGGTCTTTTTACGATAATCACGTCAGCCCAGAGAATGGGGGGAAAAACCACATTTGTGTCTTGACTTTATCATACTATATTTTGGAAGGATAAGGTCACACTTAGGCCATGTCCCAGATGTTTACCAAAAGTAATCCGAATTTCATTTAAATCAGATGATTCATTGGCTACTCTTTTCTGTAAACCACACTCAAGAACAAACTGGACTTAAAAGCTTAGATGTCTGCAAGATGTTAACGTTTGTGCTACATAGGTCTTATCATTTCAAGTTTCAACAAGATTATCTGTGGACCTGGACACTGACTGAAGAATAAATATGTCAATTCCATGACTAAGAAGGTCTAAAATTGAGCGAAGTTTAAGGTTGGATTCATGAGCACTGACAGTTACTATGCTTTTCTAGGAGAGTGTGTCTACATCTCATATTTGGGAAAGATCACATCATTTCCTCCTAGAAGCATCAAAAAGTGCTCCTTGAGGCAGAACTCACAGTATTCTTTGCTGAAATATGCATTAAGCACTCACCTTTTTCATAACCAGTTACTGCTTCTGAGCCCCTGTGTATAGATTGGAGAAAATGCTTTATTTGGAGGCAGTACTTGGGGAATGTCACCTCTATGACCTCCTCACACCTGTGCCCTTTCCCATTGCTGAATACTGTACTGATGAAGGAAATAAGAATGATGGAGCCTGCATGGGACTTTCTCCTTCATCTTGAGCATCCAGCACCAGGAGATGCTGCTGGAAAAATCTTCATTCCATGAATGTGAGATACATTTATGTCAGAAGTAGAATATTTGTAAAAGAATTCTGTTGCTTTTCTGTATGCCAAGCTAGTTTTCTTGCATTTTGTTGCATGGCAATGTCAGTTGTGAGGCTCTGGCTATTAAGTATAGTCCCTTAGGGTCAGGTTAGGAAGCAAAGCTGGAGTGCTATTTTTCTTTAATATATATTTAAAACTATATACTATGAAGTTTTTTTTATGCTTCAATAACTTTGCATAAACTATTTTTGAACATAAAGGAATCATAGCCATTTAATAATCTTCTATGTAAATTGCTTTTGGGATTTATTTAGAAGTAATATATTGAATATTTAGAAGTAATATATTGAAAGCTACCAAAGAACATTCTGTGAAATATGTTTATGCAAATATGGCAAAATTGGCTCGCTGGGAATTGAAAGCTTAAAATCAACTGTAAGGCACAACCTAGTTCTATTAATGACTTTCAATGTTCAGTAAGACAAAATAGTTTTACTTTCTCCTAAGACTGAGTAATTTGTGCACAAACAGTAAATTACCTGTTTTTTAGATGTACTAGAACTCTATTTTTAACAAATTACAGGAACATCAAATCATAGAATCACAGAATGGTAGGGGTTGGAATGGACCTTTAGAGATCGTCTAGTCCAAGCCCCTGCAGAAGCAGGTTCACCTAGATCAGGTCACACAGGAACATGTCAAAATACTTGAAGTCTAAAATATCTCCAAACATGCTTTCAATTCCAGAAGAAACTTTACTTGAAACAACATGATTTTGTATGTAACTAAAACTTTTATTTCCGACCTTTATATAGTCTCAGGTGAAATGTTGTTATCTTCACATAAACAGGCACCCAGCCTTTGTAGTTTGCAAGTGTCAATTGGGTTTCAGACTTGTCCTCCTATCAAGACTGCTACAAGACTGCCCTTCTACAAAACTGCATCCAATGAACCCCAGTTGTATGTGACTGATTTCCTCATGTTTTGCCATAGAGCAGGAAGCTTGTTGTCAATAGCAAGTTGCTTTTACTTTTCTGGTTTTGCATGAACTTTTGATCCGGAGATGTGGAGCCTCTTTCGTTCCTACCAATAGCTATGGGACTGAACTTGTACAGGTTCATGTGTTTGCTGGATTCCTCATTCCTGCCTTCAAGTACCAAAGGCTTTGAGAAATGCGTCATAGATACATAAACTGCAGAGTGCCCATTAGTGGATGTGACCATTTAATTCTTTAGAACATTACCATGAAAATCAGAACTTCTTATGCATTGATGCTGAATAAAATATTAGGATTAAAGGTCAGGCCTACTGGCAACAGCTGATGGAATGCAATCTACCCTCTATGAGCTATTTAATATGTTATCTTCCAGTCATATTGGCCCTGCAAAACTACTTCATTCTTAGAGTGCCCACACACTATGAACTATCTAGAGTTCTGAATTTATGTTTGTGCATATGTATACATACCAATATATTATAGATTGTTGTGGGTGTGCCCTGGTAAAAAGCTAATCCCCATGCAGCCACTTGCTCACTTCCTAGCAGTGGAATTGATGGGGGAAGAATTAAAAGGGTAAAAATGAGAAAACTTGTGAGCTAAGACAATTTAACAGGTAACTTTGATATTCAGCTTATTTTGTTGTTCGTTTTTTCTTTCAGTCAGTCCCTATTACTTACTGAAAAGTGTCATTTTAATGGAAAACAGGTATGGGACAGGAAGATTCTGTTTTGATGCTTTTTCACTGAAAATTTTGTTGTTAGAATTTACTTGGCCATTGACTGATAGTATTTTTTAAGAAGAAAAGTCTAGAAGAAATATGACAACTTTGAACCAACACACTGTAAAAGAATTAATATGTTCTTGTGCTGTATACTTCCTCCCAGAAGAAAGACCTAGATTCCAGCTCTTAGTCCAAAGACTTTAATACGTACTTTATCTCACCATTGCTAATGTGGAACACAGATTGGCGGCTTGGGCACGGCTTTCAAGTTAAAAAGTCATGCTCACTCATGCTGTCTTTCATCCAGTGGGTTGTTAATTATTTTGTAAGGAGTGGTGCCGCTTCAACAGAAGGGGTGGAGAATCTTGTCACTTCAGCCTGCAGCCTGGTAGATGGAGTCTTCTCCCCACAGTGGGAGACATTAGTTTGAATCCCCTCAGGCAGAGAGGTAATGAAATCTGAATCTTCCCTGTCCTAGGTTATTGTTGTAACAGCTGAACTATTGTTCTCTGTCCAAACTGTTGTTACTGCAACAACAGTGCTATGTGTGTGATGTGCTATGGTTTTTGCTGACAGAAGCAACTGCATTTAAAAATTTAAATCTTCTGTTTCCATGCTCAAGTCTGTCTCTACATATCTAAACTTTGGTTGTGACTAGGCTTAATTTCTGAAGGGTTGTTGTATTTTCTGCATATTTTGGGGTTTTCAACATCTAAACCTAGAGTACAAGATAGACCGTTCTTTTTTTTAAGCATGGCGTTGATGTATCTTTATACCAGCTTTTCTGTGAGGTTGTGCATGGACAATGCCATGGTTAGGATTTTAGATATAGTTGCATCTCAATTGTATCCAGACTTACCTTTAGATTTATGTAAGGAGAATGAATTAATTAGTGTTAGAAGGAGTTTTAGATAGGGTGATGGAGAAGTGGGTCAAGGTGGCAGCTGGGAATAGGAGTGCTCATGTATTTCCTGTGGAGTCCCCAAGGAACACAGATTGGGAGAAAGATCTATGTATATAACTACCTTACAGTCCTCCAATTTCTAGACCACAGTAGGTCCTGCATTGACTCTGTGTGAACCTGATGAATACATCGGTGTAAACCTGCCTGTCAGTAGATGACTGCAGCTCAATATTGTTTCACTGACCTCCTTTCTAGCCTCTTGTTCTTTGCACATGCCAGTTCTGGAGAGATTAAAAAGGTATCTTTGTGAGCTCAGCTTGGTGTCTGAGCTGTGTAACAGGTATAATTTGTAAAGATAATAACAATTAGCCAAACAACCTGTATTTCTGAGGCTGAAAAATGTAATTGATGTTCAGGTTTATTATGAAGATAAATGAGGAAATTTGGATGTGTGTTCTGATGTTGGCAGTGTAGACTTCTATATTGTGCCATCAGTCAGCATGAAATGATGCTAGAATACAGTAACCAAGATGTTCGAGCAAACAGCTATGAAATAGAACCATCAGTTACCTATGAAAAGAAAAATGTTTCACATTCTGCAGACCAGAAAATGAGAGAAAATTGCTGTGAGAAGCGTCTTAAAAATAGAGCCCACAATGTTAATTTCTGGAAATATTTCTATTTGACAGCATTCTACATAAAAAATGCAGCACAGACAGCAACTTTGCACTTTACCTTTTCCAGCTTCTCATTTAATTGTTGCTATGAAAGTCATAGAATCACAGAATGGTAGGGATTGGGAGGGACCTTTAGAGATCATATAGTCCAAACCCCCTGCAGAAATAGGTTCAGCTAGTGCTGCAATATGTATTTTCTTTCTTTTTTCCAGTTGGATATAGCATTTCTGTTGCAACAGGGATTGGGCTTTTGTCTGCCTCTGAAGTTATTTAATATTTCTACCTTGCATCAGGAAGAAATAAAATGATGCTTCAAATTTTAAATTAACAGTTTTCTACATGTACATAGGTCTGATTTTTTTTCTTGAAAAGTCAGTTGTTCTGCTTGATAAGATGTCAGTTTGGTACTGACTCTGAGACACATGCTGCCTACTGAAACACCATCACTGCTTTGTGGGATTTGTTTTGGTTGGGGATTTCCAAGTACTGACCTAACCCAGGCTTCATTAGGTTGGTGGCTTGATAGGATCACAGCCCAGAGCAGTGAGCCTCCAGGGCAGATTTATATCCTTTGTCCTTAATAATGTGCCTGGGTGGGGTGGCAGGAGAACAGACCTTTCTCACAGTGAGTAATTGGATGTTTTACAATCAATACCTTAATTTATGTAATACTTGTAATCATACTTTAAAGTATATGTGAATTTGCTAGTGGTTCAGCAAATAAATGATGTCTCTTTTTAACATAAGATCAAAGAGAATTTAAAAAACCCAATCTGAGCATAAACAAATCCTATTCTTTCCTTCCTCCCATATAGATATGGAAGGAAAGTGAAAGGAGGATTAAGAACATATACATTAATGTGCACATTCCCAGCATTTTTTGTAGACTTGTATAAGAGGAAGTAATGAGGATGGGGTGAAGCTGGGAAGGCCAGGGTGACAGGAGCTTGACATGAAACAGGTTATTAAGGCAGCTGAGAATGTGGTGTACACCAGCTTTATGAACGAAAAGCTGTTCTGTGCTTGAGAGAAAGGGGAAGCATTTCTGATTTGTCTGCAGAATAATTTCCAGGCAGCTGCAGTCTGCAATTCTGCAGGGACTCTCCCTCACTTAAGAATGTCTCACTGGAAGTAAAACTTAGCAGTAGTTGTGGCTTTCATGGTAGTGTGAGTGGCCTATCATTGTTTACAGAGGACCTAATTTAACTTTGGGTCAGCCTTGATAGTAGCTGAACTCATCTGAAGTATTATGACTAAAGATACATTTAAGAAGCTTCCTTGCTTTTTAATTATTGTCTTTAGACTAAAAATCTTTCAATTTTCTGCTTATAATTGTCCATTATTGAATACTTCCCCTAAGTATGGAAGGAGCTCATCCCTTCCAACCCTTAAGATTCTGTGATTCTGTGATGATAAAGCCTTTAGCCTAAAGACTTTGAATTATACTTAGTTTTGTAACTTACTTCACAATACTGTACAATAGAGATAAGCCAGCAAACAACAAAAGATTTGAAATCTTTGTAAGCCTTCTTCACTGTTTAAGCGTAACGTCTCTCGTCTATCTTAACGCTTTTTTATATGTCCCAGACTACCGTTGTCTCGAAACAAGAGTTGTTGAGAGATGCATGTGAGAAATATTTGGTAATGAAGGAACACAAGGACAACTCTGAATCAAAGAGATTAGAATGAATTTTAGATGAAGAAGGAGGAAAAACTGATGGTTAAATGTTTTTTTTCAGGCAGGTGTAGAACCTGTGTAATTTGCCAAAAAATGGTTGTTTTTTCCTTTTTAACATATTTAAGCATGGAAGAATTTACAGAGTAGTAAACATAATAGCATAAGAAGTACTAAAAGTAAGTTTTGTGTCATATTTTCTGACAAGTTTATATGTTTAAAGCTATGATGAATAGGTTTAATAACTTGATGAATAGCTTCAAAAAGCTTGCAATTTTATATTTTTTCAGGGTTATGATGATTTTATTCATGATTATGTAATAAAATTAAGTGTATCTCTCAAAAGAATTGTCCATTGAAGTAGACTGAAAGTTTCTATTCTGTTTCTTTGATCCGTTTCACGTAGGAAAGAAGGGAAAGGGAACGAAAGCTGAGCAAAGAAATGGCAGAAAGAGCCGCAAAGGAACTAGAAAAAATGCAATTACAAGAAAAGGCTGAGGTCAAGTATAAAGAATGGTTAAAGAAGAAGAGAGCTGAAGAGGCAGAAAAGAAGAAGAAAGAGAAGGTATTAATCAGCTTTCTCTTTTGTTGGATGAGTTACCTAATCTGTAATTTATGTTAAATATATTGGTTGATTGAATTGATCAAATTTATCAAATAGCAGTGTTGTACATGAAAAAGCTTGCAAAAGATGTAATTTCATTGCATTGAAGACATTGAGGTATCAGCAGCAAAGATGCATATTGATGCATTTTTATTAATAGTCTTTGCAAACCCACTGCAACTGTGATAAGGGAAAGATAAATGCAAATCACAGGATGTACCTTAATTACTCAGTCCTTTGCAAGGTAACCAGAGGGAAAATAGGTAGCAGTCTGGGCATTTTTTTCCTTGTACCACTATTAACACTATATTATCATTATATTATCATTATAGTTGTACATATTTCTGATTAAAAGTCCATGCTAGGAGTTCTAATTTTAATGTAATTTAATATTAATTAGTCACCTATGTATTTTTATAGTGGGTTTCAGAATACCTCTTGCTTATTCTAAACTTCCTAAAGTACAGGCTTTGAGGTCCTGTAGTTCACTGAACAAATGCTCTAACAGGCTATGCTTGCAGGAATCATCCAGAATTCCTCTGGAATATCACATATTGGTTACTCGTATGACCAGATGTCTTATCTATGTTGATGGTTGTGTTTTCATTTAATTAATGTTATTTCAGTAGAATAGGTAATATAGGGGTGCTGTACTAGTGTATAGCTAGTACACTAGTACAGCTAGTGTGTGGAGGACGATTGTGGTGCAAATTTATCTATATCCCCTGTAATTACAGCAGTTGTTCTTGAAGTGCAGAAAGCATTTGTGTTTCACAAGTACATAGAATGGTTTATTTGAATTAACTTTAAAATACTGTAAGCTAGTACAGATCAGTTTTCAGGCTGTAGTGACCTTAACTTTTCAGTCTTTCCATGTGATTAAAACATGCTTAAATATTGTGCACTGGTGGTTTTTATTTCCTGCTTAAGAAACTAATTCTGTGTGTCTGCTGGGCCTCCAAAATGCACAGCACAAAGACCCTGAAACCCAAGAAAATGAAAGTCATCAGGCAGATCTAAACCATATGCATTCGTTTAGTTACATCTTCATTCCATAGGTTCCTATAAGCCGTGTTCTCAGTATCAATTAAACTTAATTGAAATCCAAATGCCATCATTTTTGACTTGTACTTCTGATTAATGTGTACCCAAGCCTGCTTCAGGCTTGGAGGCAACCCAGGCATGGCTGATAACAGGGCTGCACAAATAACAGGTAAATGAGAAGAGGTGAGATGGCTGTCCCAGGTGCAATAGCCTCTTGAGGGTAATGGCACTACAGTAGACTCTAGTCATCTGCTTGTTATATTCAGAATATCCTCTACACGTAGCCTTCCAGAAGGTTTCTGAGAGTATTTTCTCAGAGAAATCTGGAAGAACGCAGAGATGGACTTTTGTGTTTGGTGGGTTTTTTTTAAACATTAAAGAAAAAACACTGCAACTTTTCTATTGTCAGGAAAATGTGTTTGGATTTGAAAACGTAGTTGAAATACATTTAGCAGTCTGGGAAACTGCAAAAGGATTATTTACCATTGTCTGTATATTGTACAGGGATTTGTCTATAAGTATCTTAGGGTTTTTTCTATTTTACTTTTAGGAAAAAGAAAAAGAAAGGGAAGCTGAGCTACAGGAGAAGAAAGCAAGAGCAGAGAAGATCTTTAAAGAATGGCTACATAATGCTAAAAATAAACCACGCCCTGCTTTAAATGGTTATGGCTTCTCACACAGGAATTCTACAGGTTTGTACTACTTCCACACATATGTAGTGACTTAGGTTTGTGGTTCCTTCCCTCTAATATTTTAATGTAAAATGAAGCCTATTTGAGACATTTGTCTACTATCTGGTTTTTGGCTCATGGGAATGAATATCTCATGTGGTGTAAGTCAGAGAAGCTTTTCTCTAAGACATTCTGGGCACTTTTTGTAGTTCTTCATGTTATTTAGGAGGAAAAATATATTATTGGAGAGAATAATGTGGCATATCAAATTATAACTGATTTTGGTGTCATTTTCTTCATCAAATGTAGAAGTCGCTAGAGCCAGTTACTGATTCCTGTGAAGCAAATCAGTTATGTTAGTGTTTGTGTGCCACTGTATCACATCTGGATCCCCTTAGAAGAGAGGTAGATTTTGAGATGCAAAGACAGAAGCCCTGTCTGAAAAGGGAGACATGGGAATCAAACTCTGTTTTGAGCTAAGATTTCCTTTCCATTTACCTACACACCTCCATCGTACCCTCTCGGCCTCTGTAATCCTAGTGGTGTATAGTGTGGTGGTTTGTGAGTCTCACATTGTTTTTATGTATTTTGTCATCCCACATGGTACAAAAGCATAAGAGCAGCAAGACATAGCATTGCATTTTTACATATCAGTGCTTAATTATTTTTTTATACAATATATATCTACTTTTGCCTTTATTTTTTCATAGAATTAAAATAATTGTGTTTTCTAAATGTTTTAGGATGTGCTGTTGGAAATTTCTATCCAGCTCCAGCATATTGTAACCCCATTCCATGGAAACCCATACATGTGCCTCCTCCAAAGGAAGACAGTTTTCTTACCATGAAGAAGAGTAAGAGGCCTATATCTTGTCAGGCACGTGTGTCTTCACCTGTGGTAATTTATAATCCCAAGAACAAGTCTTGTATTGGATCCTTGTGCAAAAAGCAGTTATAGTACAGAAAACAAAGTTATTCTTATGATCCTGAATGGACTGAGCAGAAAATATGAAGTTATGTGTAGTTTTATACCCAAAACAGGCTGCTTTTCTAAAAATCATTTTTGTGGACAGGTTTTATGTTTACAGCTAACTAACCAGCTTTTTTGTATGTTTTTTTTTTTTTTATAAGTTGCATTTTAGTGAAGAAAACAAAGAGAAAAAGAAGAAAAAAGTCACATTTAGCCAATTGTAATGGGTCTGTACCTCAGTGCCAATAAAATACACAAGATTGTATCTTCCTTTCCTCCTCTTTTGTTGTTGAGTGTGTTTTTGTTGTATGTGATTATTGTTTTGGGCAACAGTATTGATGGATTATTTTAAATAAGCTAATGATAACAAACTTTAAAACAATTCTTGGCTTAGTGCAGAAGGAATTCAAGATCTGCATGCAGCTGCAGGGCTATGGTGTCATTGTATCACAGGGATGTAGAGGGATGGTCAACATCACTGGAAAGCTGCAATGTATGGATCAAGGCTCTTTAGGAAGCACAATCTGGGACAGTGAGCAGGGGAGAGAGCAAGAGGAACACGTGGAGTTTTGCTTGAGAACTTATGATTAACCAGATCAACAAGCCGAGACCTAATGAGGTCAAAAGGGACACCAAGGTGGGCAATGTTGGTCTGGACATCTGCTACACACTACCTAATCAGGAAGAAGTGTCTGACATTCTTCAGGCAGTTGAAAGAAGTCTTATGCTTGCAGATTCTGATCTCATGGGGAGACTTGAACCATCCTGAAATCTCCTGGAAGAGTAACACAGCATAGTTCAAGCAGTTAAGGTTGTTTCTGGAGAGCATTAGTAACTTCCCGAAATTCCTGACAGAAGTGGTAGAGGAGCTGACAAGGGGAAGCCCTGTGCTGGAATTGATAGGTACAAACAACGGAGAATTGCTCAAGGATGTGAAGGGTGGAGCAGCTTTACCTGCAATAACCATGGAATGTTGGAGTTCAGGATCCTGAGAGGGGGCTACAAATAGCAGGATCACAACCCTGAACTTCATGAGAGCAAATGTTGTTCTGTTCAGGAACTTGCTTGGAAAATCCTATGGAATATGACAATGGAGAGGAATCCAGGAGAGCTGGTGATTTTCAAGTTTTGTTTCTTCAAGCTCAACAATGGTCCATCTCTGAGCAGAAAGTCAAACAGGAGTGGCAGAAAGCCTGTTTAGATAAACAAGGAATTGATTGAAATGAAATACAAAATAGAAGCATACATGAAGGAGCAGCAGAACAGGTGTCCCTGGTATTATTCCCTCCACCAAATTTTCTGTGGAAATGTTTATCCCATCTTCAGAACCAGAACATTTGGAGATGGCCACCTTTAAGCCAACCTACAACCCCTAAAATAGCAGCTTTAACTTGAAGCCCTCCTGTACCTTATCCACGGCACTGTAAATGCAGTTCTGTCCTGAGCAAACAAGTGAAATATTGTTTGGATTTTTTCCAACAGGATATCAGCCACACAATAAAATGGTCTGGCCTTGTGGCATAATTTAAGATGATATGCAACAGAAAGCTATTGTTTCATGCTATTGTGGCAAATAATTAATTTACACTGTTCTTTCTCAGGTGTAAGAAAGATAAAATCTTAACACTTTGTTGTAACTTAAGCACCATTCTCTAGTCTCTTATTAAGTTCTCCCTAGATTTCTCTGCTCATGAAATTTCACAGTAGATCAAGCTGCAGGATCTCAAATTACTCACTAGAAACAGTCCAAGATCTCGCATCTTGATGTCTATGCTGCCAAAATAATATGTGACTCAGCCTCAGCTTATTTTCATTCCCCTGTTTTTGCAGAACTTCTGGTTGTAAGAATTCATAGACCATTTCAAAATCTTGGCTGCTGCATCCTTCTAGGATTCACAACCTTTCCTTCTCTCCATCCGTTATAGAGTGCCACATTTAACCTCACTGTGAAGGATCATGTCTACTGTGAGCTTTTATTGGTTTTGAAAATTGCTTTGTAGATGCTTCATAAAGTAGTGTGACTTTCCAGTAATTAACAGGAGACCTCCACAGAGACATTTCAGAGCTGCAATTCTGCAAGCAGTAAAGTGGATCAAAAGAAGTGACGGAGGAGCATCTGATGAGTAAGAAGGTCACTATTACTGTAGGCAGCCTCTCATTCTTAGGAAGTGGTCTGGTGAGTGTAACATAGTGCAACTTCACTGTTGGAAGTTGTGTTACTGGTTCTGGTGTGGAGCCAAGGCTCCACCTGAACCCAGTAATTGCATCAGATTTCAATAATGTCCTTGCCAATGTAATGTTTAAAATTAATTTATTTCTTTATCCTTTTGAAAACCAGAATGAAGAACAGTCAGTAGCCCTGGTACATTTTTCACTGGGAGATATTTGTGAGTAAATATGGAAGATTTCACACTTTGTTCCTGTGGTCAAAGGTGAATCCAGTCCCCCTGGGCAATGTCATGAGTTGCATTTAAGCTCAGTAAGGAAAAGGAAATCTGAGCACCCTGATGTAGTAAAGTGTATAAACACTTGATTAGCTTGAAATGTGTCAGGGAGATCATTGATAGAGCAGGTCTAAAGTGGTCATGCTTTCCTGGATTTGAGGCCTAGAACCTAAAGCCTGTTTACTTACTGTAGTGTCCATATCACACATAACATCCTGTCTGAGTTTTTACACATGTAACTTGTTTTATAATGATCTATTAGACAATTCTCTAAAACTAGTTAAGTGAGAGTGAGTTTTTGCAAAATGGGAAGGCTTTTTCTTGAGATCTAGTCTTAAATATGTGTTTGTTCAGTCTGACTTAGTGACTCAAATATTTCTTTCACAGGCAAATTTGAATTTTCAGAAAATGAGCAAGATGAGTGATTTTGAAAACTGAGGTAATTGAAGCTCTTAAGATCAAAATCTGTTGAACTATGCTGTGGCCAGATGCAGGGGTGGATTCAATTATGTTAATAATATTGTTACAAAGGACTTAGACCTCGACTTCTTTTACTGAAGTTATTTCAGTGCTGTTAGGGCTAAATAATGATCAGTGGTTAACCCAGCTAGATAAACATAATGGGTGCTTTTGTGTATAAGTGCTGTGGAAGATGCGTCTTTAACTTTCACAAGTAAAATGTATGTTTTGGGTTTAAGGCAACAACTTATTAATAAGTAATCCAGCAATGCCACAATGTTAATAGATGCTCCAATGTTTGCTCTGTACTTGAGTCTGACTAAAACCAAAAAACCCCTACAAGTTTCATTATGCAGTGCTGCTGTATACGATTGTACAGATACAAGATCCATAATATATAGGTCCTCTTTGTTAAGGTGTTAAGTTTCCTATGTGTGCATCCATCTTTAAGTAACAGTTACTGAAAGCTATGTAGAGTGTTTATCAGTACCCAGGAGGAAAATGAGATGACTGGTATGCCAGAGCTCAAAGAGCCTTTCAAAGATAACCATATAAATGCACACTTCAGCCTTTGCTAACAAAATTGTGGTCAGCTTATATAGCACAAGTCCCAGGAATTGCTGTGTTGTTCTTGCTAAGCAAGTGCACTTGTTTAAAGGACTAACACCAATGGTTTTATTTCTGCTGTTCAGAAGTAATTTCTCTTTCTGTTAGGATGTCAGTTCCAATTGAGCATAGCTCACAGTGTGTTGAGTCAGGCAATGACAAAAGTATAAAAGGGCACATGAAGTCCACAAAACCAGTTTCCATACCAGATAGAACTGTCAGGGATACAGGAAACAAAGGTGAAAGACAGATAACAACTGAGGCTGCAGCTGGGAATGAACAGAATATGGTGCCTTACTTGAATTATTTCTTTCACATGACATAAAAATATGCATAAAAATATACATAATATTGAACTGGAACAAATGAGTTGCTGTACTCATCCAACACTTTGTTCTGTGCCACTCTGTGCACAGTTTGTCAGAAGTGTATGAAAATGATCCCAAGCCAGTTTGAAGTACCTTCATCATCAGAATCTGTTCATTATGTTCATTATGTTCATTATGACAGTATGCTGTTCATTAAGGTAAGTGCCAAAGCTGCTGCACTGGTAAAGGATTCAACATTAAAGCTTTCAGTTAGCACTTGTTTTGAATGTCCCAAGCTAGTGCAGCTGACACAAACTTCGTTGTTTCCTTGTGTGTACTTCAACCTCAAATAGCTTCCCATCCAAATTCTTGCACTCCTCAAGAAGAAAAATGGGAGGGTAACTCTGTTTAACTGTGCCAAGATTCTTGGTGCAGGGGAAGCGGGTAATATGACCCTGATGAATTTAGCAAGGAAAGTATTGTCACTTAGGTTTCATCTGCTAGTAATACAAAAAGTTACAGGAACTTCAATTTGAAGGAACTCTGTGATCCAGGTGCTCCCGATTTTATTTTTCTTTTCTTTTTTTCCCTTGCTTTTTTTTTAGGATAGATTTGTTATTGAACTGTTTGTAAGGTTCATGCTTAAATGCTGACCGTGGAATTATTTTCACTTCCATAATGGTTAAGCTGAACAGTTTTGAAAATTGGTAAGTTTTTATGTAATCTCCTAAAATTAGTAGATGTGCTGGTCATGTTTCATGAGACTCCAACACAAACACATCTTTGAAAAAACCTCCCTACTTTTTTGTTATTTCAGGTGGTCTGGGTGTGTTGCTCATACATAAAATTGTTAGGGTTCTTCTAAGACTGCTTCAGAGGTATAATATTTCAGGATTAAAATACTTAAACAGGAGTGAGGCAACTAAGCTTTAACGTTATGCCTTTTAAAACTATTGAAAAGTGACATTGCACCTTCCAACTTACCCTTAAGCTTATGATACTTTTCAAGCATCAAGTTCAGATGTTTAGTATAGTCACTTAAAATATTCATCTACTTCATGCCTAGTTCAAGTGTTTTTTGTGGTGCTTTATTATTAATTTACTGTCCTTGCCAATACATTTACAACATTTGACCTCCCTGAAACATTGCTGTTGAAACTGTTGGGGGTTTTTTTGCATAATGATTCCAGAGCCACTGGCCTGGAAAATAAGACATGTGAGTTTTAGTCTCTGATTTGTGAGCTAATATATGCAAAGTACAAGAATTAAACATCTCCATGTAATATATTTTCATTTGCCCACTGGGTCAATCATCTTGGATGCCCATGGGAGAAATGGCTAGAAATCACAGGTAAGTGTAGACTATTGGTAAATAAGGTGTTCTGGTTGTTTTCATTATTTTTGTGCAAAATCTCATGTAATCATCCTGTATTTTATTTATAGTAACAAAAAATGGTTTAAGTCAGAAGTTTAATGTTGATTGAGTGATATTTAGGTTTTGTCCTTGATAAGGACAGTTTAACTTGAGTTTGGATGCAATTTGAATTGTATTTTGGGGAAAGAATTGAGATGGGAAAATGTTTCTCTGCTGTTGCTAAAATGCTGATTATTTTTACATCTGTGTCCCTTTGTCATCTGAGTTACAGGTAAGACTTTGTTGCACAGAGCTGGCTGGCAGGTTACGAATGCACAGATGGTGACTCACATTTGTGTGCTGCAACTTGTGTTTCCCTATGTGGTCAACAGAGAGGCTAGCTAGGAGAAAGAGAGTTGGTTAGCATTTGGACTTCATTTGTAATACAAGTATTGCAATACTATGCTATTCTTTCCTTTTAATTTTGCACATATTCAATTGTAAATTATGTTGAAGTCCTATATAGAAGTTTGCAATCTAGACTTTCTAGACCAAATCACTGCTAAACAAAAGACACACCTCACAAGTTAATGATAGGATCTACAAAATCTATCCAGGGGTTGGTTTCTTTTCTTCTTCCTTTTAATACTATGGAGCATTTTCATTCTATTTTATCTTGAGACTTTTTCAAGAGTAGAAACATGCATGCAATTATATTGTTATTTGCATGAAGATTTCAAATGTACTTATCTTGGAGCCTTAATATATATAATACATGTATTTTTATATATATTAAAAACATTTGGCTATGTTGTAGTGTTGCTTTGGTTTCTGAGCACAAAAGGGAAGTAAAATGAATAATCATAAGCTCCTCAATGATGATCTCAAAAATAATTCTTGTCTGTATCGTTTGTAGAATGACACAGTATACCATTTAATTAACACAGAGAAAATATATAGTGGGTAACGAATGCTGCCCTGTGATGAAATTAAAGAACTTGATTTAAAACCTCTGAGTTAGATATCTGTCTCGTGGTTAGAACTAGGGCAAGCTAAGTAAGTCTGCCAAAGTTAGAGCATGTCTGAAAGCTACTAGCTTTCATAAACTGGTACTTGTTATTGCCAGGTAAAAACACATATGAAACAGGGTGTAGGAGGCTTGAGTACACTGAATAGCTGAGTGATGCAGGAGACTTTCAGTTGTCTGACTCTTTTATAATGGCTAGAATGTACAGTATTGCTTTAACTGCACTAATGATCCATTGCTATAAGAAGCATTGTGTCAAACAGATGCAATGAAATGTTATCTAGAAACCAGATCAGTGTGTTTTTCATGATATTGTTTTAATTTTGGTTCTATCTTTGCTGCCACCTTGTTGTTCTTGATTATGAGTTGAAGGCATTCTGTGCTGTGCTACAATGCACTTTGGAAATCAGAACTTCGAAAAAAGCTAAAAAATATAAAAACTTACTGGTAGTGCATAAACCAAGCTCAAAGAATGTCTGGAACTAACATCATAAGCCAGAAGTGCTTGCCCTTTTTAAAAAAAAAGACCCAACTTTGTCAAGAAAGGAAATGCTGAACAACTGTAATGTCCAATACCACACAACCTACAGAGCAGCTATGACTGAGTAAAAATTTTCCTCTCTCTTACCAGTTATAAAGCATGGTAACTTTTCCACACTGTAAGTGCACACCAAATCCCTTTGGTGGTTTTTTTAGGGAAAGAAAAATCAAAAACCACAGGACAAAAAAAAAAGAAACAACTGCTCAACCAATCCATATGAAACCTTGACTCACTGCAGCCTGAGGCATGGTTTAGAATCCAGCTTTTTGGAAAGATGGGTTCATCCTGTTGCTGGAGAAGAGAGGAAAGGGATGAAAGTCAATGTCATGGATTTCAATTGACAACTTGATTTGCATCAAGCATTGGTTCCACTGCTGTATACTTTCAGAAGTTGTCTGAAGTGCTATTTTTTCCTTAGGTGATCAACTTTTGATATACCTCGAAGTGGATGAATTTTAAGAAATGACTCATCAGTTTTAATCAGATATACTGTTCCTAAAATTTATCTCAAATAATGAAAGTCACTTATGTTCAGTTTCATCTCACCTAACTTTAGACACCTACCTTGTAAACTACTGTCACTGTGTTCTTCTATATCAATGAATACGTGTTGGCAAGCTCAGAGTGCATCAATGGTCTTTGAGCAAGGGAAGTTAAACTCTGGAAATCTGTTTCTTTCCATTGTATATAACTACTTCTTTGTCAGATTTATCCTCTCTGTGCCATTTCATTTCACAGCTTTTGTAGCATTAGCTCTTTCTTCAGATAAGCTGTGTGTGTTACTGTCACTGTCACAACTTGATTTATTTGTGTTTGGTATCTTTTCATTAACATTCTGGATTCAATGATAATCTTGCTTTCATTAAAAAACCCCAACACCTCAAAGTACTATGAAAACAGAGAAAGCTCAGTGTTGTGATTTGTAAAGTTAAGGCCTCAATAGTTTACTGAGAATCAACTCACGGTTTTTTTGCTTTTTGCTGAGCAACACTACTGGTCAATCCAAACTAAATTTCTGTTTGTTTGTGTTCCAGTTCCTGCTTGACATAAGTTGCACCTGTCTATCACAGTTTAGCTGGTCTTGTTTCTCATAGCTTACTGCATTTATACTGTCAGATGGAGAAAACCAAGAGCTAAGTCTTAGAAGTATAAACACATCAGTTGCCTATAACAGTTGTTCCACCATAACTGATAATGGAATCCTAATCAATGACAAGAACAAACAAAGAGTCAGTCTGAACTCCAGATTTATGGGATTTCCTTGTCTTTCAATCCAAAATTTTCTCACACCGTTACAAAAAGCAAAGTTCACATACCAGAAAATCTGAAAATACCAGGTCAAATACAAGCAATTAAACCTAAGCAATTAAAACCTAAGCAGTTTAGTAGGTCAAGGATGTCTGACCCAGCAAAAAGGCCAGCCAATGGGTAATGAAAGTTCTGTCTCCATCTCAGCAGAACACTGTATAACATGCAGGAGTAAAGACTGAGGGGTCTGTTTTCAAGGGCTTCTGCCAAACAGAAATTCTCTCTAAACCTTTCTTACCCTGCTGCCAGAGTCAGTCAGTACAGGGATTGTAATTGTGTGTCTGGAAAATACCTTCCCCCCTGCCACCCCCAAGTTCTTGAAGGGAAAAAATCCACAAAGTCCTGTCCTACTGCTCATTTTAAAGAATATTTTTTCTTAATGGAAGATACATAGAGAAACATAGATGTGATGCATATTCAATATATGCTATTTATTGTATATAAAAGTAAATAATAATTTACTTAGATCATAAAACATAGAAAGAGTTGATAAAGAAAATGACATAAATAAGAGAATATGTCCTAATTTCCAATTTCAAGAAATCTAAATGTTTCTCATCATTACCAACCCTTGCAATTTAGACTGAACCTGCTATAATGCATTGACTTGTTTCTCTTAACCTCCATTACTTGTGATGATTATTTAAACTTCTATTTGAATGAGTATGTTTCTTTTTCTCAAATGTGCTTCATGTGTTGATGTTACATCTTTCCTGTGTGTTCTTCCACACATGGTTTCCTGGCAGAATGACAAGAGTTCTACTCTCTGAACTAATTTGTTTGCTCTTTATTTTATGAGCCTCAAGGAGCAGTTCTGATGTATTAGAAGCTGTGATGGTAGATTGCTTGAACTGCGTTTGTCAGGTTCATAGGGAAAATAATTAGCTTGATCTTTTTATCGATTTAGGACTTAAGTCATTCCAGGTTTTTGTCACTCTTTATGTCAATACACTTGTGGAAAACTTGTTTCCTTTAAAAAGAAAGTGTTCAGGCATCCTGTGCCATGTGCTTCATCACAGTTTCTGAATTTTATTTGAAATAAATGCAGTCTGTAGTGATAAATATGCCAGGAATCTGTTTAATGGGCAGCAGTTAATGCCAAACCTGCACTAAAGGCAAAACCGGTAAACATTATTTCTCTGAGTGTTGGTGGTACCAGGTATTTGCTAAAGCAAGAAGCTGACAAAAGACCACAACATTGCAGTGCTAAAAGCCCCCAATATAAGAAAAAATACTGAATAAAATGTTAAACAACACCCAGAGACACAGATTAAAGTATTTACCTCAGCCATTTTATGGGAAAGGGCATTTGCAAAAGCACCATCTGAAGTGTATTGTCTTTCCTAGTGGAACCTGAATTTTCCCTTTCATTGCTGAGAGTGGAATGCAGTATATGAATATGGCCAGGTGTCAGAGATCCCACACAGGTGGGTTTTGATGGAGCATCTTCTCACTCATATCCTGGGAACTTTAAATGCACAGTGAAGAAATTATATGGTGTAATGATACTCCTCCTGCAATGATCCCATAGACTACTTCTGTCTGATAACTAAACCCGAGACTGTTGAGTTTGCATCATGAAATTTTACTTCCAGTATATTTTTCACTCACTAGATTTCTTGGTGCTCTGTAATATTCTGGACATAGTATGATTCTTGGTAAACTGAGTCTTGAAAAAGAACCTGAGATGTAACTGGATTCTCAAAATGTTTTGAACCATAATTGTTGGCAAAGTTCCACCCATCTGAGAACCTTTTCTGGTTTTAGTATCTAAAATGTATGTTCCTCATTGCCTGAAATGTGACAAGGATATGATTGCACAATTATACCATATAGCACTAATTTGGGATGTTTTTTTTAAGAAGGAATGAGTACTTTTTGAATCTGAAAATTCTGTCCAACCAAACGATCCTCGTATCAAGGAAAGGTTTACAATGTTTGTCCAGTTCTTAACCTAGTGGAAAATTGATATTACTGCTTCCATTAGCTTTAGTTTTTTATAATATGGAATCATTCCACTTGATTTAAATAATAGAAAAGATAGGAAACTCAATAATTCAAAGAAACCATCAGTTAATCAGTGCAGTATGCAAATGCAAGAAGTTTTACTCTAAAGGCTTTTTCAATCTGTTCTGTTTAGATGGAAATGCTGATAGAAATGAGTGGGATTTTTCTTTCATCTAGTTGAACTGTAGGTCCTATCTCTAGGTTCCCTTGTCATTGGTGGAAGCTCATTCTCCTCAATTGCTTTGAAAAGCAGATGTTTCATCTTGGGGATGCAGCACATTGCATGCCTTCCAGGCCTTCTCTCCTGGAGTTGACTTCTTAACCTCCTAATCATATTTTCTTTATCTCTTGTTTCTCCTCCAACTCTTGATAGAACAGGCAGGTTGCAAGAAGGTAAGGGAAAATGAGGACTTACCTTTTCTCCTTGTATCACTAGATCAGTATAAGGGAGGGGTGCAACAATTAATATACTATCAGTCATGAGACGTGAACTAGTTAGACATGATCTTAACTACATACATAACTAATACAGTTATGGATTTCCTTTTGATTTATTCAGGAAGGTGGTATGCTTCTTGAAGACACTACATATAAGGTTTTGTGTTGGTATATGCACTTTCGACAGAACTTTGCCAGACTTCTTCAGACTAAGGAGGCAACTCTTCAACATTGCACGAGATTCCTTTCATCACTTGCATAAATCTCAGTCTGTGTGGTTTAACAAAAATAGACAAAGAGTTGATATTTCATTAGATTGGCAGATGCTTGATTGCCACAAAACATTTCATAAAGGTTGTGGAAGGAATAAACTGTTATGGAAAGCAAGAATTTGACCTTACTGTTCTTTAGAATTATGAATATTTATGACTAGCTCAAATATTCACAAAAGAGCTAATCTGCACATTTTAAAGAGATTCCAAAAATTAAAAGCAGCTGAAGAGAGCAATTCAATATCTGGCACAGGATCTGGCTGTATTTTCCACATATGATATACGTGAAACAGAGGAACTTGCATTGGATCTAGGTGATGAAGATGAAATGTCAAATTCCACAAATAAATTTTTACATTTGTCATTGGATTACAGATATTCAGGCTCTAGCTTGCAAAAACTTGAACACCTTAACAGAGACGGTAATGATTCATCCTGTCTTTCAAAGGTTAAGTCCTCATCTTGCACTGGTATCACATGGACGGATGCTCACTATCTCTAAGAATGAAATCCATGCTGTAAAGTTAGATGTCTAACTTCTGGTGCACGCGTTTAGGTAACAGAGGGCAGGAGACTCTTGGGCCACTGAGCATTTTAGGTTTAGCAGATGCTCAGCAGCATACCCTTCTAATGTAGCTATACACTGAAGCTTCCTGGAAGAGCTCAAAGGCTGTGAAGCTCAGAAAAGCCTGGTTAACAGAAAAGTTTGAACACATTATTTGAGTGCTTGTTTACTTGGTAGAACAGACAAGAGAAAGAAACAAACATTCAGCCCTTTATTGTGCTCCCCAAATTCTTGGGACTCTGTCAGCCCTCAGCATTTCTTCTGGCTTGTTTTGTGCATTTCTCACTCTGTTTCCCAGCTGTTGCCATGAACTAGGTACAAAAAGATGTAAAAGAAGATGCTATTACTAAAAAAGTCGATTAAGTGGAAGAAAGATTTTTTTGTCTTTGACATTTGTGCTTTCAGCACATCTTTATATATGACATATGTAGGAAGAATTGACGTGCATGATTCCTGAGATCCCAGCACCTCAGCAAAAGAGATTCATGTAAGTGACTGCAGGACACTCTTCTGACATTTTACATTTTAGGGGACTGGGATGCTCTGCAATGGGCTCTTTCATTCCAGTTCTGCATTGCACGTTCCCACTTGGACCTGTACTTGACAAGCTAACTAGGAAGTTACAGGAGGATAAAACCACCCTAATTCAGGATGATTTGGGTCTGAACAGCCACAGAACTCTACCAATCTAGTAGAGTGAGAGAAAGACAGCTGTAAAAGGAGAAAACTGAGATACTGTTGTACGTGTGAGCCAGTGTTATTTCAGGATGGTTTCTGTAATCACAAAGCTGTCTTCAACTGCAGTAACAAAGCCAAATGTTGACACAATATCACGCATTTCTACTCTGAGGAGTGCTGTATCTATTAGGAAAAAGCATAACTATGCCCAATTTCACTGTATTTCTTAACCAGGCTAAACCTGGTTGTCTTTCCTTCCCTGACCCGTCTTGCTTAGGAATGTCCCACCCTGTGCATGTATAAAAGCAGTATGATTTTTTTGTTAGTAGGGTACATTGTATGGCTCTGATCTGCATTATTGTTAATTTTTACTTCATGGGATACTGATACCATAAAAGTTACTTGATAGCACCAGTATTTGTTGCCCTCTAGCACTTAAGACATTATCAGATGAATAGAGGAAAAATTTTCCAAATCATCTTGTTTCTGTGGCTGAAGACAGACAGATTTTTAATACAGGAAACAAAATATTTTTAGTAAAGGGGCACAGTATACAGAAGAACTAAAATATGTTTCTGAAATCAGAAATTACAGCTTTTAGAAGCTCATGTAGGCAACAATTAAAAGTTCTGGAATAAGACTCCTTTGCTCAAGCTATGAATTAAACCCAAATGTTAAGAGTTACGGTTAAGCAGAGCTTGTGTGAGTTATATTTTGTACTTGATCAGGACTCAAAAGGGAGCAAATGAGACAGCACAAGGGAGATACTTTGTTTCTGAAGATGAGGCTATTAGTATCAATTTCCTTTTCCTGTTTGTACAAGTGTTTGAGAATAGCGTAATGATTTGATGCGTTGGGAGAGGAGGCAGAGGAGAGATGTTTTTGGAGAGATCAGGATCATCCTTCCTGTCATAGGACTGGTTAGATGTCCAAGATGAAGGATTTCTACCTGCACATATTAAATGATTGCATTTTCCATTATAATTATTGACTTTAGAAGAAAGACATTGCAGTGACTGTTCTTTTTTTGTTTTTTTTTTCCCTGCAGAGTCACTTTTCTGCAAAAATAACATTTTACAGTGTAATACTGAAGGTGTTATGAGTGCTGCCAGTGAAAGCTGCGGTGCAAGGTGGTGGACCAGGATATTGGTACTACCTGTCATCATCTAGAGTCAACCTGCTGTAAGTCCCACACCTTCTTGTATAAGCCAATGTTAGCTGTGTGTGTTCACCTTCTCTCTTGAGGTTGTAACTAACTGAAGGAAGAAATCCACGTTCTGGACTTCTGATACTAAAACTCCAAAACAAAACACAAAAGTATCCCTGTTAACGGTTAGAAGCATCCACTTTACTGACTTCCATGGTTTTTAAATAAGAAAGTATGTCTTTATGATGATCTTGTTTTTGTAGACCTGTAGGAAGCTGCAGTTTATATTTTTAACCCCTTCTCTCCAGTTCAGTTTAAATGGTCTCTGCTTGTGCACAGTGGTTCTGTTCAGATGAAAGTTCAGATTCTGCCCAGCAACATTTCTGGCACGAGTTCACCTGTAGGAAGTAGTACAGTGAAGTATGATCCTGTGCCAAAATCAACTGTTGTAATAGTTCATCCTCTGGCCACTCTACCTGATCTGTGCTTCCATTTTTATACTTCAATTCTTCATACATTGCAACAATTTACTACACTCTTTTCCTATATGGTCTGGCTGCCACATCTTACCTTTATTGTCAAAACTGATTATTTTGGATAACTACCTATCAAGCAGACAGTGGCAAATTGTACACACTTTTGGTTTCTCTTACGTATTGATTTGCCCATCTCTGCCAGAATCTTTAGTAGCCTCTTTTTGCAAGGTCCCATAAACGTGGGTGTGCAGATATGTAAGTACTCAAGACCCAGAAAGAGGGAAAGACAGAACTACCTTGTATAGTTCTTGTAATGCTGTTCTCTTTATTCATATGAAACTTTTTAATGAAGTAAAGGCCTGCTTAAAAAGAAAACGTTTGTGTTGCTGCCACCAGTAGAAGGACTTTCAACTAGAATGGGATCAGGATGTCACTGTAAATGTGCAGCTTAAAGGCCATAGGTAGCAACAAAGTTTACTCTTCTGACTGTGTGCCTCTCTAGAAGGCCATGGGCATTTTAAAGTTTTCCTGCAGGGAAGGGAGCACAGCTGTGGATTGAGGAGTTTCTTAAGTGATTCTGTTCATTTACAAAGAAAGTAGGACAATCAGTTTCCCTGATAACAGGACAGGAATAATAACAAAAGGTTTCTTTGCTTTCAGCTGTCATTCTCATTTAGTTGCAGACCAGCAACTTTCTCAAAAGATTTTCCCTTTTATTTACACTACCAAGACTTCAGCAACTCACTAAGTATCATTGTCTCTGATGCCCTGTCCTTTTCCCCCATGCCGTTTCCTTTCGGAGTGTCACACTTGCACGTCCTGTTAAAAATATTTCTCTGGAAACACCGCTGTTAACTCCTGAGCAAACTTGAAAATGCTTTCTTTGGGGTTTAGGCGACATGTGTCTGCAGTTTGGCTTCATGTCTCTGGCCATTTTGAACATTTAGGTTGGATAGAGGGTAGCCTTTACCTTTGTAGTTTGTACAGAAATTTAACTCAGCTTATAACAGCAACAACTACTGAACATCCTGACTGACTGCACAACAACTTGGGTAGCTGTGAGTGTTATCCCCACCTGCCAGAGCTTTGCTGCCTGAAGTTACTGTTTATTGATGTATCATGGCATCTCTATTAAAAAGATTATTATTTCTTGTCAGTAAGTTTCTTGGTGGCATTATGGTCTGCATATGGATGTGTATATAGAAAGGCCTGTGGTCATCTTTGTCAGTAGCAATATAACCTGCATTTTAGGTTACTGGGATCACACGTGCTCATTTTCTACAGGGAGTGTAACTGATAGACATTATTACTTAATTGCTGGGTGCAGATCTGAACAGGCTCATAACATCTCAGTAAGAAACTTCAATAAGAAGTTGTGTTGCCTGTATACTTCAAATAAAAGATTTTGAACTACTAGTTTCAGGGCAGATGGAATAACTCCGTATTTCAAAGATGTTTAGAACAAAAAGTCTACTAGAGCACCTTCCTTTCTGAGGTGGAAACATGATAGGAGGAAGGGAATGTCTGCAGCCATTGGAACTGCCTGCTGAACTGATTTTGACCATATAAGCTAATAAAGTTCAACTGTGACCTTGTTTAAGCTTATTCCAAAAGTGAAGTCATTTCTGGCATCTAAAGCAAGTCCTTGAAGCTTTAAAATCGTGGCTCTGTAAACTAGTTTCTTGTGCATTACAAATAAACTATTAGGATGCACTATTTCAGATGTGGATATGGGCTGTTTTGCTTCAACCCATATGCACAGTTCAGAAGGTCAGGCATTACCGCAGTATCTCTCCTGTTATTTTAGGGCTCTCGTGTGTTATGGTTGGCCCTGATCACATGGCATTTGGTTTCAGTTACTTTTCGATGGGTTTGGCTTTTAAGAATAGACACATTTGAAGAAAAATCCAACAAGTTGTAAAGTTCACAAAGGCTGAGGATTGTGATTGCTTTTAGGCTGGAGCAATTGAAAGGAGATAAGCATCTTGTTCTAAGGACTGTGTTTAATCTAAATATAGCGTATCTAAGTTACGGGTGATGAAAAGAGCAAAACTTGGTTTGGCTTATGGAGTAGGGGAGAGGCAAAAAGAAAACAGAGGCAGTTCATGTTGGAGTAGCCCTTAGCAGCTTTCTTACTTAGACCAACTGCTGCTAAATTACATGAAATTTAGAGGCAAATGGAGCCAAAAGCAGAGAAACAGTGCTCATTGTTGAAGTCCAGTAATTAGTTTGATAAATAATACAAGGAGTAGAAGAGGGATTCCCTTCTGGTGAAAATGCTGACCCTTTGATCCCCAGCTGTGGCTCATCATTTAAGCTGGTGTTTTTCTTGTTTCTGTGGTTTTTACTGTAAGAAGTTTTTCCTAACCTCTCTGCAAAGACCTGTAGAGCAAATGTAGGCACCCTTTGTTTAAAGAGTGCCTAGGGGGTTGAGCGAAAATTCCAAGGACTGCATTTCAAAATGTATGTGGCTGTTTAAATGATCAAATGCTAGTAATGTTAAAAGGAGTCTATGTCTCCTCCGTGTCTCAATACTGAAAATTTGCCTCAGGGCTTATAGACTGGCCATCTAAATGATGTGGGAAGGTTTTTAAAAACCAAGAACTGCTTAATACTTCAGAAAATTTGTTTGCCTCGGACTCATTCCCAAAAAAGCTTTTGAAAATAGAGTGAAATGCCAGCATGGAAGAAGTGCATTTTGGGTAGCTGTGGACTGATAGAGACTCTAGCTGCTGATGTAGAAATATTAGAAGACAAAGGAGGCCTGCAGGAATATGTGCTTAGGTTTTTCAGTATTACAGAGCAATATTCTATACACATAAATCCAGAGAACACGCCATTGTATAAGGAACTGTGGATGCAGAGTTCACATATGTGAAGACTGAGGTTTACAATACTAATAACATCATTTAACTTCTCTACAGAAGAGCACAACAGAGATGAAGTAACACCTCTACCATAGTATCTCTGGCTTCTTTCATTGTAGCATGAGGTTGAAACAAGAGATTAAAAAGTTGTTCTGGTGGAATGCAGAGACATTCTTTCTTTATACATTAAAACCAACTTTTATGTATTCCTTACCATTTGTCAGATCTAACTGTTTGCTCACTGGACATAGGTCACCATCAGAGTGAATTATTGAGTGAGTATATTGATGGGATATTTGGGATGCATCCTAGAGTGCTGAGGGAGCTGGCTGATGTGATTGCTAAGACTCTCTCTATCATTTTTGAACTATCATGGAGGACAGGTGAGGTGCCTGAGGACTGGAGAAAGGCCAATGTCACTCCAGTCTTCAAGAAGGGCAAGAAGGATGACCCAGGAAACTACAGGCCGGTCAGCCTCACCTCCATCCCTGGAAAAGTGATGGAACAACTCATCCTGAATGTTATCACTGAATATATGAAGGATAAGATGGTTATCAAGGGGGGTCAACATGGCTTCACCAAGGGGAAATCCTGTTTGACCAACCTGATATCCTTCTATGAGTGCATAACCGCTGGCTAGATGAGGGGAGAGCAGCGGATGTCATCTACCTTGACTTCATCAAGGCTTTAGACACTGTCTCTCACAACATATCAGAAAGCTCAAGCAGTGTGGCTTGGATCAGTGGACAGTGAGATGGATCAAGAGCTGGCTGAGTGACAGAACCCAGAGGGTGGTGATCAGTAGCACAGAGTCGAGTTGGCGGCCTGTGGCCAGTGGAGTTCCACAGGGATCAGTTCCAGGGCCAGTCTTGTTCAATGTTTTCATCAATGACCTGGATGAGTGGACAGAGTGTACCCTCAGCAAGTTCCCTGATGACACCAAACTGGGAGGACTGGCTGATTCCCCAGAGGCTGTGCTGCCATTCAGCAGGATCTCAACCGGCTTGAGAGTTGGGCAGAGAGGAACCTCATGAGGTTCAGCAAGGACAAGTGCGGAGTCCTGCATCTGGGAAGGAACAACCCCATGTACCAGGACAGGCTGGGGGTCGAACTGCTGCAGAGCAGCTCTGCAGAGAGATACCTGAGAGTCCTGATTGATAAGCTAAACATGACGCAGCAATGTGCCCTCATGGCCAAGAAGGCCAATGGCATCCTGGGATGCATAAAGAAGAGTGTGGCCAGCAGGCCAAGGGAGGTTCTTCTCCCCCTCTACTCTGCCCTGGTGAGGCCTCATCTGGAGTCCTGTGTCCAGCTCTGGGCTCCTCAGCTCAAGAGGGACAGGGAAGTGCTGGAGAGAGTCCAGCACAGGGCCAGCAAGATGATCAGGGGACTGGAACATCTTTCATATGAGGAAAGGCTGCGGGAACTGGGGCTGTTTAGTCTGGAGAAGAGGAGACTGAGGGGGGATCTTATTAACATTTATAAATATCTAAAGGGTGGGTGTCAGGAGATTGGGACATCCCTTTTTTCTATAGTAGCTAGCAACAGGACAAGGGGTAATGGGATGAAGCTGGAACACAAAAAGTTCCACTTAAATATAAGAAAAAACTATTTCCCTGTGAGGGTGAGGGAGCCCTGGCACAGGCTGCCCAGAGGGGTTGTGGAGTCTCCTTCCTTGGAGGTCTTCAAGACCTGCCTGGACATGTTCCTATATGATGTGATCTAGGTGACCCTACTTCTGCAGGGGGGTTGGACTAGATGATCTCTAAAGGTCCCTTCCAACCCTACCATTCTATGTTTCTGTGATTCTATGATTCTATGAAAATCAGAAGCATGTGTTGAATAGTTTACTGAACTAACAGGGCCTCGTCTGCTGTGGCACTGGAGGAGCACTGCCATCAAACCAAATGCATCACTATTTAATGAACAGTAGCTTCACTATTTGAGTAATGTTGGTTAGCTCTACAGTGAAGTGAGGATTAAATCTGGGGATGTCGTTATTTCCCTGGTGTCTAAGGAAAGGAAAGTAAGAACTCCAAGAAGAAATAAGAATGTCTTTCTCTAATTATTTCTTTTTTATTTCTGCATAGTGTTGCCTAGTTCAACAAGGACTCAGTTGACTGGTTTAACTGAGGCCCCATTAAAATGGATTTTACTCTGGGTCACCTAGAGTTTAAGTTCAGAAGGAGAGCAGAAGAAATATTTTCCTGTGTGCTTTCAGCGTGCCTCTGCAGGGGCTCTGCAAAAAGTGAGCTATTGTGTGTGAAGGGCCAGGTCTCTTGGACAGACCCTGGGAGAGGAGAGGGGAACCTTGTCGTTAGTGGCAGGAAACCTATTATTTATTATCAGTCAAAACTAAAAAATATGGGTAAAACTCCAGAGAGAGCAGAGATGTGAAAGTAGTGTCATGTTCTTTAAACAATGTCTATCCTCTGCTTCTCTCCTGCTTAAACATCATGAAAGTATTAAGACCCTTTCTCTTATTTTCTCCGGATATTTTTCTAAACTGCATAGTTTCCAATTTTTTTTGTCTCTCCTCATGATTCTTCTTCACCTTAAGAAAACTTCACCAAAAATCAAACCCTAAAAGACAAAAGGGGAAAAGAAATACCATCCTGTGTTCTCATGGCCTTCTTCCATTTCTGGAAGAACATGTACCTATGTAGCTAGTTTCGTTAATCTGAAGGTAACTTCTATTTAGTATATATTTGCAGTGGGTGAGCATTCTGTAGCTGCTCTTCTCCAGATTGAAATACAAGGAATAAAAGCAACTTGAATTCTTAGATGAAGTCAATGAGTTGTGGACTTTGTTCTCGCCAGGGAGCCGGTTAGAATTTGTACCTTTTGTAATATGATTGAGGCACAAGTTGAGGGTTTTTTTCCTGGAGATTTTAAGACTCAGTGAGTCAGTGAGCTTACTCAGACTGAAATAAGGATGGAACACAGGCACACAGCACCAGCTTTTGCAGTGTGGTTCACTTGGTCTTGAAGAACCTGTAGTCTGGTTAACTGATTTTCTCAGCACTCCTTCAATTGTAGATACTGCTATAGAGACAGATTGAAATACTTGCATAGTGGGGATTTTAAAGGTCATTTTTGCCATAGATGCTGAATCTCTGACTGAAGATTGGGATTTTTAAGTATTTAACATTGTAGCTATTTTAAGATTCAGTGTGGGATGTTCTATAAGGCACAATTATTTAAAAAGAAGAGAATCTTCCCTTTTCTTTGTACAGACAAGAAAACTTTTGGGTTAAATATAATTGTCCAGATGATGAGTTAGGACTAAGCTTCTGATGTCTTGAGATTCTTGGATTAACCATCAGGCACTGGTGCATTTCAGAGCCTTCTTCAGATGTTTCTGAAATAGACTGCAAAAAGTAGAAATTCAATGTTAAAATTTGGAGTGGTTTGATGAATTTCTAGAAACTGTTGTTTGGCTGCTCAGGCTGGGTGACTTTAAAGGCAAGTGATGCTCAGAGGAGTCCCTTCTGTGCATCAGGGAGGTGGAAATGCTACCACAGAGCAGGGTGCCTGCCATGCCAGGCCTGAACAGTCCCCCGTGCTAGAAGGAGTTATGGGAATGACACTGCTGTATAATTCTTTTGTCTTGTATGAACCATTGACTGTTGCTGGTCAGAATTTTTCTGACAAAATGAGTCAATTCACTGAACTGGAATTGCTGCCAAGAAAGATTCAGCTAGCTGAGTCTCTTGGTTGGAGATTTTTGGGGTTAAAAAAAAAAGGTAAAAAAAGACCCCATTCTGACATTTTCTCTCTTTTTTTCCTATTCGAGTGTTAAAATGTTGCTTTTGCTCTGATAAAGGAGGTCAAAATCTGAAGGAAATGTTTCTGAAGCGTGGAAGGCGAAGCTGCTCCCTCCAGCCAATCTGTTCTCCTGCATACATTTTGTCTATAGACATTTTTCCCTCCAAATTTTCAACTCCTTTTGTGGTAAGGAAAAATGTTTGAGTTCTTAAACGCTGACAGGTTAGGAAAACTGTTTCCCTTTGCTGCTCCCCCTGTGACTGTGCAGCCCTTGTTCAAGGGCGGATAGTGCTGGGACTGCAGCCAGGAGTTGGGCTGTTTGTGGGGCTCTGGCTGGCAGCAGCACTGACAAAGGAGCTGCTGCTCTAAGATGCCTTTGTTTTGCTGTCATCAATGTCCAATTGTTTGCCAGGATAATTGCCCAGTTAATCCTAACTGGTAGGATAATTACATAAAGCTCATGTCCAGTGTAAACAGGAAACAATATACTTTCCTTATCTTTGCTAGTCATGAAGTTCCCTCTACTCCTATCAGCTTTGCAGGATTGGCCCTTAACTGTTTACTGCCAGGCAGTGTGGGGTGACAAATTAACATCAGGGACATGGGATCAAAGCCTAATCTCTCCTATTATTCAGGTGAAATCCGTGGTTTTAGGGCTTAATTTTACTGGATCTAAGGATTACTCCTAGTTGGATTGTGTCCTGTATCTATAGACACCCAGCTGGTTTTTCTAACTTTGAAACAAATAGTTCCAAACATTCATGCTTTAACAAGCCTTTTCACAGTTCTAATATTTGCAACTGTGAAAAAGCAAAGTGCAATTTTTTTAATACCCACAACAAAGAGGACAATTACTGAGTAGTAATATAGCTCACTGTGTCAAAATCTCACTATAGCAAATCCTTGAACACTTAGTTTAATGATTTTAAACCAATCACTTAACCAATTACAATTGAGAAGCAGTTGTAAAATGCTTCATTGTAATTGAAAAATCATGTGTAGCTTTTCTTCTATTTTAACTCTTGAGATTTAGGAACAGATTTTGCTTTGCATTCTCACATGTAACATTGATGATTTATGGTATGACTGGAGCTATTTGCTTCAGTGGGACTGCTCGTACTGGTGGGCATGTCAGCATGTGGCTCAT
Organism: Colius striatus; assembly: GCF_028858725.1. Taxonomy (NCBI): domain Eukaryota; kingdom Metazoa; phylum Chordata; class Aves; order Coliiformes; family Coliidae; genus Colius; species Colius striatus. The sequence continues at coordinate 5,841,954 of NC_084765.1, read as the reverse complement.
AATAATAACTGTTTCAGCAGTTACTGTGTGCAAACTGGCAAAATATTGGTGAAAGATTGGACTGGGAAGGCACAGTTGCATTTTTGATTTCAGTCATGAGTACATATTGTACAGACACTGGCTTCAATCTTATGAACTAAGGGGATCCAGTGAATGCTGCCTGTGTGCCTTTGCTCCTGCCAATTACTTTGTTCCATAAAATTTCTTGTATTTCCTAAGCTTCAGGTAAACCTGCTGGAAGTACTGGTGGTAAATTAGGCTCTGAATAATAATGTCCTCTGAATAATAATATCCCCTGAGCTCTCTAGCAGAAGACCTCGGATTTAGGTGCTTGTCATGTGCACAAGATCGCTGGTACTTTCTTTAGTCCATTTCTCCCACTGCAGATTTTGTGGTGGGTGGAGTTGAGCCAATGGTGGAAGTGGCAGGAACATTCTCTAAAATAGCCTGAGGGGACTATTTTAATTTGCCTGCATTTCCCACATATTAATGGAAAAGGCATGTCAAAAATAGCTGAAGAAATGGTGTTTTAAAGGATTGTGTAAAACTCCCTAAATGGCTTCCTTTGTTAGGAAAGACTTTTGAGTAATATAGAAGTGTACCCTTTTGTCCTCAAACACTCTTTCCTTTCCCTTCCAGATAACATCTTGCCAGTCTACAAAATATACTCCAATAGTTCAAGATTTGTTAGTTCTGATTTTTGTTAACTGTTATCCCGTATTCCCTCTGAATTTCTACCTGGAAGCTCTGTAGGGTGCTTCATCCAGCACAGCTTTCTTTTTTCCTGTAAACTTTTCTGCCACCTTTCTTGAGTAACCTTACAAAATACCAAAAGTGCATCCAGGGGAATCAACAAATCCACATTCCTCTCATCCATATTTTTGAGGATTTTGCTTTGCATGACAAACAACTTTTGAATTCTGTAGTACTGGGCAGGCCAACAAATCAGATCAACACCTTTTGTCATTTAGCTCATTTTCAGACACTGTTGACAAAACAGAGGTGTGGACTGCTACCCATTCTGTAACTTTCTGGAATTTGGTGGATTTTAGAAGAAACAAAGGATGTGGGTTTTTTAACCAGCAGCACAGCTCCAGTGAAACACTGCCTATCAAGGAGGTTTCTAATGGCCTCTGACCTTGTTCTCTTTACTTGTCTGGCTTCTGTGTCATCAAGTCACTCTGAAAAGTGACCTTCCCCAGGCTGTAGAAGCTGCATCTTCAGGGATGTTCAGGACATAGAGCTTAGAAGCCCATGGCCTGGGCTGGGCCAAGGGTCTCAACTGAAGCAGTAAAGGAATGGGGAGTTCCAGAAACCTCTAACAGGCACCGAGCAGCTCTGAAATGCTGTTTTGTTAAAATATCTGGGTTCCTAGGCCAGCAGGCAACAAAGCTGCATGTGCACTAACAATTTTGTTTCAGAAAACAAATAAGTGTATGTACATGATCAGATTTCTGGACAGTTTCAAAGAAAGGGGTGTAAATTGGAAGTTTTGAACTTCAGAGACATTCACAATAACTGAGGAAAAACAGTGCAAGGTGCACTGTAACTTAAATATCCGTAGTAGAATTTGCTATGATAGATTTTGGTTAATACTGGGATTTGTCCTATTAGCCAGCTGACATACTTCTCATTCAAATCTGTGAGTAAATGTTCCATAACTGTAACATCTGAGAAGAATAAATGGTAAATTAAGGCTATTAACTTCACAGTATCTACTGCTATCAGTTTCCTTGCTTTTTCCTTTCTGCTCTTTGTCTTTTCTGTTATTATGCTTGTTCTATGAACTGGCAACCTGCTCTTTGCATGCTCAACATCAACTGGAGGACTTGAGCTCTGACAATGCTGTATCTGCAAACCTTCCCCTGAATGAATGTGATTGTCATGGCATTCTGGGAAAAAGCATGTGATTTCTGAAGAACTTATTTAGAACTCCTTGATGAAAGCAAAGATATTAACAGTGAACAGGGAACCAGTAGAGATATCGAGCAATATCCTGACCTGTGTCCTGTTCTTCTTGCCAGTAGGGATAGTTTGGAATTTACATCCCCTGAAGGTATGTTCACACCTACACAACGCAACGATGCAGCAAGGGAACAAGCTTTGCCTTTTGCCTCATGGATGGCTTTCAAACTTGGCTCAGGAAGATGCCTCCTAGAACATGTGATGTGTAGCTTTACACACAGAGCTAGGTTGCGTCTGACTGCAGTCACTGGTGGAACAACTGCTCTCTCCTGATGTGCAGGTGTAGTTGGACTTTTTGACTGCTGATTGCTGATAGAGTTGCTTTCTCTATGCAACTGTTTAAGGCTTGTTTTCCATGCTGATGTTCTTGGGTTCAAGCCCTCAGCTAGAAGTCAGACAGCAATTGTTTGAGAGGAAGGAAGGACCTGTTGTGCTAGTGCTGTAATTGCATGCAGAAGATGTAGGTTCAAATTCTGGCTTTGCTGCAGATTTCCTATGTGACCCTGCACAAACATCCCGGTGCATCACTTGCCTAGCAAAACAGAGATAGCATTTCCTTCCTTCCACTGCCTGTCTCCATACAGACTTCTGAGGACAGACATTTTTATTACAGTTTTACAGAACAGCACTTGATGCAGTACAGTCCTGACTTCTGGCTGGGGCCTTTAGCTGACTCCATGTTACCAATAATAAATAAAAACAAAGCAGCTTTGTTCTGCAACAACGACAGCCCTGAACTGCCATCCAAGGAAGCCTGATCAAAAGCATATGCACTGTCTAAAAAGTATTTTATCTCTTATTACCAATTCCCTGGTTCAGCTAGCCTTCCAGTTATTCTTGTGTAAAAAAGCAGCCAGTGCCAAAAGCCAATGAGTGAAGCTGGAGTTTCCTCCCTTCATTTCTTGAATGGGATGTGGAGAAGTAGCAGCTGCTCTTCATGTTCTGGCACCATGTTGATGCCTAAGTCCCCCTAATGAGAGTGGTTCCCAAGGGGTGGAAGTGGAACCAGCAGCCAAACCAATGTCTTTTCTTTCAGCATGTACTAACAGATGTGACAGAAGGTTCATCCTGACCTGTGTCTCCAGTGGAGGATGTACAGAATCAGCTACATGCTGGAGGTCATCTACAAGGTGGGGATTAAGAACGGGATCATCTCTTGTGTTGGTGCTCCAAATGCTGCTTTAGGCATCAGCTATGTGTTTGATATGAGATGTGCGTCAGAGTCTCTAGTTTTTTAAACTGCTACAGAATAATAGCCTTAAAAATATGATCACATATTTATCCAGCAAAGAGCTTTAAAAACAGGGTATTATGGGCAAGTCTTTCCAGAGACCAGTCACTGAGAGTGGAAAATGGTAACTGACACATAAGTAGCTTTGGCCTGGAAGTGAATCAAAATGCCCTGCATTCCAAGGAAATTGTGTAGGAAGAGCTTAGCTTAAGAAACATGTTAGCAATGTCTATACTGGGCAAGGGCACCAGTATAGACTGCTCACTACTCTGGAAGATTGCAGGGGTCTCTGGAACTTTTGTGGTGCGTTATGTAAAGCTTTTAGTGATTTATAGTAGTTGGGGAGTAGAAAGGGAGTAGTTATGTTGGTGTGGTGATGCCTTAGCAAATACTCTTCATTGTAAACAAGCCCTAGGACAATTACCACGAGTATTGGAGTGATGTCTCCTAATGGCATGGTGGGATGCTAACAGAATAGTAATTCACAGGGAGGAGTGCCCTCTACAAAATTACAGTGTCTCCCTTTTAAGCTCCTGGTATGTTTCTGGAGGTTTTCATCAGCCAAAGAGTAGCACATTGTTGTTTATCTGAACGGAGGAGACCACAGCTTGAAGTGATTGTAGGCTGTTAGAGTTATAGCAGATTTTAGGCACATTTGGGAACTTAGAGAAATACATTGAGTAAAGAAGCAACGCTTTCATTGGGTTCCAAGAGGCACATATAAAAAGCCTTCTTTGATTAAAATGATTTTCAGTTTGGCAGTAAGGTGAGAGAGGGAGAGAAACATGCAAGTAATTCCTGTCAGATCCCTTTGCTTCCTTTCTGACCAACCCATTTCCTTGTGTTTTCCAATGCATAAAAGATCTCTTGTTGCTGCCTGCCTTCTTGTGAACTCATCTTCCTTCATTTTCAGAGTATCTTAGAATCATTTTGGTTAGAAAAGACCTTCAAGATCACCAAGTCCAACCACTAACCTCATGCTGCCAAGCCCATCGCTAACCATATCCCTCAGCACCTCATCTATATGTCTGTTAAATACCTCCGGAGATGCTGACTCCACCACCTCTCTGGGCAGTCTGTTCCAATGCTTAATAACCCTTTCAGTGGAAAAGTTCCTCCAAAATAAAGTTCTTTCCAGTTCTTTGTGCTCCATTTTCTTTCTGGTTACCTAGTTTCTTGTCCCTTCCTGCCTCGTCCCCTGTATCCATCATTACATTGTTTATTTTTGATTCTTCTCCCCTGAATGCAGGGGAATTCATTCCACCTTGGTAATTTTGAGTTTGCCTATGAATAAGTACACTCTGAAGTGTTTGGTGTGCTGTCACTATTCCTGTAAATTAGAGTTTCTTTAAAGGTTAGTGAAGGTCAGTTTGATGCCTGAACATTTGTGATGTGTACAAAAAGCTCCCATAGGACTCTATAAATCATATTGATTAAGGTCTTTGTAGGATTCATGTGGATCCATGTGGATTCCATGCAAAATGTATACTTTCCACAATCAGATCCTCCAGCTCTTACAGGTGTAGTTGTCATCAACTCTGAAAAGTGTTCAGAAGGTTCTGAAAGTCTATTTAGTTGTCTAACCATCTCTGGAGCGGGAGTTTGCCCTTAATGCTTGCTGCAGTGCGGCTGAGTTTGATTACCTAGTTTCCTAAGCTCTATTTAGAACCTCTGTGCTTCTGTGTGTGTTTCAGAATCCAAGTTTCACTCTACATTCACGTGGACACCAGAAACTATTGAAAATGGCTAAGAATGTAGTCACGTGATAGCAAAGCAGGAAGGCAGTGTATGCAACTTGGTTCTTGACAGTTCTTGACGATTAGCCAGCCATGCAGGCTGTCTGGGCTTTTTCCTTCATCTTTCAGAAGCACAAACTAATTTGGGGTTTAAATGTTGGATAAATGCTTGCAGAAGAGTATGTGAATTTGTCTGTCTTGACAAATACTAACCAGCTTCCTGAGGAAGAGCTCTTAGCTCCAAACAAGCACCAAGGACAACTTTCCTTATTCCCAAAGAGAGATATGTGACAATAAATTAATATTTACATGTTGGGAATCACTCAGAAGTGAGAAGAATTACATTTGTTTATCATCTATGAGAGGCTACTTTCCAGGTTTGAATGTGTTTTGCTTTAAGATGAAATATATGACTTTTTTATAAGGAGAGTTGTCAGTTAACACTGAATTGGTGGTAATTTTATTAGCTTCAGAACTATCCAGTGTTATTTGGAAGAATCTGCTTCATTTTCTATCTGCACATCTGCTCAGCAGCTGCAGGCACATACTTCCCAGGGGCTCAGTCTAATTTGTAGAATTACAGGGATTGTGTCTGGCTATAGAAAAGGTCTATTAGTGTTGCTCATGTTGAAAATTTAGGCTTGATGCCTTCCACATGGTTTTTTGTTTTGTTTTGTTAGTCTTTTTCTGGTTCTGTGATTAACTCTTTGCAGAAAGTTCTCTTAAAGCAAGGTAACTATTGTGTTGTCTAATTCCTGACTAACTGTTTTCAGGAGGCCACAGTTTCGTACCTCGTCCTCTCTGTGTTTCTAACAAGAGTGTCAGATGACCCATGAACTCAGTTGGGTTTTTCCCCCCTCCTTCTTTCTCTCTCTTTTAATTGCATGCAGGAATCAATTTCTCTCTTCCTGGAAAGCAGCCACTCTCACAGAAATAACAGTTGACACACAAAGTGTGCACGAAGTACCCAGAAAAGAATATATCAGCCAAATTAAACCCTGAAGATACTTTTGGATGGCAGAGTGACATTGACCAGATTTGAATTTGGACAAAACACCAAACACAAGGCTTCTCTACAATATTTACCAGCCTCTAGCAGCAGCCTGCACCTCCTGCCGCACCGAGGCACAAAGCTGTATTCTGTGACCACGGTAAATCAGTACTGGCAGGGTCAGTCTCACAGGCAGCTCCCTGCAGATGGACTCCTCGCCTCTCTGTTTCAGTTCAGCTGAATTCTGCCATATGTTTATGTTCTGAAAGTGAAAAGTATCAGGGAAAAAACGCAACATTTTTCCATTTCTGAACTTTTGGACAATATATCTGTTGTCTGGGGTCTGACTGACCAGGGCTTCTTGCCAGACTGGAACCTTATAGAGAAAAGTACCACCTACTGAATAACCACTACCACATCCTGCCCTCTTCCTTTTCTGCCTGCTGTCTAAACACTGCAATAGTTTGGCTCATCCACTCCAACAAAAGCTGACAGCTTCATGTCAGACCTGTTCTGCACTTGGAGGAGCCCTCAAGCTGAATTTTCAAGCGGGAAAGACATTGCACTTTTGTGTGAGCTTGGGGGTATTGCTCTGTCATCTTGTGGAAAGCAAAATGAAGTGTTTTTTAAACTATTTTGCTGAAGTTACTATTGGAAAAAGAAATTGCAGCTGAGAAGAAAGAACTTACTTTTTGTCAGGCTAGCTCTGAAAACATCAGTTTGTAAAGCTAAGCCAATCCTTTTCCTTTTAGATCTGCTTCTTATTACTCTGTGTTGATCTGGATGGTTATGATACCTTTTGCTCCTGCTACAAGACCTGGTTCACTGAAAGAGCCACATTTTTCATGCCATATTATGGCCACAGAACACCATTTGCATGGCAGAAATCTTGTCACAATGAGAAGCATAGTCTGTAGAGAAATTCAGCACAAAGCACAGGAACAGGGTGCAGGCAGACTTCATGAGATACTGAGAAAGCTCAATGGAAAGTGATCCAAAGAAGAGAATTTAGCATTTCCCAGTATTTTGGGTGGTAAATGTCTTTGCAGGGAATGAAACTCAATATTGAAGTGGTTCCTCCTTGATTTGAAGACTTAAAAGAATATATATATTAAATTTGAAAGAATATATATTCTTTATCCATAGAGAATTTTTGTACTTTGTAGTTAAAATAGGCTTCCTAATCTTTATCTAACCTGACCCTTGCTCCATCTTTTCCAGTCCTCTCTATTACTCTGTCTTCCATTTTTGACATACAGAGGCATGTACATATAAATATATATCCAGATATAAAAGAATTAACCATTTTAATTTCACTGAGCTTGTAGTAAACCAGTTGAAGAGACAGCTACTCAGTCACAGCTGTTTGTTTCAGGAGTAGTCATAAAAACTTATAATGAAGGAAAGAGCAAATTAATCTAGTTGTTTTTATCACAAAATTCATAATTTCCTGTCAGCTTTCTACTCAGTGTGCTCTAGCTAGCAGCTTGATCGGGAGATCACTAAGATAATTTACCTAATTTTTATGGAAATGAGGTTTATAATTTGATAATCTAAGTAGTTTGATAGTGAATTTCAAGTACAAAGGTAATTTCCAGAAAACATTGTTATTTAACTGTATATGGACTAATGATATATGACATTCACCTGAGATTTGTTGCACAAGATCCAAGTACACTTTAGCCACAATCACCTCACAGATCCTGCTGAAATAGATGATGAAACTCCCATAGTCTTCAGCGAAGCCAAGAATTCACTTGAGATCTTTAAGCCCTCTTGCCCTTGCTCTCCTTAACATCTGCCTTCTGCCTTTCTCACACTAAATTCCCCAATCTATGTTTATGGGCTTACTATATCCACCACTAAAATGCAACTATTCCTGTTCAGCAGCCTGCAGCAGCGTTCCATAAACTAGAGAAACATAGGAATGGGGTATCAGGAGTGGGTATCAAATTTTGTAGGTGACCTTAAAACCTTGTTTTTAACATTAAACATTATTAAACCATATTTTGACACTTAAAATTGCACCACCTTGTCTTTGCATGTGCTCTTTCTTCAAACCCATAGTTTTATTTCTGACAAACTGAGCTAATTCTGTAAGAATTGCTCAAATCCTTGAAAAGACACATTGGCAAGTGCAGCTAGGAATTTGCCACAACGTAAGCAGACACAGACAATGGATTCAAGACTTTTGCCTACAGTTAAGGGTAGTTTTTCCTTGATTTCAGTAGCAAAAACATCAAACCCAGTGAAATAAATGGAAGATGACTAATCACATTTTCCTGTCCATTGTTTACCTTTCATTCATCATCTACTCTTTAACTATGAACTCATTATTTTATATTCCTTCAGCTGAATTTGTGCAGAAGAAATATATTCTCACATGCTGTGTAACCATCTGTTTGGTCTGGCAAGTGATACAGTTTTGCCTTTCAGGAGGCTGCCATGATATTATGCAAACATGTCTGTTCATTTGCTATACCATCTTGGTTACCACTTCAGCCATGTTTTCTGTTCCAGCTTTCACATTTGTATTTCTGACTGTGTAATGTCCAGACTTTAAGCCAACTCCATCAGTATCTAGAGAACTTCAAAATGAAAGGGAAAGATTAATGGTCATTTAATAACCTGTGAGCAAAACCTTTGCTTTGGTTGTCTTCATTGTTTAACGTTAGTTGATGTATGTGCAAAAGAAAGAATGAAGTAATGGGAACAAACTCGACTAAGTCACGAGATGTTTGGAAGTCAGATGGATTTTTGGTTTAGTGAGAGCCTGAAAGTGTAGCAGATCTGTGGGAAACATTAAAATATGTGCATTAAAGCAAAGGGAGTCTCCACTGGTCAGCTTTACTAAAACACGCTGGTAGATGGTGCAGCACTGCTTTTGTGGTCTGAAAAACAAACAAACATTGGGTCACATTCTTAGTACAGGCCTGTAAGTATAGGTCCTTGAAGTCAATGGGGTTATGCCAGTATATTTTAGCTATAATCTATCTCTGCATACAGATAAAAATTATGACAATGGGCCACTTTCATGACTGCTTATGTCAGACTCAGATTTTTAAAAAGCTACACTGTCACTAGCATGTACCTACGGCCATGCAACAGAACAAAGGAAGGAATTCAGGTTGCTTGTGTTATTATGCTATAGATATTTTCCTATGTTGTATCAATAGTAATACTTCTTGGCTTTTACTTTCCTTCCCCCTCCTCCCCTCTGTTGTTTTTTTCTTCTAACAATGGATGGCACTGCTGCAAATCTCAGCTCTGCAATGGGCTGCCCCAAAGCATGTGCTGAGTGTGAGCACTGTCTCTAGAAAGCTCTCCAGTGATGAGCACCTGGAAAATTGTTGGTTGGGAAAAGCAATAGCACTCTTAGGCATACAACAGATATAGAAGAAAAGGTTGCTGCTTGCCTTTGTGCCAAGCCAGAGCTAGGTACTGTAGTGCTTTAAGATATTTTTAAGGAAGTATCTTTTTCCAGCTGATTCTGAAAACAGAAAATTCAAAGGAACTTAAGGCTGTTGGGCCAAACTTTTATATTGGCCACACGGTACAGTGTAAATCAGGAGTAGTTCGACTGCATAGATGAGGTGCTGAGGGATATGGTTTAGTTTAGTGATGAGCCTGGCAGTGTGAGGTTAATGGTTGGACTTGATCTTAAAGGTCTTTTCCAACCATAATGATTCTGTGATTCTGGGAAGCAAGTAGGGCTATAGTAGGAAGTACCTTGTGTTCTGTTTTTGCAGCATAATACTTACTACTATAAACCACAAACTTAAAAATCCTTTTTTCTGTAGCTTTCTTTCCATTGAGAAGTGTTGGAACATGAATTTTGCAGGTTTTATTATTTTATTTTTGAGTATTTCACTGTGAGGTGATCCATAGAATTTCTCCAAGTGAAAAAGTGCTCAGGGAATTCTAAGAAGCCCCAGAGGACAGGCACACCAGTGTGCTGGGGAAGGAGCATTTGTGTTCAAGGAAAATATTTATGACATCAGGAAACAGTAGCTGGAAATTTAGTCAAATTATTTAACCTGCATGCCCTCACGAGCTAAAAGTAGTTGAAGAAATGAGCATTTTAGAACTAAAGAGAAGAGTGTAGTATTCTGGGGGAAGTATTGATGTGCATTTAATTTGTTTTAATATTGGATCAAGAGATTCCTGGGTTTTTTTCATTGCTGCTGAGTCCAGATTAGAATGCTGTTGTCACATCAGTGACTTCAGCAAAATGCTGGTGATTTTAAGGGAATAGAGACAAAAGCAACACATTTTATTTAGATGCAGGGAAGAGTCCTCCTTTTGAAAGTGCAATTAAAAGCCTGGATTATTAGTTTGACTAAAAGACAGTTAATACTTTCCAGGTTTCTATGCACACGAATATATTTCAAGGAGAGTGACTGTTCATTTTTGTTTTGTAGGTAATTGTTTTCCTTTATTCTCTCCCAGATAGAGAACTATTTTTGCAAACCATCAAAAAAATCAATATGAAAATGTCTTTCTTGTGATGTTTTTTTCTCTTCAAGGAGTTAGCTGTGGTCAGCCTTGTTGTACTGAGATGGTTGTTAGGTAAGTGTTGTGCTCCACTAGGAGAGGGATAGATGACCTCAGCAAAAGGCCCTCCTGTTCTCTGCTCTGCTTGTCCTAAAGCAATTCCTCTCTTGTGAGGAATTTTGGGAAGCAGACAGCTCTTAACACCTCTCAGAGGGCATGTCCAAGTTGTTCCTGGGAGCTTTTGTCCTCGTTGGGTATAAAAGGGGTCATGGGTTCGTTCCTGAAAACGAAGCAGTTTCTAAATCGCTGTGTGCAACATGCTCGCAAATTGCTATGCCAGCAGGACAAATGGACTGGAATGGGCATGCAAATGTCCATGGCAAATCTCCAGACTCACTGAAACTTTCCTTCTCATGTAATTCACAGCAATTCTTGAAAACTTCCCCACTTTTTCCGGTGTTGCTATTTTTATTTTGAATGGGAAAAGAGGAGAGAGTGTATGAACAATACCAGATGTAGACACCTTTTATGTAAAGTTATACCCTGCACTTCTAACAGCACACAGAGATGAATGCAGGATATGTGCTGGCATCGATATATGCTCTTCATTCACAAGGACCTTGTGAAATTGATTCCAACCCAAACATTGGGAGAAAATGCCTTGCTTCAGTGCTGATGTACAGGCTGCATTTTTAGGATAATGATGACAATGCCTTGCCTGCCATGTTCATTTCCAAAAACCGAGATCAGTTCCAATTTTTCTTGGCTCTACAAGCATTTGAACTAGCAAAGAACTTCACTGGCTTGTTAGAAAGGCGAATTTGGCAAATCAAATCGTAATTTTTTTATTCATGCTTTACAGTTTAATTTAATTTGAAGTAATTTTCAAGACACTTGGGAAGCCAGCTGCCATCAAGGATGTTGTGAATGGCAGCTCCAGATGAGCTGGGAAACTGGCTGCACACAGATAGGGGTTTAGGGATGGCTCCTCCCCAGCCTGTGAGGAACAGCGAGCAGGGTCCAGAACATAATCTTAAGTCCTCTCCAGCAGCTAGTGGATAAATGCTTCTGTAGAGAGAGATCTCCCAGCAGCAAAAGGTGGATGGCAACTCCTTTGTGAAACCTGGATACAAGGGCTCTCCAAATAGTACAGCAACAGCAGAAGAGAGGAAGACAATTGCTTAATTATCTGTTGACACAAATGCTCTCCTTTCTATTTGAGAGCTCACCCTGAGCAAAACCACGGCACATTTTGAGAACTGTACAATGGACCCAGTTGTTTCAGTTACAATTATCATTTTCTAAACCATTTAAAATCACTTGATTGAGAGTTCAGTATTTCTAATGGACAGTGACATTGCATTAACGAATACACCTGGTTTCAGTGGGTTCTAAACATGCCATTTAGCTTATATATCACAGCATTCAGCACTTGTCGCTTCCTTAAAAGGTAACTACCTTTGTACCTGTTACATTTACACACATACAGACTTTGCTCAGTTCTCTGGAGGGGATATTATTGTGTAAGCCAAGAACTTGTATGCTTCTATCTGTTGGAGACTCTGAGTCTACAGCATTTTTTTGGTTAAAAGAGATGTAGAAATTTTTGGCTTTCAGTAACTATGTCCCTATCCCTCTCTCTCCATTTTCTAGGAGGGATATTGCTACATTACCTGTTGTGTTGGCCCATGAGTGCTCCAGTGATGGAAATGATTGGGAAAATCCATTTCAAGGTAAATCTATTATAGATCAGTTAATATTGGAGTTTTAGTAACTAATGAAAGAATGGTAGTCACACAGGGCAAGACTGAGGAAAATGCCAAGTGTTTTCCCTCAACGTGGCAAGTTTATGGCTTGAGGCTGACTCCTAAGGTACATAATTAATCAGATGAATGGAGCGTTTGTATAAATGCAGCTTCTTGAGTACCCCAAATGCTACATCTGTTTGTAAAGTACTGGCAAAGGATTTAAAGTATCTACAATTATTCAGTGATACAAGCCTCTGCAATAACAAGTTGTTTGCATCTACATTTACCATGTGGAGTTGAACTAAAGATTAAGCAGGGCTTTCTGTGCCTGTAAAGGTTAACAATTATACTCCCTACTTTAACAGCATTTCATACAGTAGATGATGTGTACACTGTGTATTTTAGGAAATGAAAGCAATTACTGTTATAATAAACATTCATCAGAATGTTATTATTTCTGCCCACCTGCAGGTGATTTTTAAAAATCCATGAGGCAAACAATTACAAAGTACTCTAATCACCTGCAGGAAAAGCAACACAAACAAAAATACAGCAGGAAAAGCCTATTTCTGATTAAGCCCATGAAACTGAGACTAGCCAAAGCAAGCTGTGTGATGCAACAGGAGTGGAAAGGCCTGATGCTGGGTTAGCCTCAGGAAGGTTACTGGAGTTTGCAGAATAATTTGGATCCAATATGCTCTTTGTCAACAACCCCTTTCAGGATTCTCAGAGGTAAAATAAAGGAACCTTCTGATTACAGATAGGATTAGATGCCATGCTATCTGCAACTTTGATTTGAGTGAAGTCAGGCTTTCATCCTTATAACAATATCCACCTCCCAGAAGTTTATCCATTTCGATTTCACCATGTCTTCTTGTAATCTTCCCTTTTTATTTCTGTAGTATTGCAACTTTGAAACTTCTTCTGTAAGTCTCAAAAGTAATGGCTTGTACTATACCCTCTGAAATTCTAGAATCATAGAATGGTAGGGGTTGGAAGGGACCTTTAGAGATCATCTAGTCCAACCCCCCTGCAGAAGTAGGGTCACCTAGATCAGGTTGCATAGGAACATGTCCAGGCGGGTCTTGAAGACCTCCAAGGAAGGAGACTCCACAACCCCTCTGGGCAGCCTGTGCCAGGGCTCCCTCACCTGAACAGGGAAATAGTTTTTTCTTATGTTTAAGTGGAACTTTTTGTATTCCAGCTTCATCCCATTACCCCTTGTCCTGTTGCTAGCTACTATAGAAGAAAGAGATGTCCCAACCTCCTGACACCCACCCTTTAGATATTTATAAATGTTAATAAGATCTCCCCTCAGTCTCCTCTTCTCCAGACTAAACAGCCCCAGTTCCCGCAGCCTTTCCTTATATGAAAGATGTTCCATTCCCCTGATCATCTTGGTGGCCCTGTGCTGGCCTCTCTCTAGCACTTCCCTGTCCCTCTTGAGCTGAGGAGCCCAGAGCTGGACACAGGACTCCAGATGAGGCCTCACCAGGGCAGAGTAGAGAGGGAGAAGAACCTCCCTTGACCTGCTGGCCACACTCTTCTTGATGCATCCCAGGATGCCATTGGCCTTCTTGGCCATGAGAGCACATTGCTGGCTCATGGTTAGTTTATTATCAATCAGGATTCCCAGGTCTCTCTCTGCAGAGCTGCTCTTCATATAGGTAACTGTATGGCCTCATATAATTTGAGAAACTGCAGTTTACCCATTCTGTTAAATTTCTTGAGCTAAGGAAGGAACACCATAAACATTCTGTCTGGGAAGGTTGTCTGTATTGGTTTTACCTGTCTACAGTGGTACCCACCATACTGCTAATGATGGCATTCACATTCAGGACTATGGGATTAACTTGTGTAATAAAATAGGATTACTAGGGTAGTCTGAGACAGAGTTAACAAAAGCCTTGTTTCACTCTGTGATTTTATTTCTTCTTTAAATCATATGTCACAATTTCCATAGCTTTTCATTGCAATGTTGTCAAAGTTCAAAATAGCTCTTTTTGCACTGATTTAGTCTGTTCTCACAAGAGGTCTACAATTAATTTTCATTCGATACCTGTTAAATTTTCTGCAGGCTATTGTTTAAACATCTCTGCAAGCTACCTTAAAATTTAAATAATTTTAAAGTAGAGAAGAATTTTACAGAACACACCTAGTTTATCCAAAATAGGAGCTAGATATGATCCACTTTTTCTTATTTAGAAATATCTAGCATGAATATGACTTTAAGCCATAAACCAAAGTTTATTCATCATGTTCTGAATGGTATCTGCCTCCTCAAACAATATCTATGCTTGCTTGTAGTCAGTAGTCTCTTATCTGGAAACACAGATTGCTGTCTTGGTCATGGAGATTACAGTGAGCACCTCCTCGAGCTTCATGACCTAACCAGCAGTGCTGATATATTTTTCTTAGAGTTTGTCTGCTGTTTTGTTGTTCTATTAAACATGTGGGAAGCTGTGATGCTTCTGCCTTTTCAGACTGCCCAGACATGCTGCAGTGCAGCCTCACTTGCTGTAGCAGCAGCTCAGAGTTTAGAAGACCTCTATATTTTCCTATTTCTATGCAGTTACTACCATGTGGCCATGTATTAAGAACTATACCGTTCACATGTGGTGTTCAATGTTTTTATGAGAGAAGAAGTCTTTTTTTTTCTATGGTATAAGGTGGATTCATTCATGCTCCCTTTGCTTATAATGTCTCTAGGAGACTGCAGTTCAACTGGAAGCCTTCTTTGTGTACCTACACGCAGGGAGACACACTTCTCTTCCTATGAGCAGGTAAAGCAGCTGGTGTTGGAGAGCAGTGCACAAAACAGACCCCTGGTAAATCCCAGTACCTGATCGTCTGAATCTGTGAGTCTCTGAATGATACATAACATCTGTGTAATCCATCACACTTTTTTCCATGTCTCTCTGCACCCCACACCACAGAAAATGTGCTGGCCACTTTATCACTAAAGCAATGGTCGTATCAAAAGACAGGAACACACAACTGAAAAATCATATGAAGAATGACAGAGAAACTGAAAACCATCTGTTTTTTCTGAGACTGAGAGCATCTTAGGTCCATGGATATTTATTTGGCAGACCTGACTAGGGGAGCTGGACTTTGCCCCATACGCTTTCTGATATGGAGGAAGAAATTTACGTGTACCCAGATTTGGTGCTCAGTAAAGCTTTGGCCTCTTCAGTAAAACACACAAACCATTTAAGAGCTTCAGGACAATGCTGCTAGTGTGTGTTTTAAGCAAAGAAAAACCGAGCTTAGTTAACAAGTAGGAAGGAGTTAAAACATAGTAGTGCACATTCTTTGGGAATAAAATGTAGGGAGGAGGGTTGTGGTACCTGATTTGTTTATTTTTGCAGCTGAGGTTTTTTCGTCTTAGGACACCAGCTTGCCAGAGCAGTGCTGCATGGACAGAAGGTTCATTTACAGTGGCAGGCAGGCAGCTGCGCTCTGAGCTCTATTTAGTTTATGTTGTGATGGATGACTTGAGTGGGAGACGTGAAGAGTGAATTAACAGCTTTAGTAAAAACACATTGTTTGTCTTCCCATTGACTTTCCACTTTGCATTACCTTGCTGTGTTACCTCCCTAGGGTTGCCCTTCTTGTCTGTCTTGCTCTCTCCTTGTGTCTCCTGTCTTTCAGGACTGCTTTTCTGCCTTGTTTTTGTCTCTGGATTGCTTTTTTTCTCTTTTCCCCTCAAGCTAGTTCACTGAATAAATGAGGAATCATTAAGTCCTTGCTTCTGCTTGTGGTCTGGGTGGAGGCCCATTTCCTGGACAGGTCCATGTGAAGGCCTTGAGAATCCTGTAATGCTCCTGTTGGTGAAAAAATCATGTCTGGAGAGAAAGATGCCTTCAAATGCTTTCCCCAGCTATGTTTGTCCTAAAAGGTGGCTGAAGGAGATTGCCAATACTTTCTGCTTGCTTCCCTGTGATAACTGGTTTAGCTCAACTCCCACAGAGATGTTTTAGGTTGCCCCTTAGCAAGCCTCACTCCATCTCACAGCCAGCCACTGAAACATACAGATGGAGGCAAGGCAGGCTGGATCTGTCTGCATGAGATAATTCTGTAGGATAATTCAGGTAGAGCATATTCAAAGGGTAGTTCAGCTGTTAAGACAGTGATCTGGAATCTGGGAGGCTGATGTGTAGGTCTTATTCTGTTGGCTTTTTGTGGTGCCTTCAACTGTAACAGAGGAATATCCTGTTATGTTTTAGATCTTCCTTTTTCTTCCCTTGTGATACCTAGACTGGAGATTTATAGCACTGTAAGTTTTGAGTTCTTGTCTTTATGCGGGTTTTTTTGTTTGCTTGAAAGTTAAATGACACAGAAACATAGGTCAACTAAACGGGACCTCAGTAGATCCAATAATTTCTTCCCTAACAGAAGGCCAGACAGCCCATATTTTTGAGGGTCCTTACAGATGTTTTCCCACTTATCCCTAGATACCTGCAATGGTGAACACAGTGCAGTCTGTTGCATTCTTGACTTACACTATCCTAAGCATAAGATTTTTTGTTTTCTTAAGTTTCCCAGTTCTTGAATCTTCTGTGATGAAATGTAATCCCCATTAGTTTCATTCATTCATCACACATCTTGAGAATAACTTTCCTTTCCTTTTTGCAGCATCCCTTTATTTTTCTGCCTACCTTCTGTACTCTTATCTGCATTTACATCCAAGTTTTCATCCCACCTTCATCCAGGTTGAATAGCTCCTCTTCTTTCCTCAAATGCAGTGCCCTGCATTGAGCAGGGCTCAAATGCATTGAGCTCCATCCAGTTAGGCTGGAAATGCCACTTCCCACCTGAGTCCAACAGATTGTGTGCTGGTTATACATCCCAGTGTGACGTTCACCTCTGCCAGGGGATGACCTGCTCAGGACGACAACATCACTGAATCCTTTAATCCAAAACTGCCATCTGGCCCATAGTTCCCTGGTTGACTTTCATAAAGTTGTTTATTCCTGTGTACTTTTTAGCATCTTGCACTTGTCTTTATGGAACAGCATCCTCTTCTTTGCCTTCCCCCTTTCTGATTGCTTTCCTTATCTCCAGGTCAGTCATCAAGTAATAACCTTATTCTTCTATTGTTCTGGCTACTGGCTATCTACTCCTGGTCATATAGTTGTAGTAAATATCCTGTGGCAAACCCTGGCAGAATCCTAGCTTCTATTCACATGAAAAATTGATAAGTAGTCTCTTCTCCTACCAGTTTTGCACCTGACCATTTTAATCTAAGACATGGTTAGTTAGTGTGATTAGAAGAAAATACTAAAAGCTTTACTAAAGTAAAGCTATGTGATATATCCTCTTCTGCACACCCACAAGACCTGATACCTATCATAGATGGAAATTAGAATAGCTTGACATTATTTGCCCTTAGCATACGCTCACCCTGACTGCCACTCACAGAGCTCTTTTCAATGCTTACAAATACATTGTTTAATTATATGAGCCAGTATTGATTTGATAAATGAGGTATACTGTCAGGCCTGTGAATTCCCAGCTGCTGAGGCAGAATAGAGAGATGGTTTATATTTATTTGGTTCTTTTTCCTTTTTATGACACAGAAGAGCATGTGAAAATGAAGAAATCTTTATCTGCAAAGTAGTAGGGATCTCTCTTCTCACTGTCAATGAAAACTGTGTGAACTGATTTTAAAAACGTCTTGTTAAAAAGTAAACAGTCTAACAGTCTATTTGAGTAGAGAAATTTGTGAACATGGCTTGTTTTCTTGAGTTATAGTTTGGATAATATATATGTGGCATAAAATTGTGTGCTTTGAAATGCAATGTTTATAAAATTGGAGTTACTAATTACTGTTTGTCTTTCAGGAAGAAAGAAAAAGGCTCTGATGGGCAAAGTGCTGTACAAACACACGGCATCTGCGTGCATATTATCACAGAACCACAAGCTGAATGGGTTCTGAAAGATCAGAGTTTATCATGCTGCCCCAAGGCTATCCCCATGTTGTTCGTGAGAGATGTTTGTCTAACTCTTCCTTAACGGCCTCCAGGGATGGACACTCCACAGCTTTCCAGGGCAATTTATTCTAGTGCTTTACTGCTCTTGCTGTTAGAGTAAGTTTTCCCGTCATGTTTAACAGCAATTTCTCTTATTGCAGTTTAAGCCCTTTATATCTTTTTGTAGCCACCGTAGACACTGGAAAAAAGATGATTTCTCCATCTTGTGGCAACCTTAAACACTGTAATTTCAGTCCTCCCTCAGTCTCCTTTTTCCTTTTGGCTAGATGAGAGCAATTAATTCAGTCTCTTCTAAATCAGTCTCTACTTTGCCCTGGTGAGGCCTCATCTGGAGTCCTGTTTCCAGTTCTGGGCTCCCCAGCTCAAGAAGGACTGAGAACTTCCAGAAAGTCCAGCACGGGGCCACCAAGATGATCAGGGGACTGGAGCATCTCCCTTATGAGGAAAGGCTGCGGGAACTGGGGCTTTTCAATCTGGGGAAGAGGAGACGGAGGGAGGATCTCATTAATACTTACAAGTATTTGAAAGGTGTATGTCAAGGGGATGGGGCAGCATTTTTTTCTATAGTGTCCAGTAACAAGACAAGGGGTAGTGAACAAAAACTGGAACACAAAAATTTCCACTTCAACTTAAAGAAAAACTTCACTGTTGAGATGTGGGAGCCCTGGCACAGGCTGCCCAGGGAGGGTGTGGAGTCTCTTTCTCTGGAGGTTTTCACAATCCACCTGGACACATTCCTGTGTGACCTGCTCTAGGTGGACCTGCTTGATCAGGGGGTTGGACTATAGATGATCTTTTGAGGTCCCTTCAACCCCTACCATTCTGTGGTTCTATGATGATCGGCTGCTCTGGGTCTCTGGTCTCTCTTTTGTGTCTTCCTCAGAAGCCTTCCTAGTGGGTTTTCTTCCCTAATAATGCCCCCAAAGCAGGATGCCATTCTTCAGCTGGGGCAGTGCCAGCAGGTGGAAGGGCTCCTGTGTGACCCATAGCCTCTGCTCCTCTTTATGTCCCAGCAAAGTTTTTGTTTTTTTCATACCATTACATGGTTGATTCATGCTCAGCTGGTGATCCATTACAACCTCCAAGACCTGTTATGAAAAATAACAGGTCTAACCCTGGCTAATCACTCCCTGTTTTAAATGTTTGCAGTGGATTAATGCTAAGTGCAGGACTTTTGTTTTGCTGAGAGAGAGTTAGGGTGCGTTTTTCAGCTAGACAGAGGTTTGAGGTAGGGAAGGATAAACTCGTTTAGACAAGATCACACAGGGAGTTTGGGGAAGGGCCAGGAATAATTTCTGACTCACCTCCGAAGGCCTCATCTGCAGACTCTCCTTGGCTTTAGTGGAAAATCATTGAATTGAACACTGACAATATTGCAGACTAATGCATTTTGAGTTTGACTGATTGCTGGTTTTATGTCCCTCACTAATGAGACCCAAGAAGACAAGTCTTTGCCAGCTGTCTATCAGAATTTCCTGCATGTTTACTCTACACGTGGCATTATTTATAACTACATACTGAAAGCAAAAATTGTTACTATTGCAACACATATATGTTGTGTGAATTAGTAGCTTTTGCAGGCAGACAGACTGCCAGCCCATCAGACAGCAGCAGCTTGGTATTTCGTCTTCTCCTGAGATTAACAGACACTCTGTTTGATTTCTCATAATGAGAAAAACATATAGATGTGTAGAGCCAGGCATTGATATTCAACACATTCCTCTCCAGTTGTGTATCAATGAAAAGAGAAGAAGAGTGGGAATGCTGTAAAATTGCTATTCTGCCTCTTCTTTGAGAAAGCTGGTTAAGTGCAGAGTTGTCAGATTGAATTTCCCCAAATGATATTTCAAAGGGAGTTGTTTGGTGCTAAACACTTCAGAATAACTGGCAATTTCACTGAGTTCTCTAATGGGAATAAATACTTGAAGAAATCCGAGCAATTATGTAAATATGAGTCACTGAGTGACTTCTAAAATACAGTATTTAAAGTAAAAGTTGCAAAGAAGCAAAAGGGAGCTGGTAGCAAGTAAGAAAGTTGGTATGACAACAAATGAGGTAGCCATAAAGCAATAATACACTCTGTTGGGTAGGACACATCAGCACATATAGTTTCATTGTCTTTGGTGGTGTGGTTTGAAATGTTTAGCTTGACTCAGATGCTGGTGATTAGAAACATGCTGTTTGTTATGAAAAGAGCCAAATGCACTCTATTGTATTCTATTCTGGTTTTTAAACTGCACCCATCATTGTGGTCACCAACTTCTTTAAACATTGAGATATTTTTTCCAGCACAGTATTTTTCAAAGTATTTTCTAGCTTTATCTGTACGTTTACAAGTAGTTGAAGTTATACCATCTGTCAAGTGTCTGCTGTCTTCTTCCAGGAGACATGGATATTAGGTTTACAAGGTTTTATTTTGTTTTGTGGTCTGGAAAAAGAACTTCTCTTGCAGGTAAACCCTCATTTTAAATGCTACTGGGGTTGCCTGTGTCCTTTGGGATGCTACAGGCAAAGGTCTGTCTTAGGATGAGAGTCCAAGTGAAAATGGCCATGCAGGCACTTTGCAGTTTCATTTCTTCTACACTGAGATGAGGCTTAGCCTTAGCTCTATTTATGAGTTCATGTTCCCTTCTGGGATGCTAAAAGACGTCCCTGGTGTGTTACATGCGGTTGACTGAGTGAGCAGATCTATCCCAGAATTAGAAGGATGAATCCTAATGTTGTTTCATTCTTCCAATAAAAAAGTAATACATTTGTGCTGTATTTATCTTCACTGACCATCACAGTTCTAGCTAGATGTTATTCTCTCCATACATTCTCAGGCATAAGTCTGTCCAGGTGTGAGTCTTATCACTGGTGTTTTAGCTTTAGCACTGTGGCTGCCCTAGCAATGGGTCAGCCAGCCATCAGTGCATTGTCCTGGCCACCTTGTTGCATTGCTGTATTACCTCTGACTAGGGAGCTTCCACAGTGCTCTTTAAACAAGCCAAAGGAAGGAGAAAAGGGACATCCATTTAAATGATTTGTGTGCTACTTAATGGTGCTTGCAGTATTTCTGTGTTCTGCAACTTGTATATAATAATTAAATACCCCAATGCGCTTACGTGATTTACCCTTGGAGTCAATGAGAAAAGTCCCCTTGATTTTAGCAATCTCAAAACATAGCTCCCTGGGTAACAAAAGCAATTCTTGGTGTTCTTGATTCACATCATAGCTGTAAAATTTGGACAAAAAGGAACCAGAACCTCTAACCACAACCCGCCTTTCTAATTAACTATCTTTCAGATCCTCTTTAATTCCTTCCCAGTTGAGCACTAGACAATAATCTCAGCACTAGAAAATAATTTTAGCACTACAAAATAATCCTTTTTCCCCCCCTTTTAATTAGAGGTCACATGAGGAATAAAAGCCACAAACCCTGCAATTTTGTACTTGCAATCTGCCTGAGGGTGCAAATAAGGGATTTTAGATTTCTTTTTACTTGACAGTGCGGTCATACTCCTTTTGATAACTCCAGATTTACTGCTAAAATAACTGTGGAGATAATGAGGCATGCTTTTGTGCCAATGCTTTTGCCTGTTAATGAGGAAGGAATTAAGCTTTTTGCTAGATTGCAGTTTTCTGTTTCGTCTTGGCTTTGGCAGTTGGTGGATATGAAGCAGATAAACCCTCAGCATTCCCTGCACTGCTGTGCCTCTGGGCTGTGCACACCATACAGTGTTGGAGCTCATCCGTCTTTCTTTTCTCCTTGCTTGACCTCTCTGCAATGTTCACATCTGCCACAGTCCAGAGGACATGGATGATGTTTGTTTTATTTTCTTCTCCTCTCTCTTCATTATCTTTCCTTCTTTCTCCTCCCAAATACCAAACTACAAACCTTCTTTTTACACCTCACCTTGACTTCATCTCTCCTCCTCTGTCAATATCTCCG
The DNA here is from genome assembly GCF_028858725.1 of Colius striatus. NCBI lineage: Eukaryota > Metazoa > Chordata > Aves > Coliiformes > Coliidae > Colius > Colius striatus. Next base: position 5,819,862 of record NC_084765.1, on the reverse strand, counting down.
TCTATTTTTCCTTTCCCCATGTTAGGGTTTGCTGTTGCCTTCTCTAAAGGGCACCTGTGTGAATGTTCACACTCCTCCCTGCTTCTGCCACCTCAGTACTCTCTGCAAAACAGGTTACTGTTCTGTTAGGAGAGAGCAGGCACATGTCATAGATGAGACTAAATGGAAGTCATCAGGGCCTGACATGTTTTAGATCCGTTGATCATTTAATACAGAGCTATTTGAAAGTATTAGGGACATGCTTGTTCAGACACACTAAGCTCATTTTCTCCTTAGTGTTGTATGCATTTGCTCTGAATCCATACCTTCTTGCTGAATGTGAGCACACTCTGATGTTTTGACATGGATCATATGCCATGTTCAAAAACAAAGACCAGATTGCTGACTTCGAGGCTATGTAGGCTGCTGTTTGAAGACACTTGGCTGGTAGGTGTACAGCTGTTGGCAGACTGCTGAATTACTGCTGAAATTTAGCTTGAATAGTGTCATTTAACCCAAGTCTTCTACATGTTCAGACCTAGACATAGCACCTTCCCTGGAATTTTCAGTTTGGTATTTTTGAGAGACACAAAGAAGGAAATCTTAAATGTTGTCTTGCTTGGCTAGTTTCTAAACTGTAGAGAAATCATGCACCTGACTTTCATCATAATAATAACAATAATAAAAAAGTTTAAAAATCACCAAACAAATAAAACCCTACAGTCTTTTCAATGCAAGCTAAGCCTATGTTCTCTATAGAAACACATATAAACTTCAGACCTCTCAAATCTTTATTTTTTCTCCACCACACATTCACTGTTCGCCAAGTTTCCAAATAGCATTGAAACTTAGAAAAGCCTCACAGTAATTTTATTGTAAGAACACTCACACTCAGCTCTTAAAAGAGTCAAAGCTTAAAGTAAAAAGGTAGATCCACTTAAATTTAGTGAAACCCCTACATGTTTTTGCACTTGTGTGTTGAAATTGTTAGTGTGTGTCCTTTTGATGACTTTACTTTTCATCGTGCTGATCTTTTCAGAATGATATAGAATCATTTTGGTTGGAAAAGACCTTTAAGATCATCAGGTCCAACCACTATCCTCACGCTGCCAAGCCCATGATTAGACCATGGCCCTCAGCTACACATCTTTTAAATATCTCCAAAATAGGGTATCACAATATAGCAAGGTGTCCATTATGTTAATAAGCCCTTGAAACCAGCTCAACAGGGCTATGAAGTCTGTAGGTGCGAAGGAGGTTCTCTAACAGAGTGCTCTGCAGCTGATCCAGTCACATGGGGAGGCTGGGATTTGATCTGCGGGCTGTGGCATGTGATTTGCAGGACCCTGAGACCTTGGACATCCTCCTGGTGCCCCATCTTTCTTAGGGAACAAGCACAGCAGACCTGCTAGGAAGAGCAAGGTGTGGTGCTCTCTAGGTCATGCAGAGAAGATGAAATGTAGCCTTTTTAAATCTCTGATACTTTACTCTTGAAGCAAAGATCATCCTGCCCAATTATGTGGGGAGAAAGGGCTGCTGTGTGGAGGTGAAGCTACTCAGATGATGGGGCACAGGTTCACACTGCAGATGCTGCATTTCCTGAGGGTACTGGAAATGGCTGTTTCAGTTGAGATGAGTGTCTTGCACACTTGGTGTTACAGTCATACTATAGCATCATCATGCTGCCCATTGATAGCCTGTTTGTGTGTGTGTAGAGAAAACTGGAAAGGTGTTAGTGTTAAGAAGCTTCCAAGATTTACATCTGAGCTGCTGCTCTCCGATTCTGCAGTTACTGCTGTGCAAGCTGGCTAAATCTGCTAAAGAATCTGCTATCTTCACTAGAAGTCCAGTGAGACCACCTAATCTTGAGAGCCTGCCATCACCCTGTGATTATATCTTACATACTTGGCTGCTCCCACATGGAAGAAATGCCTCTTAGATCTGGGTTCAGTTCAGATGCCAGTTCTCACGAGGGCTAAATTTACATTTAGATTTGAACATGCATGCAATGGGACAGAAACCTCACCCACTCTTAATCCTTTCACCTCTGCATGGAGTGAGGACAGGGCTCTATTCTCCCTTCCTCCTGCTTTTATTTCTCTGGCTGCTTCCTCCTTTAAGAAGTGGGTCACAGGCATCTGATTGGTTCCCTGGCAGTCAGCTCTTATCCAGAATGACTGCACAGTTCAGCTAAGCAGTTTAAAGGCTGATAATAAAGCACCCACAAGAATCAGCTGTAGTAAGGCCATGGTGTTGTACATGACATTTTCCAATGTATAAGCACCACCAAATATTTCTGCCCATAGCAATGCAGAGAAAGCTGATGCAAAGGCAAGCTGCAAGCACATTTGGTGAGGGCTTTGAAAGCTCTCACATCCAGCAAGTAGAAAAGATGAAGGAACGGCAATAAGGCAAAAAAAACCCCAACCCAGTAAAAAAAAATAAAGCAAGCCATTTCTGCCTTGGAATAGAGCTGATGGTTATACTGAAGACCAAAGTGGTGCTGAGGAGAAAATCGTTTGCACCTCCTGGTGGCAGACAAACAAAAGCATTAAAAACATGTCCAGATCAGATGTTCACACATTTACTGTGCTATCAGGAGTCTGATCAGAATAATCTGTAATAAGACAGCAGCAAATTCCTGAAACCTATGTCTTAGTGGAAAGAAAAATAGATTCACCAAAAGAAACGTATTCAAGACTAAGAGCTCTGCACAACACTTTTGAATCCAAAACAGAGCCACAAGAAGTGGGATATTCCTTTTAAAAGCCAGATTTCCAAATAAACCATCTGAATTACCACATTTTTAATACATATATTGCAAAGGAACACAGTGATGTGAAACAAAACCAGGAAAATGCTTGTATAGGTGTGCAAAGCAGTGGGCATCAAATGTTGTTCTCTGTTCCACTTGTGCTCAGGCATAAACCTGCAAGGACAAACCAGCAGAAAAATGCTAGTTGCCTTAGAAAGGAATATTGCCCAGCAGCCTTGACATCCAGGCTCCAGGAATGGTAGTTAGCTCTCTGATCAACTTCAGGCTTCCTACCTGTCTCTGGTTCCTGTGACTCAGTTTGTCACTTGTAAAATGTTACCAGGCCCTTTTTGAAGCTGCACGATACCACTGTAGTTAAGTACCAAATAAGGTAATAAATACCTGTGGCATATCAGTGTCTCTAGAGTAGCCATATTCCTCTTGCTGAGGGTGGCCCAAATACTCTGATGAAAGACTTCTCTAGTTTTGAAGTAATCAGATAAAAATGAAGTACAGGACTTTCAGTTTTGTCAGGCATTGCAGTCATTGTTATAGGTGCACTTTTGAAACTCCACCTGATGTCTGTTGGAATATGTTAAAAGAAAAAAATTACCTGCACCCCATTTTAATCTTCCTAAACTTTCGTGAGTGTCTGAGAAGTCAGAAGAGGCTGGTAGCTGTAATTGGGAAGCATGACTTGGAAAATGTTCAATATTCAATTCTAAATGTGTGATGTTAGAGCAGAGCGGAAAGAAACAGAGATTACTTTTTCAGTTGGATCATAACCCCTCAGTCAACTCAGTAGGGACCTTGCAAGCTTGGTAAGAAACTCTTATGGAATGTAAGCCTTTGTGAATGTAAACATGACAAATGATTTTGTGGATGTCTCTGGGTTTCACAAGTTGGACTCACAATGGACTTAAGACTGAAATATGCTGAATTATACTGGCAATGGGGTATGAATCTTGGGATGTTGTAGCTGTGCTTGTAGAAACAAGATGACTTGGTAAGAAAAAAAGGATTTCCTGTTACAACTTTATTTCGGTCACTGGTCTAAGCTCCATTTCACAGTTGTGGTTTTGCCTGGGCCAGGTTTTTAGCAGCAGAGGGGCTACAGGGGTGGCTTCTTTAAACAAAGATCTGCCAGAAGTTTCCCCTGCAGCTGACAGGGCTAATGCCAATCAATTCTAAGCTGGACTCTGCTCCTGACCCAGGCCTGGCCAATTAGTGATGGAGGTAACATCTCTGTAAGTAAAATATTTGAGAAGGAGTTGTTGCACAGTTGCTAAACTGCAGCAGCAACAAGGAGTGAGAATGTGAAAAGATGTGCGCAGACACCAAGGTCAGTGGAGAAGGAGGGGGAGGAGGGTGCTTGGGCCCTAAAAGAAAGACTCCCCTGTGACCTGTGGTGCAGCCCATGGTGAGGCAGCTGTGCCCCTGCAGTCCATGGAGGCCAACGGGGAGCAGAGACCCACTCGCAGCTTGTGGAGGAGCCCACGCTGAAGCAGGTGGATGCATGAAGGAGGCTGTGATTCTGTGGAAAGTCCACCCTGGAGCAGGTTCCTGGCAGGACCTGGGAGCCTGTGGGAAGAGAGGAGCCTACACCAGAGCAGGTTTGCTGTCAGGACTTGGGATGCAGTGAGGGACTCAGGCTGGAGCAGTCAGTACCTGAAGGACTGTTCTGGTGAGTGACCCACACCGGGGCAGGGTGTGAGGAGCTACCCCCATGGCAGGCCCCAGGCTGGAGCAGTTCATGAGGAACTGCAGCCCATGGGAAGGAGCCACACTGGGGAAGTTCGTGAGGGACTGTCTCCTGTGGGAGGGACCCCACAGTGTAGCAGTGGGAAGTGTGAGGAGGCCTCCCCGTGAGATGAAGCAGCGGCAAAGTCCATCTGTAATGAACTGACTGCAACCCGTATGTCCTGCACAGCCTGGGGGGAGGGAAGGAGAGGCCTGGGAAGAGGGGAGGGGTGGGGGGAGACGTTTAAAGATTTGTTTTTATTTCTCATCTCCCTGTTCTCACAGTTCTTTAATAAATTAAATTCTTTTCTCCCCAAGTGGAGTCTGTTTGCCCATGACACTAATTGCTGAGGGATCTCCCTGTCCTTATGTTGACTCACAAACCACTCGTTATATTTCTCTCTCCCCTGTCCAGTTTAGGACAGGGAGTGATATTACAACTTGGTGGGTACCTGGCATCCAGCCAGGTATTGTTTGATAGCTATATCTTTCAAGTAGAGACACAGTGAGGTGGTTGACTTGTGGGCAAAATCTTGCCATGTTATCTAATCCTGCCTGGAGAGTGTTTCTAAGGGCTTCAGCAGTGCCACACAGAATGCTGAGCAGGGGCCTGGGAGTGTGTATAAGTGCTTTAGCTTTTGAGAGATGGAGGGACAACTGAGCTGAAATTCCAGTATCGTGCAAGGTCAGTTGGAATTTACTGAGAAGCAATAGGTGATTAAATGTGCCTGGTGGCTCAGAACTGACTGGGTCATATTTTTTTGTTTCAGGCTTGATACCAAGTCTTGCTTTGTGGAAGTTAAGTACAGCTTCTGCAGCCGGAAACTTGGCCACTCAGAGAATATTCTCATAGAGAGGGAGCATGCACACTTTAGAGGAAAAAAAAAAAAAGGTTTATGAGCCTCTGCTGTGTTGCTGAAGTCTGTCACAACAGCAGAGGTGTGAGATCATTCGCTGGAATGACTTCCAGCAAGTATTTGGCAGCATAGGTTCCTACTTTTCTATGTCATTTCTGAATCTCTCACAGGGTACCAAGTGGCAGAATCCTCTCAGGGGTGTGAAGGAGGGAGATATCACTAGCAAGCCCTGATCAGAGCCTTTGTGCCTGGTCCTCCCCAGCCCTAGTGCAGCTGCCTTGGCCAGGATCTGCAATGCCACAGTCCCTGGGGTCACACACATGCCAATGCAGGAAGGCTGTGTTGTCCAACTCCATCCCTGTGAGCACTGTTCATGACTTTTAGATTGGCAAACTCCATATGCAAAATAGGAAGATCTGCAGCAAGGATTTGGGTTCTCCCTGGTGCTTTGCTTGGTCCTTTGTGTACTCAGGGCAACCTCTGCCCAGTGGCAGGGCGCAGGTGGGATCTCTGGGGTCTGGTGTATTTGGGCTCTTCTGGTTCCTGATGGATGGTTTTACTGTCTGTCCTGTTTCTCAGGAATGCTTAACTCCAGCTTCTTTCAGTTTCCTGGTGACGCAGGTGTTAGAATGCCTTAAAAATGTCAGTCTGTGATCTTGGAGTGAATGCATGATGGAAATATCTATGAGAATGTTTAATACAGAAGAATTGGGTGATTGCCTTTGTTATGCATGAGCACAAGGATGCCCTTTCCAGCCTTCACAGATAAACTTCTCAGAGTTTATAGTTCCTGAGTGCCTGACTTTATAACATTTATGTTCTTTTAGAGTATGTAGTGCCAATGCATTGCATTTAGAGAGCAGGAAATGTATACATGTCTGTATAGCTGTGTGCACTAGGAAATGTATACAGAAACTCAGATGTTATGCACTGCTAACTGAAAGTGTTGAATGTGTAACAGCACCTATTGCAGTCATAACCAGTTTTGATTCAAACAGGATAGTGATAGTAACATCCTGAGTTTGCAGCCTTAAGAAGGGCTGCTCTCTGCACTGTGCTGTTCACAGAGCAGTGAGAATACAGGATTTGCATACATCACACCATCCGCTGCAAACACAATTCTTGGTGGTGTGAGTGGCAGTCTTAAACACAGCATATGCTGAAAACATATCTCTTTACAGACTGTTTAGCAAGGTTTTTACCAGGTAAAAATCAGTTTCTGTGTTTACATCTGAAAACAAGGTTTGCTGACAAAGAGTAATAGCTACATGCTCATTTCCCAAATAGTTGATGTGATGTCTCTGCTTATAAGGAACAATGGTCAGTGGCTGATGCTTTAGATAGCCTGTTTAAGATCATTGTAATGCTCTAACATTGGGATTTTTCCTTTGGTTTTTAAAACAAATTGCACAGGCTGGAAGGAAACACAGGGGTTAATTTATGTAATTGCTAACTGCTCTGTTCAGCAGCATCACACTGGCAGATGAGCAAGCTCTGCAGGAGCTAAATCTGCTTGAACAGTCAGTCAATTGGAGGTTGCTAATTAGGATCTGAAGTAAGAGAACCTATCAAAGAAAAATTGCTGTTTGGGGGACAGCTGGCATCAGTGGGACATAATAAGGAGGGAGGGAGCCCAGTAAGCTGGGAAAGGCTTTCTTCTGGGAGTTGAATGAGTCAGCAAAGTCATACTCTTGTGAAAAAGATGGAGTTCACTGCTAAATACCAAAATGCATGAGGAGGAATGTAGCCTGTTTGATATATACAGTAATCTTTCTCCTACTCTCAGCCCTGGAAAAACCTCAGCAGGACTTCTCTGGTGTTGCATTTCAAGTGGATGTGGACCAGTTGGAAAGAACTCACAGAAGAGCATTGAACGTAACTAAAGGTCTCAGGTATGATCAAGGAGGTAAGAGCTCACTGAGATACATGGTTCAGCTTTTACAAGAGAAGACTTTGGTCAGTGGAGGGATAATTTTCGAGTATGCAGGGGATAGGATCAAGCTGCAAAATGGCCAGAAATAGTCTTTCCTAAAAAAACACTTTTTTTATTTGATAGGAAGAAAGAAAGATGTAGGTTAAATAATAGGGAAAAGCTTTCTGTCAGTGAGTCTAATGAAATATTGACTTTTCTGTCTTTGAGAGTCTAAAAACATGTTAGACAAGCATCTGTTACAAATGATATAGGTATAGATGATCCTGCCTAGAGCAGGGGGATAAACCAGATGACTAGATGATCCAGGTTGGACTAGATGATCTCTAAAGATCTTTTCCAACCCCTACCATTCTGTAATTCTATGACTAGACGAGGTATATTCTTTCCTTTTTTCCGTGATTCCACACTGAGGCTACACTCAGGCATATTTGGATGTGATCCATTGGTCTAGTCTGAGACTCACATTCCAGGATAGGATTTTTAAAAATGATTTTAAAAGAATTGGTGCAATTTGGGTGCCTACCTCTCTTTTTATCCTTTTGAGAAGTCTAGCCTGTAAAAGTATTCTTCATCCAGACAAAACCAGATCATTTTCTTTGTGTTGATATTTAAATCTTCTGGCTAAATCTGTGTTTCCCTGAAATGTTTCTGCCTGCTCCAACATGCCCTTGTACATTAAATTGCTATTTTTCTGCATGAGTCATGCTGAGAGCATTCAACATATGAAGCTGGGTATAAAAATGTGCAGTCAGAATGTGCACTAATCAACAGCAGCTTTTGAATTTCTTCTTCACATGCAAAAAGGACCATTCTCAGATCTCCTTATTGGCTCTGGGCAACCCAAATATCTGGGTGAGCAATAAAATGACCCAGCAGACAGCCTCATGGGAAGCAGAGGTTTGGCAGAGACTGACTGACCCAGCTTAACAGTGGAACAGAACATATTTTAAATTAATAAAGTAAACAACACTGTGAATTTCTGTTGACTCTTATGAGTTGTGCATAGAGTCTGTCCTTTTTACTTCATCCCTTCTCTCTGTTGTCTACACCTTCAGACTTCTCTTTTTGCTGCTGCAGCTGTTTATCTGGTGCCCTTTTATGTCCCATTGGTATTTGTCTTGTACCCTGTTGCTCCACTGATTTCTCCAAAGAGTCTTTTCCACCTTCCTTCTTGTTTTATGTCAAGAAGAAGCAGCAAGTTGTATTTGGGTTAGGAAGTCAAGCAAATGTGGTGTGAACCAAAAAGCCTGTCCCCGTGCATAACAGCCAGGGGAGCAGAGTATCAACCCAGGCTGCCGCTTAGTTTAAGAGACTTAAATTCATGTTACTCAAAAGTGTAGTTTCTATATAAAGAAAAAGGGAGTAGAATTGCTCTTCTACCCTTCTTGTCAAACTGAGGCTCACTTTGGAGAGGTCATCCTCCTCCTAGAGCAGGAGAAGAAACACCTATGATCATGAGTCTGTTACCCTGCAAGGAAATGATGTTAAGGCAGGATAGTATGTGCTTGCAGCTTAGCCATTGAAGTATTTGCCAGAGAGGGCGGTTGAACCACAGAGGACCTGTAACTTTGGTTTTCCACAACCTGAAAGAATATGAGAGTCATCAGTCCATCATATGAACACATTCCAAGAGAAAAAAACCCCACCAAATCAGTCAACTGCAGATCATAGGCACACTAGTACATAAAGCTTCTGAGCTCACAATGATCTGGGTCTCATACCTAGAAGACTTATGTCTCCCAGTCTTCGAAAGATTATCTCAGAGACATTTCCCTCCTCTGCATTTCCTGCTTGCTAGTTTAGTGCCCTGCATGTGCCTCTCTTGCCCTGTTTCAAGAGAATTTAATTGCAGGTATCACTGGCTTTACTGGATAAGGGAAATTTGGGGGTGCAAACCTGGAGGTAGGTGTACTTGTCTAAGATGCACCCTGCAGAAGTCACTGTGTGGATTTGTACCCAAACTGTTACTTTCAACACTTACTGCAATTCTATAAGGCTTGCTTTTATTCTGTGCTTTGCAGATCTCCCTGTGCTAGAAATTCCTCTCTTTCCTTTTTTACATGCTCTGCTCCTTGCTTGCAACGGCTTCCCTCTTCCTTATCAGTTATTCTAGTTTGTTAAATCCCCTTTTTCCTGTTAACAGTTGCCCGCATGTTCCCCTGTGGGGTATTTTGGCAACACCTGCTCTGAAGCTCAGAAACGCACTTTATCAGCACCCATGTGGTGTTCAGGCACCCTGAACACTGTAGCCTTGGAGCTTATCTGATCTCCCTCAGCCTCCTCATGCCATGATCATGGGGCAATGTCTCTCTTGCTTTTTCAGTGCTTGGGTCGAGTGTTCCTCCTTCCCTCACCCACTGCTTCCCTCAGACCAGTCAGCCTTGCCCATGCGTGCTTGCTTTTGGCCCACTTGGTTTTGCCTTAAGCCTCTGTGCTCTGGGAGAGGTCTGTTGGTGTTGTTGGTACTTGTGACTAAGCGTGAGGCCCTGTTTGATGATGAGACAAGCAGATGTAACCAGCTGCCTGGCCACAACCGCTGTGCCTAACAGGCTGGCCTGGGAGCCTGTCTGCTGGCCCTTGATGACTGACCAGAACCCCACTGGTACCTTGAACCCTCACCAGGCAGGACTGCTCGGGTCCTGCTTCCTGATGCTTGCTCCAGCTTATCCTATGCCTTTAGCACAGGATCCCTGGCTTCAGACAGCACTCTTTGTCCTCCATCAACCTCCTATATTTCCTCCAGCCCTAGCCTGGTCTAATCGTAGCTTAGTCAGGTTCTGTACATGGATGGCACCCAACTACTGACAGCATGATTAAACTCTCCTAATGTTCAGCAGAGACATACGTGTAAAAAATGAACTTCCCTGGCACTGTACCATGCCAGAAGACACTCTGCTGTGTGCTTTTCCTCTGCCAGCAATACAGAGACTAAGCCCCTTGGGAGCTGTGATTGCCTTCTTCCTTACAGCACTTGTTCTTGACATCAACAGCATGGCCTATGCTAAAGTTGGCGTGAAAGATGTTTTTTCTGTCTTTTCAAATGAAGTGGCTCTGATCTGTTTTCCATTACAGTGGCAGAGCATGGTGGTGGCACAGCCAGTCCTGCCACTCTGCTGTGAGAGCAGAGCCTCTGCCAGACCCTAGAAGCAGCCACCATAGCACCAGTGCTCACACCCACGTGGCCTCCGGAGCCCTATCTCCAAGCCTTGAAGCCAAGGTCTCTGTTTGGTCCTGGGGCCATACTGGACTGCTACACTTAAAAACAGGTTCTGGATTCTCTAGTCTCATGCCTTAGCCTCAGCTCTCATGATTGAAATGTCTATTTAACTTGACACTAGGTATCTCATTATCATGTCAGTGTTACTTTGCATCTTTAAATGAATCTCCGTTTAAAAATGGATGTTACTTCAAAACAGCATTAATTTCACAGGAAATGTCCTGACTTAAAGACAGAATGTTCTGACTTCTGTGGTGAAATTATTTCTCAGAACTAATGGATTAATGAAAGATTTTCCTCACTTAAATCTTGCTGTTAGGTGTCCTTCTTTTTGAACACTTCTCCCCCCGTACTGCTGGGCCCACAAATTAGACAAGGTCAAACTTTAAGTCTGAGTGGAATCTGGTGTCTTGACTTTTGTAGGTGTTTGTTCAAATCAAGCTGAAAGCAATTCAAGAAAAGCGTCTGTGAAGCACAATGTGTCTTCTTCACTCACAGGCTCTCAAAATATAGCTCTTTTCCTTCTTTTTCTTTGGATGTCTTCCAACCCTACTGTATTTTCCATTTCATCTCCTCCAGCAGTGTGACTAAGCACCTCTCGAGGGTTAGTCTATGCTATGGTCAGTTCATTTGAGTTGATAATTTCTGGGAGTTATACAGCTGGACTCCTGTTTTAAAGTTTTCCTTTACCCCATAATATTTTTTCCCTTGGAATGACTCAAAGAAATGCACACAAACTAAAATCTGCCTGTGGTTTTACTTGGAAGGCTTATGGAGAGACATTGATCTATGTGTTTCCAGTCTGTTTCTACAACAAGAAAGTTATTCTGAATTCTGTACAGAACTTCCCATACATATGCAAAAGTGAAGATGCTGCAAAATTACCATTTCAGTTAGAAAGCAATATGTTCTGAGTAGTTCTGGAACATCACATTTATGATCTTTCCTCTTTCTGCCTTCCAGATCATCCTCTTTTAATGAAGGAATAACCTTCATGGTAACCTTTTGTGTTCCTAAGGTGCATTTGCTCCCAGAAGCTATCCCCATGTTCTGTTCCAGGCTTTCAAGGCACATTAAAAAAACATTCATTGCTGCATAGACTGATACAGCCTTTATGATTTTTGCCATGATTAAACTTGGCAAGGTTGACATATTGGATTTAACGGGAAGTGTCTGGGTTAAAGTGTAGGACGGACTACTAGGACAAAGAAAAGAAAAGGCAGAGAGAGGGCAGAAAGGCTGCTGGAGGTGTAGACCTCTGCTGCCTCAACTGGGGCTGGACAATTCAGGCAAGTTTAACTTTGATCTTGGACTCTCATGGTTGCCAATAGGGTTATGTGAGGTTGAATTAGATTAAGAAGTGTTTTCTGAATTGTAGCTTTGGTCTATATCCACCATGAGAGCACAACATTGTGGGTAGCTGGAGTCACAGCTCAGTCACACTGCTCGATTAACTTAGAAGGAAGTCTCCTAATCAAAGGTGCTATAACTGGAAGTAAGATAAAGTTAAACACAAAATTGTAGTTTATTATCTCTTCAGTGGATCCAGGCCTATTTGCTTCCAATTAAACCTATTTTTCTTTGAGGGCTGAAATTCCTAATCTTGGTTCCCTGGGGCACCTGGGTGCTAACAGTCCTCGTGTGCAGGCCTCTCCCTAACACAGTTCAAGGAGCAATGTGGCTGATTGCTGCTTCTCCACTCTGTGGCCAGGGACATTGCAGCCTTCCTTTCATCTGGAGTAAGTGTGCTTTCCTTATCTGTGTCTGTAAATCTGAGAATTTTATAGTAGCTGCTTCACATATTTCTAATTGATCTGGTTTGTGCCATAACATGAACCTGAATGAAAATTTGTTGACTGCTTTTGTGTTTTGGTTTGCAAATCAAGATGCTTGGAGAGCTTGGCTATTCCTGTTATGGTTAATGGAGAAAGATCCTGCCTGTTTGAAGTCAGCATTGTTGGCTTGAATAAATCCAGAAAGTCAGTGTATTAAAGGACATACCAGAGCCTCCAGAAGTGGTTTTAGTTAGTATGTAACAGAGTTGGCTTTTAACATAGGCTGCTGTGAGATGGAGGAGATCAAGCAATGTGTGGACTGTGGTTTATTTGTTGTCGCAGACAGGACTCAAAATAGCAGTTTGTTGTTTGGGAGTGAAGAGGTTATCTGGCTGACCTGGGATCATACAGGGTATCTTCAGTGAGTCTACAAAACCATTCTCTGTCTTCCAGTGTGATGCTGCATCTAGTGACATATGAAGCAACAACGAACCCTTAAGTGACCTTTACTACAAAACCAAATTCTTTTGTACCTTTCTGCTTTTTCCAAGGTTTTTCTAGGCTGCTGCTACTATATTCCTAAACCACGATTTGTTAAAGTGATGTTAACTGATTCAAGAGTTATAGAGAACTTCTGCTCAAATTAGCAAATACTTTTATTTCTTTTTGATGCAGGTTAGTGGAAGTTATGAGAGACTGTGGTAACAATCTGAGGGTCTGTAGCTTAACCTCATACACGTTGTACCTGTGCTATTTCTAGACTTGGTGTTTCTTATTGCTTGAAGTACTGTTTGGAAGCTGAGTTTCCAAAATGAAACAAAATAGCAGGATTGGATTGTTTTTATGCACATGTCTGAATGAACTGCAGGCAATGACATTTTGTAACTGCTGAGAATGTAGATGGGATGACTGGTGGAAAGGAAACTGTAGGATGTGTAAGGGAAAGTGGATTATCTCCATCTGAGCCAACAAATTACATGTCTGTGACACAAAGTCAAATTTCTTCCCTCTCTCAAGTGAACTTTTAGTGTAACGTGGTTTGAGAAATGTGGTCTGAAAACTGTGTCATGCACCATATTGGTCACCTTGTCTTTGGGTTTGTTTTATTGTTTTTTCAGCTGGAAGGTATACATATGATCTCCACAGGGCAGGACATTAATTTAGTGGCAAAAACAAGTCTCCAAGTGATTTTCACCTTTTTTTGGGGGGGAGGTAAGAATTCATATGCTCAGAAAATGATGCATTCCTATTGTCTTTTAAAGTAACAACCCTGGGAGTGACTGTGTAGCGTGCAAATGTGTCAAGAAAAGCTACTGAGGAATTATCCAGCAACACAAACTTTTGCCCCAAAACCAGGAGGGAAATAAAACCAAAATTGGGCTGCAGGAGCATCAGAGTTGATCACCTGCCAGCTCGAGGTGATGCTACTTTGAGGACAGCCTTTCCCAGCTCAGCTGGGATCAGTTCTGCTGCACGAAGCCCAAAGCCATGCGATTTGAAGCTGCTCAGCTCATGGCTGGGGGGATCCTCAGGGGACAGAGGCAGCTGTTCCTCTGTTCTGCACTGAGGAGGAAAAAAGATGAATTAAGAAGAATGGTTTGATTTTTTCCAACCATTTTTACAAATGTTGTATACCGTTTGTTTACAACATGTTTACAATGTTGTAAAACCAGATATAAAAACCTTCTGGTTTTTATAAGCTTTGTCTCATAATCGACACCCCTCCAACTTGAGTGAGGCGAGGGCATGGATCTGTGTAAGCTATTTTCCAGGATTATTCCTTAGTCAGTAATATGAAGTAATATTTTCCAGAAAGCATCAATACTCTGTAGGGGATGTTTTGGAGAGGATGTGTCAAGCAGAAGCCTTTAGAACTTATTTCATATAACGACTCTTTCATCAAAGCTTCTAATTATCCCACTGTTCAGATTCACATATCATTGACCTAATTTTCTTCTGTCTTTTTAAATGTTGCTATATTTCATCCTGGAATTAATGCACAGTGCTGCTAAAACTCTCTTAATTATGTTCTGTTTGACAGAGCAAGTTTGATTTTTTTTTTGGATGAAGATGTTCTTGCAGTAATGTTGAGCTCTGTAAATATTTTATAGTAATCACAAAGCAGTGAGATTTAAATTACAGAAGCTGCAGTTAAACTCATTGAAGTTAAAGGGGAGAGTTTCTGGTGACCCATGAATCTTTGCATCTGTCCCAGTGTACCTGGGAGCTTGGAGTTTGCAGGATGGTGCGTGCCCTGTGTCAGCAATGTCTGGCATGTAGTCTTTACAGTGTGTCTGACCTCCTCCACATGCAGGAATGAGAACCCAGCTACCTTGACCCGTATCTTATGTGCTTGTCCCTGCTAGTCTGGCTCATGTTTTAGATGGCCTCTTGACCTTTGGCAGTTGATATATCTGCAAATATGATGCTTCTGGTAGAGTTTCACATACTTGGGGTCTGAAACAGAAGGAGAACTTAGAGACAAATGCAAGGTATTGAAATGAGTTTAATTTTTCTTTCTTAATCATAAGTTCTTTTCATACTATATGAACATGAATAAAAAGAAATATTAAGCTTTATCTCTTGGACAAACCTGCCCAAGAAACCTGTAATAAAGATTCCATGAGGCTAAGTTGAACTTCTCTTTCCTTGATCTTTCTTTAGCACTGAATTAATTTCAGAATTATTATTTGTTGATTTTAATTCCCTAGATTTGCAGGTGAGTGTGTAACATTGCCTCTTCAAGTGCAACCATACAGGCTGGGGGTCGAACTGCTGAAGAGCAGCTCTGCAGAGAGAGACCTGAGAGTCCTGATTGATAATAAGCTAAATATGAGCCAGCAATGTGCCCTCGTGGCCAAGAAGGCCAATGGCATCCTGGGATGCATCAAGAAGAGTGTGGCCAGCAGGTCAAGGGAGGTTCTTCTCCCTCTCTACTCTGCCCTGGTGAGGCCTCATCTGGAGTCCTGTGTCCAGTTCTGGGCTCCTCAGCTCAAGAGGGACAGTGAAGTGCTGGAGAGAGGCCAGCACAGGGCCACCAAGATGATCAGGGGAATGGAGCATCTTTCATATAAGGAAAGGCTGCGGGAACTGGGGCTGTTTAGTCTGGAGAAGAGGAGACTGAGATGAGATCTATTAACATTTATAAATATCTAAAGGGTGGGTGTCAAGAGGTTGGGACATCCCTTTTTTCTTTTGTAGCTAGCAACAGGACAAGGCGTAATGGGATGAAGCTGGAACACAAAAAGTTCCACTTAAACATAAGAAAAAACTATTTCCCTGTTCAGGTGAGGGAGCCCTGGCACAGGCTGCCCAGAGGGGTTGTGGAGGCTCCTTCCTTGGAGGTCTTCAAGACCCGCCTGGACATGTTCCTATGCAACCTGATCTAGGTGACCCTACTTCTGCAGGGGGGTTGGACTAGATGATCTCTAAAGGTCCCTTCCAACCCCTACCATTCTATGATTCTATAACCATATCTACGCCTCTGGCATAGTCCCTTGTCTTTCATGTCATAAGGAACGTATTGTTTAATGACTGCTGGCTCTTTGTTTGCTAATAGGTACAGCTTAGATGAAGATTTCAAATATTTTCTGATGGATTGCTTAGCCAAATCCTTTTATTTACTCAGGTTCCTGTATTTAAGTGAGCTGTATTCCATTCAGCATGCCAGCTTCTAGGGCAGTGTTTGAAAAGAAAAACTTTAAAGGTATTTCTAACTGTTTTGAGGCATACAACATTCAGGTGTGTTGAGGGGACTGTAGCACTAGCAATTATCTTTCAGTGCCGTAAAGCATTTTAAGTGGTTTTATATGGTAGCATGTGCAGTAACTGGTGTGCATTTAAAAGGCAAGAAGAGGAAGTAAGCTTGATGTGCTCTTATCAAGGACAGACAAAATGCAGCCTTCATTCTTCCATGGATGCACTGAAGCATTTAGGGTTAAAATGTTGTAGGCAGCTCCTAGAGAAGCTTTCTTCAGCATGTGCCACCTCTGTATGTACATATAAGCCACTCTCCAAAGCAGGAAATTCATTATAGGCAGTCATTCTGTTAAATATTTCCCTTCAAAATTTTTTCTGATCTTGATTATTATATTCACACATATGCAGCATAACCACTGTCACATCTAACCCTTTTAATGAAGGAGTATTAATGCTGTTGCAGGGTGAGGTGGGAAATAGTCATGTTTTGGAATGAAACAAGACAGATGGGAAAGCAACAAGATAGATTTGATTTTAAAGGATGATTTGAAAAACAATTTCCCCATGATACCTGTAGGAGATACCTTCCTCCTGAGCATGGCATAATCAAATGTGTCAAAGATTTTCTGCTGCTTTTCTTGCTTAAAAAAGGATGTTAAAAAGCAGAGTAGAGCTGAACTCTTAGTACTGTGCTGGGAAACATGGCAAGGATGTCAATAAGTAAGTTCAGTTGTCTGAAAATGCATTTCATTTCAAAAAAAAGAAAAGAGAAAGACATTAGGAAATACAACTTAAACTGAATAACTTAATTTCAATGTTGAGAAGGAGACTTTTGGAATACTTAATATTTTGAAAACTAAGAAGAAAAAACTCCATACCCTTGAATCTAGAGACTAATTTTTTTTAATACTTTTTTTTTAGAGCTAAAGCACTTCTTTCACTCAAATGCCGCCAAAATAATGAGAGCTAATAGTTACTACTTTAGAGTACTTTAAAATAGTCTCAGTATTCCTACTTACTTACCTTACTGCTGAAAAGATATGGTCCTATTTTCTATATTTTACACACTAAGTTCCAGTAAAGTTTTGATGGATTGTGAAGAACAAGGCTATCATAACTAATTTCATTGGATTTCTGCTTTGTTGCAATAGGTGTTTGCAACTATGTTTAGCCAAGCTGGAACCATCATAAGTTTTAATGTAAACTCATTTATGTTTGTTTCTTCTTAGTGGATTTAATTTTTCAGCAGATAAGATATATATCCATAGTTTAATATTTATATATAGATATGCAGATATATCTGCACACATAACTTAAATCTATGGAAATGATCTAATATGTAATTAACACATGAAAACTGAGACATTTAATTATTACTGCCCAGGGAATAACACAATAAATGTTACTGACAGGTACTGAACAGGTCATTCAGTGCTATAGTAACCTCCCAGGTGTACAGTTTTGTCCTCTGATGATGATGATGAGTTATCATATATGTATCACATACCTTTGCCCATACTACTGACTGCTTTCTCCTTTTCTGATGTTAAAATTACCTTAAATCAGAAGTGGTTGTAGAGATCCAAATGATGTTTCAGTCTGAGTTAGGTTTCTGGATGGACAATTTAGCTGCAAGTCTGCGATGGGTATCAAGTAAACAGTGTAACTATCTTCTTCCTCATACTTTGTGCCTACAAACAAGATAACAAGAGCTGAAGAAAATATTTCATAAATAAGTATCGTGATGAGCTCATATGCAGTTCACAGTCAGTTTACTGAGTGATCTGAAATGGCGAATAGGACATGAGAAGGTATGACCCACACTCTGTTTCTGCTGGCTCTTGTGCTTCTTGCCTTCCAGGTTAGCCCAGTGTTTTGCAAGCTGTAGCCCTTAGCTTTTTCTGGAGACTAGAACTGAACTGATGTGACATTTAGAGCTCTCCATTTCCAACTCTTCTCATTTACACCCCAAATCTGAGGATAACAAGAATTGTTTGTTCTCTCTCTGTCTGCCTGTTGATTGAAGGCTTTCTTCTATACTTCTGTGTGTTACCGTGCAATGCAGGGAAGAGTTTGCACTTGAGTCCAAGAACAGCTTTAACAAATTATTAGTTGAAATAATGATTATAGGTTGTCAACCTGTTTAAACCTTGACTTTTAAAAAACCCCACTGTTACGCAATATGTCAAGCAGAAAAGTCCATTTAAAGAAAGCACGATAATAAAAAACCCTCTGCCAATGTGATTTTTCAGTTATCTTGAATACAAAGAGTGAAGGAACAGGGAGCAGACTATCTTAACAAATGGTCATGGGCTATGTTTTTTCCTTTCCTGTCCAGGCAAAAGTTTGTACTATTCACACACACTTAAGGCAATTACATGACAAGATATTTATGCATGTGCATGTTTCTGTAGCCACGGTGGTGGTGGGAGAGATGGAACAGGGCTGAGAGTGAGTTACTTGGAGTTTCCTGGGTGCTTAGAGTGGGCAGAGTGCTGGCAGATGGTACACCATGGACGAGGTGAGGAGAAGGGGGACAGGCTGCTAAGGAATTCATGAAGCCCGGTGTGGGGTTGTGAAGCTGTATCGCTCATTTCACATGTCCGGGCTCTCATGCAGCTGCAGAAGCTCCAGGCCTGCCTGAGGTGCCAACACACCAGTTTTATATCTTTGCCTGATATGCAAGTGTTTTCCTTCTATATATACACTGAGTGAAGCCAGATACATTTATTTATAGTTGGTTCCCTTCTTTGGCTCCATTTTTTATCCTCACCAAACTTTCACCTTTTCAAGGCTTTCATGAATCTTGGCTGCAGATAAAATTGTCTTTAAGAAAGCAAAGACTTTGACCCAAAACTCATAGTGTTACTAGCAAGCCTACTTCAGTTCTGGTGAGATTCTTGGAGCAGGGATTTTTGGTAATGCTGCTAGTGCTTCCATTATGCAAAATGTAATCCTGTTTTATTGAAGGAGCAGCTTCTCTGTTTTGAGCCTGAAGAAATATTTCTTATGATAAACGACTCCTCAAAGAGGTGATAATGGCCTCAGAAAATCAGAGAGAAATCCAGTTTCTGCTGCTCCTTGAAACGTGGGAGCTCTGACACTTGGCCACCTCAGTGATGTGAGCTGTACAGTGGCTTATCTGAACTTTCCCAGTCTAAAAAATGCACTTCTTTGCTGCTTCTTAATGTATGATGTGAGATATTCAACAGCACAATAGTGACTTGCATGACACATTTGAGCAGTAGGCCTAGTTTTAGTCTGTTGAATAAGCCTCCTGACTTCAGCAGAGTGGTTCTGAGCACACAGATGAAGCACTTGCTCATATTCCTCGATGCAGAAGAGTCCTGATTTCATTGTTAACTCCCATGGGGAAAATGCCAGAGAGCCCATGTGTGTCTGTACACGGTAAGAGAGAACAACGCAGACCCACCGTGTGCCTTTCTGCAGCAGCTCTGCTGCTGGTAAACTGCTGTAGGGAAGTTTTGCAAGGGCAGTGAATGCCCTCCAGTGGCAGAAAGTCGGGAAATGGTTCAGTTCAGTTTGTTTTCTGTAATTGTTATGGAATTGGGGTATACTGTTAGATTTGAGCTCGTGGATGTGTCTGTTCTTGGTGAAGCTGTGCAGTATAGGTAGGCATCATCATCTCTGGTCTTGCAGTTCACAGCAGCACAGAGAAAAGGGATGAACCTCAGTAAAAATCTTTAGCAACAGTTACTTTTATAAAAGGCAGTGGACCTCAGGATTGTCTTACTAACAAACTCGTGTTGGTGAAGTGTAGTCAGACTGTTCAGCTTTGGGAACTGCCTGTTAATATAGTTGTGTTGGCTGGAGCATGTAGCAGAAAAGTATCATCCAACATGCTGTGATGGCCAGGTAGAGATGGAGAATGGGAAATGTAGGGTCTAGATTCATGAATCTCTTGTGTAGTGAGGTTTTAGGCAAGTGGTGGTTGTTTCTCTGTAGTATTTTAATGGTTTTGCTTTTTATATTGACACTGTTACAGTGTGTTCAGACATATTTCTGGCTCAGAGAGATTAAGGTGTTTCCTGCTGGTTTATAATGTGAAAAGATCCTTCAGAGGTCATCAAAGATGTTGCAACCTATTTCCATGCTTGTTGTGGAGCAATCTTCTTGTAAGAGAGGTGATGTGGGATGGAAATGGGCTTCATTACTCTGCTTTCAAATTTGCAACAGGTTTATAAACAGACAAAAAGCTTTTATAACCATAAGACAAAACCCAAAGAAGGGCTTGAATGCCACCCTGGTGCTGACCCCAGCATCTCTTTTTGCTGAAGTAGCTTTTCCAGCCTGCAGATAACTCTTGCTGTCCCAGCACTGGGGACCTGCAGGACACACACAGCAGGCTCAAATGATCCTGTTTGTGTCAAAAAGTCTATAGTACTTCAGTGCTGGCATAGGACAAATGTGTTCATAAGAAAAAGTGAAGCTGTAGGCTGTTGGCTGCATTGTTCCAGTGTCCCAGGGTCACATATGGGAATGCATCCATCTGATCACACTGTTAGTGGGGCCTTTTGTTGTTCCATGTTTTAGCTTATCTTGATAACGAGGCATCTAGGGCCACCCTGCTCCCAGCATAGGCTGACAGACTGGAAGTGGAAAATTGGCCTCAAGGAGCAAGTGCTGCCCAGCATATTTCCATTCTGAGTTGCCATAGAGTTTAAACATCTGGAAATCACATATCCAGGAGCATCTTTAAGAACAAAATTAAGGAGTAGTGGTTTCAGTTTGGTTTTGGTTTGGTTTTCCCCTCGTGTGAGGCACAGCCCTTACAAACAGTCTTGAATTATTCAGGCTGATGCTCTTGTGACTTTTGTCTCTGGTTGCCCTCTGCCATACCTGGTCACCATGCTTGATTGTTCTGTGGTGGGCAGATAGTAGTCTTGATCACAGCTTTTCCAGTTGTCTTTGGTAACTTTACCTTGTTATTTGCAACACTTCCAGCAAGTTTTCACTCAAAACGAAAAGATGATACCCTGAGCAATAATGATTTTGGGTGATACAGAGACTGCCCTTTGGAAAAGAAATTAAACTGCACTATGTGTATGATGTGCATATCAGCACAGATAAGACGCATTTTGTACTCTAAATGGCCCTGGATGTTGTCTCTGGAAATATTACTTCTCCAGAAAGAATTTTCTGGGTTCATCATCACTTGGTGTTGACCCAGGAAATAGTGAGATCAGAAACTGATGCAAGCTTTAGTGCAAGACACGAGTCTGTTGTACTAAGCTTCTACAGAAAGCCAGCCACAGTTTGCAAGTTTTTTAGCATTTTCCACATCTTGGATGCCTCTGTACAACCAGCTATGTAGGGGTTTATTATTTAACCCTGCATCATTCACACAGAAATGCAGAATGGTAGGGTTGGAAGGGACCTGTAGAGATCATCTATTCCAACTCCCCTACTCAAGCAGGTCCATCTAGATCAGGTCACACAGGAACACATCCAGGCAGGTACTCAGGATGATTGCAGTTAAAATATCTATAGGAAAGAGACTAATAGTGTTCATATTATTTATGTTAGTTGTGTATTTCAGGTTGGTTTCCAAAGGTAATTTACCCTTTTATTCAAATGATATCTGTCTGGTGTTGAGAGCTGTTACGTTAGAAGTCATAAGCAGAAATGTTCTTCCCAGGATGTTCCGACAGAGCTGATTCCATGCTTACAGGTGGCAGCTGAATGTTAAGTTTATAAACACAAGTTATAACAGCACATTCATTCTGTACAACTCAAATAGTACAAGTGTCCAAGAAGTAATTCCTGTTGACTTTACTGTTGAAAACTCTTGTTCTCAAACTTCATCAGTCAATATTGTCTTGTGTGTCTTAGTGTGTATTGACAGGATGTCGGGCTAAGAGGAAAAAGTGAGCTCTTTGACACAAAGGGTGTCAAAGAAAAGTGAGCTCATGTTGACACAGTCTTACTTGGAGGAAAAGGTACATATCTGCTGGGAGAGTCATGTTTAACAAGAGAAGTGGAGTTCCATGCCATTACTCATTTGACATAAAGCACCACAGTCAGTTTGTTCAAACAGCAGATCTGCAGCCTCATGTTAGGACTTGATTGCACCACCAGCCCTGATCTGTCTAGGCTGGCCGAGGTAGTAAAACCAGGAACTGTTGCCTTGTTTGTTCCCAAGAATCCTGTCCAGGGCCTGGCTTCAGCAGAGACATGGTGCAAAGCTGTCAGGTGGTGGCATCCAGATTTTTCCAAACCCTCCTGGATGCATTCCTGTACACCCTGATCGAGGTGAAACTGCTTTAGCTGAATGATCTCTAAAGGTCCCTTCCAACTCCAACTGTTCTGTGATCCATGGAGGTCAACTTCGTTTTCCTGGGAGTCTCAGCCAGTCAAACAGCCTGGCCTTCTTTGGCTTTAACCCTGAGGACTCCCTGGCCTCTGGAGCTAAAGGCTCCTCCTCCAGCCCTGACCTAGTGAGAGAGCTGTCTTCTTGCAGATAGATACACCTCTTGCTCAGGCAGCAACACAAAGCTGCTGCCATCCTCAAACAGACTGTACACTTGTGCTCCCTTGCAGTGGTGATCACTGGGATTAGTAAAGTCTAAGCAAGTTTTAGTGAGCACATGCCTGCATATCTAGCCAGCTCCAGGGTTGTGCTGGTACCTGAGCCAAAGGTTATGTTGACCCAGAAAGGAACTGAAGTAGATCCAACGCCCTCTGAAAACAGCTCATTGATGTATTGCAATGAATAGGATCACTGCAGCAATGCTGAGTTTTGAACACAGGGTTTTTCATTGCTGGTTTAATGTGTGTGCTTAACACTGTGATAACCATCTCTCACACAGTTGTATGGGTTTTGTTTCCCTTGCTCTTGACCGAGCGGTGTTGTGATCCATGCAAAAGTGCTTGGGCCAGTGTCTGTGGGCAAGGGTATGCAGGGAATCTCACCTGGTGAGAGGAGGCCTCGTTGTTTCAGATTGTTCTCATCCTTCATATCTTCTTTTTTAAAATACTCTGAAACATGCCCTGTGAAGGAAAGGAATCCTTGAGCTCATGCCACTTCTATGTCCAACAGTCTTTTTTTGAGAGAGCACTTTTCCCCCTTCCAGAAGGAGCAGTGAGAGGTGTGTTTATGAGCGAGGATGGTTGTGCATGGCAGCAGAAAATCTGAGCTCATCCCATCTCTCCTTTCCCAAACAAAAGCCTAAATATACTGCCAAAATAACACTGCAAACCATAGAAAATGGCTCGTTGGCCACGTAAAAGCTGACTGGAGCTATGCCTCTGTTCCAAATGCTGTCAGATTTATAGGTTGCATGGACTAAACAAAAGTACTTGGAAGGAAAAATGAGACTTTCAGGGATTATTGATTCCTCACCTTATTCTGGACAAATAAACCTATGAGTGAAAGAGAACAGAACTGTGTTTACTCAAGACATTTGATCTGACAGGGAGAGGCAGTTGCAGAGCCAAACTCTCCCTAGGTGCTGCCTAATCTCCAGGAGATGTGTACTGCAGATCAGACCCATTAGTCAGTCCATAACGCCAACAAAGCCTCCGGTAGAAGGTAAAAAAGGTCAGAGAAGTCTCTGGCAATGCTTACTAATCCTTAGCTGCACTATGGTGATTGTTTTCAAGTTGGGTCCATGACTTGGAAATGTCATTGCTGACCTTTGTAAGCCAATGCTAGTACATAGCAGCATCTTCAGTAGCTCTGGGCTCTGTGTGTCTTGGCAGAGATTAGAGCTCTGCATGGCCCAAAAGCAGCAAGGGCAGAGCAATGCTGAGAGAGATGCTTAAGCTCTCTCCACTTTTAACGACAGACAGTGACCAACAGGAGTTTCTTCCCCTTGCTAGGAAGGCAGCAGGAGGTGTGCTTGGCACTTTGAGTATCTGCATGAGTGTCTGGAGCAGCACCCCTGAGCCTGTCAGTGTGCATGGAGCCGCTGAGGAAGTGTCCATTGGTTTTGCCCCCTGGGATGATGCTGGTATTGCTCTGTTCAGTTCTGGGATGCTGATGTGTCAGGGTGGGGGTGATGATTGCACACAGACAAAGGTGGTCTCTGGGTGACAAGAGAGTTGAACTTGGGAGCAGGTGTCTGGGGAGCTTTGAAGTCTAACTGAGATGAGCACATTTTGAGTCTGGGGATGCTGAAGGTCTCTGCTGTCAGTCCATTCCCTGACACACCTCCTGTGGCTCCCCATGTGTGAGGCTGTAGCTCTTGGGGTGTGGGCTGCAGCCCTCTGGGCATCACATAGGTGGATTTCCAACCACTGAACCAGCACTTCTGTGCTAGGACTCGAGCTGTTTGACCTTATGACAGCACTTTCTCAGGATGAATAATGTTAAAAATGAATAGTTTGATAAGGAGACTGTGTCTGTCATGTAGAAGATTAGTCCTGGGGCTCCAAGCATTGGCTTTCAAAGGGAATATTTCAGTTGTGCTTGCTCATGGCATGAGTTGCATGTGTAGAAAGGAAAGGGATGTCTTTGCTGCTCTTATGACTTTCCAGTTTGGAACACAAGTGTGGACTGAGGCTTCCTCAGATAGCTGATGCTCAGGTGAGGTCTGGTTGTCCACCACAGCATCATGTGTGGATGTTGTGTGTTTGGCTGTTGCTCTCTCACAAGGAGGTGGGTGAGCCCAAAGCTCTGTGCGTGAGTGTACAGGCACTGAAACCACCCTCAGGGAAAGAGAGATGAGTTTACCTGAAGTATTTCCTCTCCATCTAGCTCACAAAACCACAGTTGTAAACCAGCCACTTGCTGTACAGGTAGAGGGTGACATGGCAGAATTGTAATATGCTTACAGCTCCACAGCTCCGCTACTGTGACCTGTGCCATGTGCGGGAAGGGAAACACTTTAACTGAACGTTTGCAGTGATGTTGAAGCAAGGACATAGCCAGGATAAAGAGCCCAATAGGAACACAATATTCCTAGATACACACCCAAGCTGGAAACAAGTCTCATCCATACTGAATATGTTGTTTCTGAATGCCCTCTGTGTCAGGTGTGAAGGAAGACCACGCTTTCTGCTGTCACTAGTGCTGTGCCTGGTTTCCCTGGGAGTAAGCAGCAGGGTGCCCAGGCACTACCTCCTGCTCCAGAGCAAAGAATAAATTGCTGGGGGAGCTCTTGAGTGTAGGAGCTCCAGAAAATGAAGGACTGCAAAATGAAACATCAGGTTAGTATCTGGGTGCAACCACCCACAGACCCAACCTTCCCATATTTTGTGTTCAAGCATTACCTCAAGGAGAAATCCCTATTGCTGTCCATATTCATGAGAGAGTCACTGAGCAATCTCTACCAGAACTAGGATGGCTTTGCTGCTAGTGCAGCAGGTGAGACTGAAAGAGACCTGAACAGCTTCGCTTCACACAGAAACTGTATCCTTCATCATACCAGGATTTGGTTGACTCCTTCCAACTCTAGGTCTCTTAAAATAGTGATAGCTGAGGATACCCGTGGAGCAAAGGAGTTTCTCAACTCAAACACACCTGGGTTGCTGGGGCTGTGGGCTTTCCCTGGAGGCATTTGTGGGAGATCCTGTTGTCAGCTGAAGCTGAAGGCCACTTTAGTACAGGGGAAATGAAACAACCAGGGACTCTGACCTCAGCACATGATCTGAGCAGTAGATAATGAGAGTCTTGTACACTAGCACTGGTGGCTTTGGGTTTGGCCTCACATAGAGGAAACCCAAAGGCATGGCCAACTCCTTTTGGTTTTTTTTTTCTTTTTCTCCCTAATGCACCAGCCCCAGGAGGTCTTTAAATGCCTGCTCTGGGGAAACAAAACACTGTCAGTGCTGTGGTTAGTCCTTCCAGTCAGCCAAAATAGGCCACTGCACTGGCCATTTTCCATTTTTCAATAAAAATCATCAAAGCTGATAAAAGCATGTATGTTTTCAACTGACTACAGGCTTTTCATTCCTCTTTAGCTATTATAAAGCATTTTTCCATGAAGTCATGGATAGCACTTCTTATTCATGATTTCTACAGTAGGTACTAGGGGCTTGTCCTGGGCTGGGCAGCCCTGGTTTCTCTGGGGTGTAAGGGAGTGCTCCTACTGCAGAGAGAAGCTGCTGGGAGCTGCAGCCTCCTGACAGTCATCCTGGGCAGCAAGTGATCCTACAAAGAGCCATTGGTGCCAATTTGATTTAAATTTATAGTGTTAAAATTAAACAAATGCATATCCCTTCCTAGCTTGAGCCTCTGCTACTCCTGGGCTCCCTCCACTGTCCCAGTGTGCAGCAATGAGAATGGAAAGGAGACAAATGATCAGGAGGATCCCAGACCAGAAACTCATCTGGGTGCAGACACACATGGGATGAGCACTTGTCGCACCTGGTGTTGGGCTCTTAAGGCCTTGTGGAGGATAAGTACTCTGCCAGCCAGGATAAACTCTCCTTTCCCCAACCACACAGCCATAAATGAAAAAACTTGAAGGAAAAGCAACAAATCTATCCTAAATCTTGCGTGATGTTGTGGCTCCCCGAGATGTCCTGACTCATCTGAGTGTACCACTGCTGAGTGAGGGCAGGAAGGTTTTCCCCCCACTCTGTGAACTGCTGTGAACAGTAACATAGAAAATGTCAGGGAACACTAGTATTCTGTGGAAAACTTTCTGGGGGTTTTTCATCTCTCTGGCACAGTGATGTGACAAATCAGCCACAAAGTGCTTCTGCAGCAGCTGTGGCTGTGCAGTGTGCAATGCATCTGATGGCAAACATCTGTCTGGGCAGCAGCAACAATCTGCTCTGTTTTTCATATCATATTGGTTTACCTTACTGGTGAGAAGGAGATGAAATTCCTCTGAACTCTGGCTCCCCCTTGGGTGCTGTGTTTCCCAGCTGAGTGCCCTTCATGCTGCACATGAGGGCAGGGCTGATGAGCAGACAGAGGGTTGCTCTGGCCACCAGCTGGGAGAGGGGAGGCAGAGTTGGTGCAAGGCTTCCAGCCTTAAGAAGATTAAATTTCAGTTACAGGAATTTCACTTGGTTCAACTTGAATTGGGTTGCAAGTTGCAACCAAAGAAAAAGACCAGGACTTACCATCTTCCTTGGACTAGGGTAAGGCTGTAATCTCACCAGCCATGCTTGTTCTTGCTGGACCTTAGAGGACTTCTCAGAAGACCTTCATCTCATTATATTTCCACAAATTTCATCTGAATTCCCATAAAAGCCACTGAACACCTGATACCCAAGGCCCCAGTTTAACCCCAGAGTCCTGCACGTTAGCTTTTGGCCTTCACTTAGTTCCCATACAGACAAAATGGCTTTGTGCTTCAGCTGATGTTTATACCACTGCTGTTATGAGGTTGCAAATACTGAGTCCAGAGAAAGAAATTCAGCCAGCCAAGTGGAAATCTTCTGTGCTGGTTCAATCTTACAGGGTAGAAAAACAGAGCTTCCTGCAGCAGATGTAACCAGAAGCAGACTCTGAAATACGTGAGGTTACCCTCTACTGCACCTTCTTACTGAAAATTAATTAATCTGACTGAAAAAAACCCAAGAATTTCAGAAGCAAATCCTTAGGTCTGGAGATGAGTGAAGTGCTTTAGAGGAAACAACGTTTTGCCCTTCTTGACACTTGATGGTTCTTTTAGCTTTGTGAAAAAAACAAATTATGCTTTTTAAAGTCAATAATGATGGAAGTAATGACAAGGGCTAAAAGTAAATAGTATGCAGAGGTAAAGAATCTACAGCTTACATACCTCTGGGCAAAGAGGGGGATGGTGTTGTGAGGGCAGAGGAGCATTAAAATCGAGGAGCAGCTGCAGATACAGTGCACAAAAGTGCCTCCACTCTTGCAGGGTGTGCCTGTAAGAGAACTGCTGAAACGTGGTGTTGGGGAAAGGCTATAGCATGAGGAAGGGATCTTTCCAAGTCTTTGCAGTTGCCAAAAAAAGGAAAAACATCCCTGCAGTCTGGCTGTGTAGTGTTTGTTTTTGTTGGCAATCTTGTAGAGGAGCCAGGGAAATGAATGGGTAGGGTTTTCCCCCTACCTACCCTGGTCAAGTGTGTTTACTTGTTAAAGTGAAAACAAAGTTGGAAGGGAGCAGTGTGGGACTTCATCGTGAATGGTGTTGGAGGCAGCTATGGAATTGAGTGGTTAGAAAGGAGGGTTGTGTGCTGCTGCTTTGCAGCCATGCTGGGGGAGATCAGCAGCTCATCCCAAGCTCCTACTGACCCACCTCCTTTCAAGGACATTACAAGACCCTCAGCACATACTCATAACAACATCCCTCTTTGATTAAACAAAACAAAGTGGGCCAAGATTTTCAGAAACTGTGACATGCTCTGAAGATTGCTGTGTCTTCTCTGTGATCTTCGCTACATTGAATGCTTCTAAAAATAACTTGAAAGAGATGCAGAGCTCCATTATTACCAACACGAGTAGTCAGCGATCTAAATGACTGCTTGGAAAGGAAGGACAATAGGGAAACCACGCTCTGCTATCCACATGTTTAGACCTTCTGCCTTATTTTGCTTGAGCTAATGGGGAAAGCCATGCATCGTGGCTTGGCAACAAAGAAAATCCTCTGCCTGCCCTAAAGTCATTGGGTACTTTTGCATATTAAAAAGAATTAAGAAACACAAAACTTTGGACTTTAAATATATTTTGCTAACTCAACCAGCTCACGTCCTACAAAACACCCCAAAAGCATCTCCTATCCTTTGATTGACCAGATGCCCTTGGCACGATGCAGATCAGCCTTGGGGCTGCTGAATTGCCATGGCTCTGCTGAGGGTCCTTTCAGTAGCCAGGGCAAACAGCAGCTTGTGTGTTGCTCCAGCTGCTTATCTTGCTCCTCAGCACCGTCCTGTGGGGATGTTGCAGGACACTGGAAGACATGCCTCTCTCTCCCTCATGCCTACTGGAAGAGTAGTAGCAGCCTCCTGCCCATACCTTGCTCTTCACAGCTGCAAAATGCCCTCCTTCCCTTCACTTAGATCTCATCCTGTACCTAACAATGAGGTTGATTTCAGCCAGAAACATCCCCATAGAGCTGCCATGTGCATGCTTTAGTTAGAAACACTATGAATGTAGCCATTTCCCTGGCTCTGGCAATTTCCTAGACTTTAATGAGACGTTGTGTAGATAAATAGGTTTCTTAGGAGCAGTTGCAATTTACTTTCCTTTTTGTTTTGGCGTGGGGTGGATGTTTTTGTTTAGGTGAGGTTTTTGTAGGGGATTTTTGTGCTCTTTCTGCATCAGTCTTTACCATTTCTTTTTGTACTACTAGACTGGGTTCAGTAGGAGCAGGAGAGGGGCATCTTTTGCTGTGAGTTGAAAATGTGTGTATATGTTTGCCTCTATCAAAAGTGATTTCAAATTTCCAGCATGGAACTTTCAATTCTGGACTTGCTCTAAACTGGCAGGTAGCTTTATCAATGTACAGATTACAAAAAAAATTCATTTGCTTTAGGGAGCATTTGGGACAAGATTGCTAGGACTTTTTTTTCTAATTTGACTCAGAGAAAAACACAGTACAGAATAAATACACATTTTCCAGGAGTAATATATTGCACATGTGGTGAGAGGCTGCATTTAATTGGCTGGGAATTTACAAAAGTGTGAGTTTTAAGCAGCAGCATGTGCTCTCTGTCAACTTCTGCAAATTGCTTAGAAGCTGAAGGTATTTTAGAGTAAGGAAGAATCAGTCACAAAGTGATGATTAGTGTAATGAGTGTAACTATTACTCCAACTTACAGTACAAAAGAATACAACAAATAGACCTGTGAGTACCCTAATTGTTAAATGTCTTTTTGCATCGAAATACCTGAGGAGCATTAGGGAGCAGCTGGCACCTGCATTTCCAGCTGCTGTGGAACAGTCTGTTGGCTAGAATGTTTTCTCATTTTTTTTAATCCCACTATCATCAGGGGGAACTTTGTAATACATATTTTGGACCCTGGCAAAAAATCCCAGCAGTGCAAAATGAGATCCATTGAGAGCTTTGGGTTTTTGTTTGTTCGTATGTTTGTTTTACATGCAGCTCTTCAAAGCCATGAGTTTAGCTGTATTTTAACTATACATTAAGCATATGGGACAAACTTGAATGGATGCAGGTCTACTCATACTTGTAAATTAGAGTAATGACTTAATATCTTTGGCAAGACATGTGTGAGATTAGAAAGAAGCCCAAACAATAATCAGTTCTATAGCAGCTTTTAATAAACAGACATTTGAATAAAACAGTTCTTAGAAAAGTATAGAATAAAAGCAGAAGATCTCTCTTCTCTACTAACCATTGGTATAAATCCCAAGATGTCCTGCTCTCAAGTTACAAACTACAATTGTCAATTGTTACATGGAGAATATGACAGCTAAAGCACAGAGCTGCTGGTGTCTTACAGAAGAGAGATATTAACCTTTCCTCATCTTTCCCTCCTGTTTATAGCAAAAGCAAAAAATACTTTCCTCATGTTTCCCAAATGAATTGTTAAAGGAGGCACTGAGAAATCAAATTACCACTAGAAGGCATTTTTTGTAATGTTATGTCTTAATGCTAAAGCTGTGTCACTATTTACCAAAGAGGAATGGATCTGAACTGCACTGTGCTAGGTGACAGCCAAAGCCTAATTTAGTTTGATATGGTTGTTCAGCTGTGGTATCTGATACAGAAGCTAAGGAAGTGTTTGCAAGCTAATGTTTAGGGCCTCACTTATACTGAGGTTTTTTGTGGCAACAAATTTAACTTTGCAGTCATTTAGTTCTGCAGTTACAGTTCTGTTGTCTCAGCCTGTTAGGAAGACACCAGGTTTTATTAGACTTTCAAGGAATAGTTTGAAAAAAAACAGTTGAGCAGAGCAGATGGTGGAAGTGTGGTGATTTTGTCAGGCTTGCAGCACAGGGCATCCTCTTAACTGCAGCTACAAGGACAGTGAACTATAGACTCACTGGACATATTGTTGAGAAGAAACCTCAGTATTAAAAAATCTTTCTCTTTCAATTTGGCACATGCATCTAGGGAAAAAAATCCCACTATTTTGGCTGCAGTAATCTTTTGCACATTGTAAGGTTTATTCAGGACACAATCTGGAGGAAAACATCCCCCAGACCAAGTCTGACAGAGGTGTGCTCTTCTATTTGAGGTAACAAAAACTGGATCAGAGCTCAGTTGCCACTTATTTGTCAGGTATGAGGTCAGTAACCACCTCTTGTGCTTTGTGGTTTCTAGTTGCCAAGCAGCATCAGCATTCCTGCTCCTGACTTGGCTCAAAAGCCTGCCTGCCCTGCAGATCTTAATTACACCAGTGCACAGCAGCTGATGGGATTTCTGACCCTATCTACCACCTCAACATCAAGACTTATTTGTATTCCTAATGCAAAGATAGATTAATACATGTTCTCTGACAGCTCTATCATTTCTGAGCTTATGGACTTGGAAAAGTGGGAAAAATGGCTGTGGCTGTGATAGTTATCCCATGTACAACAGGATATACAACACAGCATCTGTTGAACAAGATCTTGAATTCAAGAGGAGTTCTACCCTGCAAGGTATTCTAGTTATAATTTGTACAATAAAGAATGCCTCTCTGAAAACAGAGGAAGGTGCTGTTCGTAACAAACCTCTAGTAAGTAATAATTTAAGCACTCTTTTGATGCTGCCCTCTAAGCTTTCTAGGGAGGGCAGGTATATTCATAGAGGCAAAGGAAGGCATTGAGATAACTGGTCAGCCCAGTCAAGTGATCATCTTTCAAAGCGTTTTTCACACTGATTTAAAGAAGCTAATAAATGGACAGAGGCAGTAGTAGGTTTCGTAGATTCAAAGACCAGGGTAAATTGTTCTGAAGGGCAAGTTTCTTAGCTTATGGATCTTGAAAACACATTCGTGATGTGATTTTCTGGAAAGAAAACACAGTTATGTGATTGTTGTTGAGGTGAGACAATCGAGGTTTGGCTTGTGGTAGTCAGGAGAAAGCTCAGTCCCTGTTCAGGACCTTCTTCCTGAGGAGCCGGAGCCTGGACATGACCACGTCCCAGTCTGCATAGGCCCCTTCCAGGTGCCGGGTGACCGTCGAGCCCGATGGGTAACTGTGGCGGCCGTGGAGGACACGCCAGTTGTCAAACGTCACGATGTCTCCTGCAAAGAGATGCCACAAAGTTTAACACGTGGTGTGTTGCAGCAGGTCCCTTCCAAGGGGTAACATGGGGGGCATATTTACATCAGCACTTAGGGGCAATCATTTCTAGTAGTTCTGCAGCGAACACAGTGTCGTTCTCAATTAGAGAGGGTATAGGTCCCTTTCCACCTCTGCTGCTATTCTTGTATAAGCAGGAGTTACAAAGCAGAGTGGTGGGGGAGTCCAGGCTGAGAAAGGCAGGCCTTAAGGGGAAAGGTGAGTACAGCAAATCCACAGGAAGGTGTAAAAAGAGGGAAAACTATCAGGATGACTTTCATTTGGTCAATCTAGTACTGTTTGTACTATACACATCCTGCATTACTACCTCTGATAAGAGAATTTTATGAGAATTAAGTCAAGCCATTGAAAGTTAGGAAATCACATAATTAAAGCTAGCATGTCATTTTCAATTTTCTCCCTTGTGTGCCACCATTATGATCTATCTCTAATTAAATAACCTTATAGTCTTTCTTTCCTTTTCCCTCTCCCCTCTGCCACCATCTCGGTGCATTAATTGATGGGATGAACAGTACTAATGGAATGTGAGGGAATGGAATGTGTTTTACCATTTATGATGGGATCTTGTACATTATTTTATGTTCCCAACAGAGAGAGATTAATTTCCTCATAGACATTTTGAAACACTAGCATGATAGTGCATGAGGCAGGCAGATGCACTAATTAATTTACTTTTGTAACATGTCTTGAGAGATGAGGGACTATTCATATCTTTATTTTTATAGCTGGGGAATGAAAGAACAGAGCTGAAGGCCAAAGTAGTTAAATATGGACAGACTGACTTTGAGAGAGTAAAAGGCATTTTTTAAAGCATGTTTTATGCTGAAAATACAGGTCTTTGCAACTGTAGCTGAAGTTCAGAGCACTTGGCACTTGTGCAAGTTTGCCTCTAGGTGTCTTGCATAGGCCACTCAAAAGAAGCAGCACAGCAGCAGTGGCCTTGGGTAATTCATCCAGCATTACACAGGCAGTTGGTGTCTGGGCACAGCGGAGAGCTGAATTCCCCACAGCTGCTCATCTCCCTGCACTGTTACGCACATTGTGTGTGGCTGTATCACCTTCTGGATATTCTGCAGCTCCCACAGCCCATGGGAAAGTTCTCCAGTAACAACGAAAAGTGTCATAAAGAAGGGCAAATCGTTTGGTTTAAGGTCTGCGCTCTGCATCAAATGAAGCAGAGGAAAAGGGATGTGATAGTGCACCATTGAGTGAATAGGTGCTGAACTGGGAAGGCACATCATATTACACATGATATTTCCCATCTGTGGTGCTATTGATAAGTTACAATTTTCTATGTGGTATGGGTTTTCAGTGTAGTGTAAAGATACACTGGACTAAACAACAGACAGACTCTATTCCCCCCTTCCTTTTGGGGCTTTCTCTCTCTCTCTTTATA
Organism: Colius striatus; assembly: GCF_028858725.1. Taxonomy (NCBI): domain Eukaryota; kingdom Metazoa; phylum Chordata; class Aves; order Coliiformes; family Coliidae; genus Colius; species Colius striatus. Next base: position 5,786,376 of record NC_084765.1, on the reverse strand, counting down.
GTGTAAAAATGTGAGGATGCAGTATGAAATAAAATAGGTGAGAGAAGGGCTGAAATTTCCTCTCTACACCAGTGCTAGCAGTACTCAAGTGTGATGACTGTTAGGAAAAACATGTGAAAAATCATTGTGAGGAGAAGTGACTTACTGACCTGGTTTCAGCTTGTAAGTAAACTTGTGCTCTGTGCTGTTCAATAAATCATTGAATTCCTTTAGAGCTGCATAAAATGGCCTCACTTTTTCAGCTGGTATGTCAAACACTGTGTCTCTTGTGGCATTATTGTAATTGATGCGAACTGCTTGGCCTCTGGAATCTACACTGTACAACAGAGAAGGAAAGGAAAAGGAATGGGTTGTTACTGAAACACTTTAAGATAGTTTAACAGCAACTGAACTCTCCTGCTGGAATTTCAATGTGAAATTCAGATTGTTATTAGGTTGGATTTTGATAATTAAGCCTAACTAGGGAAAGAGACAATCAGGAGAAAGTGTAGCCACTTACTTAGCTCAAAAATCTTTGTTCTGTAGTCTTTAAATGTAGAATCATAAGCTTTTTCAATTTAGAAGAAACTGTGAACAATAACATTTGATTACCTTTAAAGTATATAGCTCTTGATCTAAATGCTTCAAATTATGACCTCTCTGGCACAATACAGATGTACATCAGCTGGAATTTAGCAGCACACCCAGTTGCTGGTAACCTGTGTCTCTGCCCAGGAGCTGCTCTAATTACCACCACTTCTGGCTACTGTCTGGCGAAATTGGGTAAGGAAAACTGTGGCGTGGTGGTACAAAGCACAGAACAAATCATACACTGGCAAAACCCAAACCCCAACCCCTAAAAATAACTACAGACCAGTTAAGGCATCGCTTTCCCACAAGGTGGCAGGAGCAGACCTTCTCCTACCGACCTGTCATCCACAACAGGGATGTTATTTTCGATATCCTTGATACTACTCACTCTATAATCCTTTGTTTACACTGCACAGCAAAATCACAGTAGTCGACCCCAACATCTGTATAGTCTACAGCAGTAGAGGACAGGATCTGGAACGCCTCAGGATTTTGTTTCTTCAGCTTGTTGGATACGTGAAACCCATCTACAACTTCACTTTCTCCTCCTGCATCTGTTTGCTTTATACAGTGGAGAAACTGAACCTGGAACGAATTAACATATCATTACAAAAAGAATTGCTTGCATATTTAACAGTTCATTAGTATCAGTTCCCTTCTATCAGTGGTTCTGGGTTTTTTTGGTAGTTGTGGGTTTTTTTCCAGCAAAAGGCTGAGTTCCTATTACTGCAGCTTTGCAGCACTCTGCCACCACTATCACAAAGGGAGAAAATGAAAGTAGAATGTTCATAATTCCATCTCATTTGGGATATCTTCTACAGCCTGTGACCTGTCAGGCAACTGCAAAGCTTTGCTCTTGCTTCTTTCAGTCTTTCTTTGTGGAGGTTATATAATTTTAAACGTGTTGCAGACTTAACAAGGAGGATTAGCTTTCTCTTGCAGAAGCAAAATTCGCTATGACTTTGCTGCTCAGGGAGGGGAAAAGGTGGCTGTCATTGAAGGCAGCAGGTCCAGTGTCTCTATGATGAAGTATGATTGAGATGGTTTCATTTCACAGTGGAATTGCTAAGGCGTAGAACAGAGCAAAAGCCTGAACTGGGCTCTTGTTGCACCAGTATAAATCTGAACTACTGAGACAGGCCGTAAAACTCCCCATGGCATTAGAGAGTCCAACATCACACAAAGTGTAACCCTTCATCTCAGCCAAACAACACATAATACATCTGTCACACCAATAGTAACAGCGTCCACCTCTCCCTTCCATGATGGTGAATTATTTCTGAGACTGGTAGGAGGAAATAAAAACAACAAAAAAATCCCAGGAGGAGAAAGAGGAGCAGAGAACAAGGTTTGTCCCAGATTTCCCTCACCAGCTGCGCTTGCAGACCTCTGTGATGGTGATGAAGGTTGAAACTGAACTAACCAACAGTGCAGAAGTGGGATGTGTTTGGAAAGCATCTAAACTACTTTTTCCACTTGATGAAGCAGCTTCTCACCCTCCTGCCATGCTCCTTTTGGCCAACAAACTGTGGGTTGGATCCTGGGCTCCCACTGAAGGCAGAACAAGGCTCTTCTCTTTTGTGGACATAGCCTGGCATTGCTAAGGAAGGCTGCAGTAATGTATTTCATGGTAAATAACTGAAAACGGTGAACAGGAGAATTTAGTTCAAATTAGAATTTAGTTTTGCATTCTAGAGTACTGCAGTTTCTGCTAGATCTAACAATCAATTGTGGGTTGGCTGGTTGGTTTGTTTTTAAACCAGGGTACGTCCTGGAAAAAATGGTTGCCAGATCAAAAGCTAGGAAATTGTAAACTCTTTTTTATGGGGCAGTTCTGAAACTAATCCCCATCCAATTAAAAACATTTCTTCAAATATTTGTAATAAATACATCCTAAGACTTCAGACACTGTGTAATTCTGTGACTCTGTACTTGCTAGGTAAATAAACAAAACTGAACATTCAGGATAAAGACAAAAAATCCAATTCAATGTACTTTAACTTCTTTCGAGCATGTTTGAATTAAAAAGGTTATGCCTTTTTCTAATGTTTCATAGCACAATGTGAGCTTTGGCACAGACCAGACAGTGAGCTAATTCACATCTGCTCTCTATTAATGAAACCCTGTTACATTCTAACTCCACATTAATGAACAGTATCTCCATGACTTCAAAGGGTAGTGTTAGTGTAAAGTATTTGGTACTTACTCGTGGATAAATCCCATTGGCTTTTTGTTTAATTGTAGAAAGAACTGATACAAAGTTCTCCCCATCAGAAGAGGAAGTTTTATGGATGCAAACCCAGGGTTATCTTTGTTCCTATTCCTACTACTTTCCATTTCTCTGGTGAATTATGTGGAGCAGGCAGAATATATTTTCTGTTTCTTGTTGTCCACCTTTACAGAATGCCCCTTTATTTGTCTGTTATGAAATGGCAAATAACTGTCTAACTTCAGTCAATTCACAGAAACAAAATATAACATCTTAAACATCTTTCTTCTAACACGTTCCCCTCCCCAGGTGAACAGATAGGTCTTGAAATGATACAACTTTGACTATAGCATTTGGACACCTAAATTTTTGAATATAATGAAAGCTGGATCAAAAGAATATACAGGACCCTAATGTTTGATCATATTGGTAATATTCTCTATACTCATTTTACGATTATGTGATACATAATGGACTTGTCCCACAGAGCTTACATCATAATGCATAAATTGCATATTGATGTGTATATGGACTGTTATATGAAGATTATTGTTATTTTTACCTTGCTCTTAAGGCAAAACTCAGAGTCACTGAAAGCTAACCAGATTTCATGCTATAAGAACCCTTTTCCCTTTTGTGCTGTGACAAAGTCAGTAATAGCTTCACCTTACCCCAGGTGGATGCTGCAGAACAGGGTAATCGGTGTGAAAACACAGCTTCCCGGTTGTGTAAGCCACATTGTTGGCACCTGCTTTGTCTTGCACTTGCCAAGTTGGTCTTTATAATGAGAGGGAAAAGAGAAAACATGTTAAAACAGCCAGCCAGTGTGTCAGACAGCATACACTGAAACTGAGAAATCGCAGTACAAAAGTCATTCCATCTTGGAGCATGAAAATAGTGTCAAAGTAGAAGGAAATAAGGATTTAGCAGTGTCCCCCTGCCTCAGCAAAGAGGGCTTATTTCAATAGTCCTAAATTCAAACTGTAAACTTAAGTGTCCCAAGAGCCACCTGGCCCCAGGATGGTATCTAAAAGAATGATTGCTTTCCCGTGGTGAATGGCTTTCCTTCACAGATCAGCTGAAGGCACTAATCCAGAGGTATCTGCTCAGATAAGTCGTCATCTTATTACTGAGGCTTCACAAAGAAGAGAAGGGAAGTTAGACCTTTTCTTTTTATCAGCCTTTCATTTTTCCCTGACAGGTAGAGCACAGTATCAATAAAATATGGATTGTTAAAGACTGTGTAACTTTCTCCCAAATGGAAAAGATAAAGTGTCCTTTGCAGAGGGATCTTTCTGTTAACTTGAAGATTTGCTGTTAAAGGAAAAGGTCTTGATGAAAGATTTTGTAACTTCTTCCCTTTAGCTGAAGCTCTTTCTGAGAACAACCCCCATTAATTTTGTTACTTAGTCTCTGTCTTGAAATTTGACAAATTCAGCAAGAAATTTTACTGACAACTAACCGCATGGGGGAAAAAAAGAGTCTTAGTTATAGGACAAAGACATGAAAACATCACATTGCAGCACAATCAAAATCTATTTTGAGTGTCACACAATGCAGGAGAATTTAAGACCAAGAACCTCACAGTCCTTAGCAGATCCATATTATAGATCCAAACGTTTGGTAAAGTTTAAGTTGCTAAACAAAGTCCATGTAATCACAGCAGCATAAGTGATTTAAAAGAAAATATGAAACTCATTTGCCCTTATGAAACACTAGAGACTAAATAGATTTATGTTTCATATAGTGTCTAGCACTGCTTCTTAATAATAGTTTAAAAAGAAGATAGGCTAACAAACATGCAGACCAAAATGATTTCCACATTGTATACAAACACTTTTGTTCTAGGAGTGGTATTTAGTGTAGAAGCAATCCAAATCCTAACAGTACATTTCTGAAATTGCCAGAGGGAAAGCCCCCTTGAATATTTGCCAGTTTTAACTGCCTGGGAGAAATAGTTTTTATTGTTTGGTACAGCACATATCCATCAGTACATGACTTCAGTACTCAAGTATGATAATTTCAACCACACTTCCACAGCTCCCAACTTTATGGCCCAAATGCACCCCATTGTATCACCCTTGCCATTAGTGTTGAAGGTAGCTAAGTTCACTATGTTTTTAATTTAAAAGGCTCTAGTGTCACTTGATGGTTCTAAAACAGTTTAACACATTGTAATTGTGTCATTTCTTTGCAATATATATAATTGTAGGAATGGTAGTACTTTATAAAATCACTGCAAGGTTTTGCAGAAGGGATCAGTGCTGCTCCCCAGCGCTGGGAGCTGGTCTCCAGGAGCTTTCCTTCCATGCAAGGACCTTTGGTCAAAGCTCCACTTGCTGATTTGAAGTCATGGATGCTAATAGGGAATTCAGTGCTGAATGTAAAAAAATCAACTTTGTCAAAGTCTCCCCTGAGAGCACAGAGGAAGGAATAAAATGTAGCTAATGTCAGAGGGCTCTTGGCCCTTGGGGAGAGCAAAGAAGGGTGGAACAGTTTATGGTTTAGTAATTAGGGTCAGATTTCAACATAAATTGCTTGTGCTGTTTGACTGAAGGAAAATTGGCACCAGGCAGGTGTAGCAATTTTTTGCATGAAGTGGCAACGTGGGCTCGGTTTCCTTGAGCAGAAAACAGGCCTGTCTCTTACATCCTTAGTCTTGCAAAGCTGCTGTGCTGGGGACCGAGGCCACACTTGAATCATCTGGTCTTGCACTTTATTAAAAACCTAAGTCTCATTCATAAGAGATTTGGGACTCACATCCTTCTCTTGCAGCTAAAGCTGAAGGAGATGGTTTGGCTCTTTCAGTGAGAGCGCTGGGGCCATGAAGGAAGCCCTTCATGTCACCCCAAGCCCAGGACAAGGCTTCAAACCAGGGCTGAAGCACAGGGTCTAGGGCCTGAGAAGCTGGAGAAATGAATTACAGTATGCCTGGAAACCTTGGTAATGGAGCTGTGCCTTTGTGATGTAAAGAAGAAGATTCATTGAAATGTGGAACTCCTTGATGATGTTATATGGCTGATACAGAGAATGTTTCCACTTTCTAGGGTAATTTTAGGAAGCATGTACCAAACAGACATCTTGACAAGAAAAAGACTTCTGTTTTTCCATGTGTCAGGATTACGTTCATTGCTGTTACATTTCAGTTGAGAATTCATGGCCCTGTTGAGGTAATGTTTTATTTGGCAAGCTCACCAATTCCACATTTATCCTTTTATTTGTATTTGGTAGGCCTTGTATTTGGTTTCTAGTGATACAGCAAGGGAATTACCCAAAGTTATTATTTTATTACAGTTGTAAAAGCCACCTCAGAATTGGATGCCAGTAAGAAATGAACTTCTGTTTTAGAGGTGAAGAGATGGGCTGTAAAATGCTGCTCTCAGTCTGTTATTAAGACTGAAAACTCAATGGAGTTTCTGCTATGGCAAGAAATATGTAAGAGCGACAAGACTAGGCATAACAATAACTATAGAGGGAAATGAAACAGGTTAAATTAGGAGAAAAGATACTATAAGGAAAGAAGTAGGTTCTTCTCTGTAGCCTTTTAAAGCTGTTTTCCAGCTTTATGTGGTAGAAAAATAAGAAGTTTTGTTCCTTATAAAACACTTATCCCAATTATCCAAAAAATATGCCCGAACCATTAAAGTATTTTTCAAGGCTTCAAGTGATGAATTACACGTTGAACAAACACTCTTATTAAGATGTTGGAATACAGTTCTCTAACCATGTTCTGAAAAGTTTAGCATGTTAGCACTTCAAGTGCATCTGTATTAAACCACTTAGAACTAGTTTTCTGACTTAATTTTTTACAAACTCTTTATGGAGAACTTCATAAACCACTATGTGTTACAATACAAAGTTTAGGCACTATCCTGCTTGTATTTTCCAGTAGTTTAGAATTTCTTCCCTTCATTAACATCACCAGCCTGGCAACGAGAGCAGCTAAATGTTTCTGAGATGTCAGCCTGCACACGTGTGCCTCTGCATGTGTGCAGGTGCTGAAGGAGAATGGAGACTTGGTTCGTAGCTGTGTAGCAAAATAGAGAACAGTTCTTTTGAAAAGGTGTAATATTTTGCAGCCCAGTTTTCTATATACAGTCATGTGATTTAAAGAAACTCCTCTTAAACAGAGATAGAAGATAAATAAGCCAACAACTCCTCACAATGCCTTGAAAAGGCAATGCTCAGCAGCATTGTGTCAGCTTTGCAGACCACACACAAAGAGATGATTTAAAGTTGCTTTTAAAGTGTTTCCCATAGATTTCACTCAATGACAAAAGAACTCAAGGACCTAAGCAGGCAGTATCCTTCTAATGACTCAAGTAAGCTTTAGGTCAGAGTTCATCTGTATAGGTAACAAACTCATCTTGGCAGGATAATCTTGCTGGAGAGTCCTGGCAGCTTACCTTTGTATTACTGTCAGTGTTCTCTTTGAATAGGTGTATACCTGTTTACTGTCTAGCCTTAACAAAGGTATCCTTAGAGTGCATGTTGGAGACAACTAATCAGTGTCTAATCTCTGAACCAGAGAAATGAAAGCCAAGATGTAAGGAATAGCACACTTGTCCCAAATCAGCTTGTTGAGACTGGCTCTGAACTCCAGAGTAGGCTGCCTTTCTGTGCACTGTTACTGTCCCTTCTTGCAAAGCGCAAATGTATTCAACAGTTTTGGTACTCCTCACAAAAGCCTTGGCTCTGCTGATATACACACTGTATCATCCACATCCCTTTAGCACTGCAGCATGTGCTCTTTTTCAGAGCTGGCCATTGGCTTGTTGACCTCACCCTGTGTCAGAGTTGAGTTTTGTTACTTGAAATCCAGACTAGGCTGCAAAACTGGCCTTGGGATGTCAGGCTCTCTTTGACTTTACACTCTTCAGATTTTAATTTAATATTCCCAAATCAACATCATACCCAGAAACATAAGTAGCAACTGTCAAATGCTCTAGAGTAAATCTACCCATGGTGACTCAATTGGGATGGTATAAACCAGACTTCAAGGCTTTCAAATACTACAGCTGTGTTTAAAGAGCAAAAGAAAAACCAAAACTCAACCAAAGTAAATATTCTAAGTATGTCTTCTTTTAAATGCAGAAATTATAGTCAACTGGGAGGTTTCCATAACACTGTAACCCTCTTTCTGCAGCCTCATAAATACATTAATTACCAAGTAAGCTTTGGAAAAACAAGGAGACTTACAGCCTTTAGCATTCCTCTATTAAGGAAACATAAAAATAAGGTCTAATCAACACCAATAGTAAATCTGATTTAAATAGTGAAAGAAGCTCTAACAATTACTTGCTCAAATGATGTGGACCAAGGTCACATTTCAACCTTGATCTTATGTGGAAGAATAATGGGTGAGAGGTTCTTTGTAAGATGTATGAAAACACTTTAAAAATAACCATCTCAGACTCAGAACTCATCCTGACAAACTACTGTTGTTGAAACCATCTTTAGAGAGAGTGAACATCAATCCACTCTGACTTTCAATAAGGTGAAGCATTTAATAATCATTACTGTTTATGACAGTAGCAGAGAAGAGTCAGCTAGCGGCAAGGCTAAGTTTTAATTGGAAAAAACCCCATTCTGATGGCACAACTGATAAACTGACAAGTTCTCCTTAGGACAGTCTGATTCTCTTGTTAGCTGAACTGAAGACATAGGAAGTAAATCCTAACACTTAACGCACGTTTCTAAAGTAAGGGACTTTGCAATCTCTCTTACATAGCTGGCAGAGCTATCACATGAGAGTTGGCAGTAATTTTAAATAGCAAGGATGACTGAGAGCTGTGACAGGGTACTAGGCAGAATGTAAGATTTTTTTAATCTTACAAGGCTGCTGAGTTAAATATAAAAACTTTGGAATGCCTTAGTGAAAACGTGTTGCTGGGCACAGCTGATGGACAAAAGGTGAAACACAACGGGCTTGCCATGTCAAGAACATCAGCCTAGAAGACTTAAAGATCATTTCCAGTTTTAGTGTCTAGAAACTTCTAGTGGCTCATCCCAGAAACTGAACATCAGTCTAGAAGATTTAAAGATCAGTTCCAGTTTTAGCGTCTAGGAGCTTCCAGATCCAGTTCCTCATCCCTGAAGCTTAGGAAAGCAACTCAAGGTTCAGTTGTAACCCAAGCACAAATGTGTGGTATATGTTGAGGTTTTATGGATTTGTTTTTTCCTGTTGTTGTTTGGTTTTGAGGTTGGTGTTTTTCCCTCTCTCCCAAGGTATTTTGGAGATATTGTGTGTTTTCTTTCAGTTGGCAAAGAATCAACATTTTTTGTTGTTATCTGGGGCTCACAATACTCCTTTCTAACTCAAAATGCTCGTGCAGTTGTCTGGATACAAACAGAACAAAGGTGTCATCCTTTAGACACCGAGGAAAGCTGTGAGACACCCCCAAATATTTTCAGGATTTGGATACCTCTAAGAGTGTCCTTGTATCTGTTATTAGCATCGTGGCAAAACAGAAACAGCTGTAGGATTTTCATAATGATGCAAGTTTTAAATCGAGCCCATAGTAGACTTCCAAACACAGAAGCCCTTGATATTAGGAATGCCTTTAATGGCAGAAAATGTTTCATAGCATTGGATGAGGTTTGAGTTGAGCAGGGGGTTCTGTTCCTATTGATTTCAGTAGGATTAACCTGACTGAATCCCAGTTAACTTTGAAAACCACTTTTCCTTCTGGTATGGTAAGCAGAAAGAGGAAACTTCACTTTAATGAAAATACATTATCTTAGCTACCCTACTAAATTTAGACATTATTCCATTTAAAGCTTTGCAAATATTTATCATGGCTGCTGGAACTGACAACAAAGCTTCATAATATTCATGGTATTTTAAAGCAGTTAGTTATCCTCTCCATCCCTTCTTTTTTGGAAGACAATAGAAAAAAGGATTTAAAATGCCATTCTTACAGACTGTTCTACGTGAGTTCACTTCAGCTGCTGCCAATTTCTAGAAGTTTTCTTGAGACAGTTTTCTGATTTGAAGCTTGGGGGAAAATTCTGCACAAATAGGCTGACTTTCAACATAAATGAAACAAAAAGGAAGGAGGGAGGCTGGGTCAGGAGCAACTTACACACTGCTAGTAAATCACAATAGCTGTTTCTCAGCCTCTCAGAAATCGTTGACTAAAGCTAAACACCGGCAGCATCGATGACATCTTTTTCCATAGCTGTTGATGGAATGATACTTGCAAAAGGAAGATGTTATAATAAGTCTTAGTAAGTATCATAGCCTGAAGAGGGGACCTTTTGTTCACCTTCCTCCACTTCACCTCACAGTTAACATTCTGAGTTAATGTATTTTTCCTGATATCCCAATGCCACTTCTACCAACCTCAGCTGCATGGCACATTCCAGCAGAGCTCACAGGGGTGTGAAGGGGCAGAAAACCTTTCCTCTGACTTGCAGTCTTGAGGGAATGTGGCCTTTCTGTCCAAGGCCAATTTTTTTTCCCTCACTTCAATTTATTTTAGCTTTTTTTGGTTTTTTTAGACAAAGAAGAAGACACTGGTTATTTGCCCACATGGTTTGTTGGCTCATGCTCTGACCTAGAGGTAAATCTAAATGAAAGAGAATGCATGAATAATTGTTATTATCTGTTATGGGAGAGAAAGGTCATTTTCAGATGGGAAACCCTGAATGTTCTAGTTCAGCTGAGGGTAATAGACAAAGCAATATGTTATCTAATATCCTTTAGTTAGCTAGATGAAGGTCACTAACTCATCTCAGCAAGACATGAGCTACCACCATCATTTCTTTATTTGCCTAGTAGGTGCTTGAGGAGGTGGAGGTTCAGTTTACCACCTCTCAGCATCAAAAGGATGATTTACAAGTTTCAGCTTGCACTCCTGCAGGCTGAGCTCTTCCCTTTGCAAAAAAAGCAGTCTTACAAAATGCCTGCTGGGGCTGTTGTGCCTTTCCAGAGCAGCCTCAGTTGAAGGCAGGGAAATGGGTGTTTTGCCCATCTTCTCAGCGATACAAGACACAATAATGCCATCAAAGCCTCACCTATTCCCATGACTCAAAATTAGGCTAAGAAAAAGTTTTGGTACAGATTACTTCCTCTATTCAGAGGGGACTAGATTAGGGAGTTTTAGCTTTGTTCTGAGTTACAGATAGGTATGGCTGTCTTGTGATTATCATTTATTTGACATCATGTGCTTTCAAGCATTTGTTCTTCTCTCAGCAGTGACATAGCTGCTGCTTGTTCCATCCCGTGCCTGCCATAGCAAAGCAGTCCCCTCACATACAACATTCATTGACACCACATTTGCTAACATGCAGAGAAGAAAAAAATTCACCTTGTTTTAATCAGTTAATCCACAAAGGAGGTCCAGTAAGCTGAAGTGAAATGTGTTAGAGGTGATAACATAGCCAGCAAAGAATGGATATTAAAAACCAAACTTACCCATAAAAAGTGAGACGCAAGAACCCAATCCTGTGGCCAAGCTTAACCAACTCCCCCTGTTGAGTAGCAGCTCCTGTTAGTAGCACGATTCCTACTTTCTTTAGGGTGCACAGCCACTTGTATGCACTCTCATCATTGTATATGATCTCTTCAAAAGGCATTTGGGGAAGCTGCAGGTCTGAGCCCCAGTGCTGGCATTCTAAAAGAGAAGAAACAGAGAAATAAGCACTGAGCTGTTTTACATTCAAAGCTAAGGACATCGTTGTACTATGAAGTTGATGGAATTTCTATGGATTTGTGAATACACCCCAAACCCCTGCAGTCAGCCATCTGGAATGGGGTCCCTGAGTTTACATGGGTAACAAGCAGTCTTTCTGATGAATTTCAACAGAACACTGCAATTAAAAACCCTTTAACTCAGAAGCTGAATAAAGGACAATTTGAAAGAGATCTTTTTAGTTAAGAATACTCGAGAAATGTGCATATTCCTTTTTCTGTCTGTGCTGGTGAACCACAAGAGTGAACACTTTGCAACTGAGACTGCTTTGAAAGTTCCTCATCTGGGGTAAAACAGCATGGAGCACACTGATATCTCTCTCAGAGGTATTACATATATATCATAATGAAGGAGAAGGCATACATCAATATAACAGCTTAGAAACAGAGTAACTGCATCAATTGCTAATGTGACCAATCAATTTTCTTTTGTAGATTTGTCTTCATAAACTCATATCCCTGTTACATTAAATTCTGTAGGACAGTATAATCATTCCTTGTCTTTTCCTCTGCAGATTTTTTGGTGAGTGTTTATCGCCTTTCAGGAAGATGCATATGAGAGCTCAAGATGTTCAACAAATCCAAGCACTGCCAGAAGAAAATGATGGAAAGATTGAGTGATGAGCAAGAAGTTTTGTCATGTCTGTTCTCAGCAAGATTGACTATAGGATCACATGACAGGAGGCTTTTGAACCTGGCTTTCCCTCAGGACTTTTGCTGCTCTCCCCTTCCTTTTTCTCCTCTCAAACCAGTAGCTGCTGCACAGATCATCCAAAGCTTAAAAAGTATTGAAAATCTGTGTAGCTTTAAATTGGAATGCTGTTTAGCCTCATCCTTTTATGTATTTACAGCTGCTCAAAGACTGCTCAATCTGTACCTTTCTGTAACAGTTTATCTGCACCTCTGTCTCTAGATGTGTATTTTTAATGTGTGACCAATTCTTATTCCTGTTTTCCAGGATCACAGTTCTCTAATGGTTATTGGCTTTAGTTTAAGAATGCTCTTTAAAAATCTCACAACCTGTCCTAAAGCAATCACATTCTACTTCAGTTGGAGAGTTACCAAATAGATGCCACCTAATACAGAGAGGAAATAAAACTAAACTACTGGATCATAACTAGAAAACAAACTCTGTTATTTTCTCTTCAGTGTGTTCTTTTCTGAGTAAGAAAGTACTCATGGTGTCAGAATGAGAATGTATGAGAATGTACTCATGGTGTCAGACAACATCATATTCATTTGTAAGGATCCTCTACAGAAGGAGCAGGTATAAACATACAGTGACAAAATAAAGTAATTGAAATGATCATGAAATGTGGGGAGACTTTTCATGTTCTGAAAGGCTACACAATACAAATGTCATCTTGCAATGTCAGTAAGTATCTAAAACTGTGCCTTACTGGATTCTGCATTCGACAAAAGTGTACACAATGAAAATGTTGGGCTGCATGACAGTGGTGGAGGCTGCACCTAGAAAAGGAAAGGCTTGCTATGTATCACAGCAGGCAGATGGTCATGAAGCCACCAGGATGCTGCAGGAAGGCACAGTGTCTCATCCAATCTGGCTTCCATGAATGCTATGAATCAAGTCACCCCACAGGCTCAATATTTGCCCTCAAGTAACCCCAGCATGGTCCCCAGAGTGGAAAGTTGACCTCAAGTAACCCCACAGGCTCAATATTTGACCTAAAGTAACCCCAGAATGGTCCTAGAAGTGGAAATTTGACCTCAAGTAATCCAAAAGGCTCAATATTCGATGACAAGTAACCCCAGCATGGTCCCCAGAGTGGAAAGTTGACCTCAAGTACCCTTCAATTCTAACAACCATGCTGGGGTTACTTTAGGTCAAATATTGGGTCTGTGGGGTTACTTGGTCAAATATTGAGCCTGTGGGGTTATCTGAGGTCAACTTTTCACTCTGGGGCCTATGCTGGTGTTATTTGAGGTCAAATATTCAACCTGTGGAGTTACTTGAGGTCAACTTTCCACTCTGGGAACCATGCTGGGGTTATTTAAGGTCCAATATTCAGCCTGTGGGCTTACTTGAGGTCAACTCTCCGCTCTGGGAACCGTGCTGAGGTTACTTTAGGTCAAATATTGATCCTGTGGGGTTATTTGAGGTCAACTTTCCACTCTGGGGACCTTGCTGGGGTTATTTGAGGTCAAATATTGAGCCTATGGGGTTACTTGAGGTCAACTTTCCACTCTGGGGACCATGATGGGGTTACTTGAGGTCAAATATTGAGGCTGTGGGGTTACTTGAGGTCAACTTTCCACTCTGGGGACCATGCTGGCGTTACTTGAGGTCAAGCATTTAGCCTGTGGGGTTAGTTGAGGTCAACTTTCCATGTTGGGTACCATGCTGGGGTTACTTGTGGTCTGCCAGTTAACCTATGTAATTTCCTTAGTGAAGAGTAGAACAGTGCTAGAAAAGCTTAAAAATTGTACAGATATGAAGCCAAAGAGAGGCCTTTGAATAATAATTAATTGGAATTTATATTTATTTTAAATAATCACAATAATTTTCCATGAAAGCTGTGAATCATGTGCAATTTTTTTCCCTGCTCAAAGTGATTTTTGAACTCCTATCGAAAGTCTGATCCATCTGAAACCAAAGCCATTTTATATTGATGGCCCAGTATCCAGAGACATCTGCAGGCTGTAGCTCTCTGACACATGATTGTCTCTGGGATTGTCATCCATTTGAAGTTGCCAGGTCTTCCCTGGTAGACAACTATGGCTGTTTCCTCTTCTATCTTTCTATAACAAGATCCTGTCTCTTACCCTCAAGGGTTAAAAGAAAAATGTATCAATTTTAGGGGATAATTTCTTAGAGGAAAATATTGTACAATTAAAACAACTAGTAGAGTTCTTGTGAAGAAGCTTGCTCTCTAACCAGAGGCTGGTGGGTTCAGTCTCCCTTGCCTGTTTCCATGAAACGTTCTTCAGCCCAGAGCACAGCTGGACGAGTTCTCTACCTCTGAAAATGCTTCACACCTCTCTCTAGGACTCTTTCACTTGCTTGAGACTTTACTAAAAACCATCTGGACTGAGGTTTTCCATCACAGTATCTCTCAAAAGTAATTCTGGGAGAGCTTCAACAAGAAAGAAAACAGATCAAAAGCCTAGATCAGGAACAAATGAGTAGTGTAGCCAAGTCAACATTTGTACATTAGCTTAGCAGAGAAGTTTTAGTGCTTGCATTCCTTCAAATGTCAACTTTGGCAAATAAGCTGTTCACGTGTTAAGATTGTACGTTTGCCATTCCTGTGAAAACCATCAAGTTTGGCCAATGCTTTCAGCTTTGGAAAAATACCATCCTGAAGATGCTCCACAGACTTTTCTTTTTCAGTTTGGCAATGAAAATTATCCAAATATTCCCTTCACACTAAGTATGCTCCAGAGCCTGTGTGAGAGACAGAGCAGGATCACTGCAAAGCACAGATGAAGAAAAGAACTGCCATGTAAAATGAGCACACTCGTGGGAAACAAGGCCAAATATGGCACCATCTGCATGCTTCAAAACCTGTGCCGTTGTAATCTCAAAACACCTGGGGACTTCTTGGGACCTGGGGGCTTCTCTTGCCTGTCGATTTCAGAACATCCTGAAGTCTGAAAAGAGATACACTAATAGTATAATGGTCCTTCCTCAAGTGATGGGACACATCATTGGCTTCCCAGGCTGAGCATCAGCTCAAGATTCAAGTGTTGTTCCACACATCATCAAATCACATCCATGTCATACCAGTAGCATACCAGAGATTTATAAAAAACCCCACTTGTCCATGTGGAGAAGCGAGGAGAAATCAGGATACTGCAGGAAGAATCTCTTTGTTAGCCATCTGTTAACTCCACTCAGGTATATTTTTTCAGAGGCATTTGCAAAATCAGATTCATTTCCTTCCATAAGAGGCAGCATTGTAGCCCTTCAGCAGGGCTGTAATGAAATACATAATAAACCACATAATAAAAACTAAGGTCTGTGATGCTCTATTTTGGCCTCAATATTCACAAACCAAGATCGTTTAGTTAAAATAATCAAGATTAGTTTTTTTCCCCCTTTTTTTCTTCCCCCTGCCAGGACCAATTTTGCTAGACAACACAGAAACAGCTATCACCTAAGTTTTAGTGGCTCCACTACATTCAGCCAAGAACTCAAGGGATTGGTAACACAGGCAGTGAAAAGGCAGGAAATGAATCAGGGAGCCCAAAGCACAGCTTCTCCCCAGGATACTTTCTGGAGCCTGCCAGTTAACGCAGTGGACTTGAATTCAAGTTGTTTATGCTACTGGCAGAAGACACTGGGAGCCACTGGTGTGAGTCACCTTTGGTAATATACAACTAACAGTGATTTTCTTCTGCAGCTGAAAGAATTACAGAAAAGAACATCCTAAAATGTGTGTCCCTGGACCACTGAACCCATCCTGGGCTTTTGTTTATTGGTTTATTCAAGGGGATTTTCAAAGAGTACAGGGTTGAAAGCCAAGTGAAATGGTTGCCTGTGCACCTGAAAGGAAGCTGCTACAGGGATGTAGTAGTGATTTTACTGTTACCAATCACATCTGTAAGCATTCTTAGTGTATCACAATTGAAGCAACTACAAGTTTACTGGTGTAAATGAATCTTAGGTCAAGACACAACTTTTATTAAGCTGCCTTGCTAGAAAACATCACTAGTAATTGTTTTCTCCCTTGTATTTGCACTACCATAGTCAGTGTGTATTTATAACACATATATACACTACACATACCAAGAACTATAATATTTAGAGAGTTGTTAATAATAACTGGTAGTAAGGCTTCCTCAGAAATTGGTTTTTCTACTATAAAACTCTGTTTTTAGTGCTTGTAACTTCAGCAAAATTGAATCCTTTGGGCTAACTTGTTTGGTTGGTTTTTTAATGCCAAAGCTTCCCTTATATTGAATTCATGAGGAGAACAATCAATACAATTGTCTATATCTTCAAACAAAACTGAGCACAAGAGTAGTTTTTGCTCACATAGGAAAAAAATCCAGCAAAGGTTGTAAATGCTCTAATTTTAATGACTGAGACAATGTCAGAAGTATGTTTTGGTGAATCCCTCTCCCCTCCTAAGCTTGCTGAGGTACAAATCCATGAGGAGATTTGACAACAGACCTTCCTACATCTGAAAGGGTCTCCACTGTTTAGCTGCCCAAGGATACAGCCATCTGGGGAGAGATGAGAAGGAAAGATGGGCTAAGCTGTTCTCCTGAACTAAGTTAAAGTCTCTTTCCCAGACCTCAGAGGAGGAAGAATGTGAACTGAAGGGTGGGAACAGCTGTTAGGGAGGAGAAAGAGATGCATTACCTGGGGAAAAAACTCAGGGAAAACACAATGGGGACTGGGTGGTAGAAAGAAGATGAGTCTGTAGAATGACTAAAAACTGCTGCTGGCTGCAGAGGGAACTGGAGTTCCCACTTGGCAACATGAGTTAACAGTTTAGTGATAACAGCCTGGTGCTAGGAACTGAAAGCAAAGTGATAGCACTCCAGAAAACACTGAGGCTCTCCCAATGGAATTACCAGACTGCAGATCCTTTTTTATCCCTTTTGAATAAAGAGTCAGAAACTTCCAGCACGTGCCTTGCATTGAGACATGATCAGTGACCCCTTTCATGGCACCTCTGGGGTGATCACAGGAGCAGTGTAATTTATTTCCTGGGGGGTGATTAGAGCAGAATGTGCTGAGGGGAGGGATGGCTCAGGCCCAGAGGGCCACCAGCTGCCAAGCTCTGCACTACCATACCCCCAGCACCTGCGCTGGATGTACTTCTGCCCTGCTGCCGCCCCACACCTCGCCTGCTGCTGCCCAAAACATTCACACAGTACCTTCAGTTCTATTTCACAGGTAAGAAAAACCCATTTTATCATTGAAGAGAGTGCACGTAAGCTTTTATAAACCCCAGCAGGACAGCTCTCTGTCCCTTCCAGTGATTTTGAGCACGCTGGCTGCAGCACCACAAAGGGGCAGTGTGTGACTGCTGATCTCAGAGCTGCCAACTGACTTCAGAAGTAAAGTAACCCTGGGGACTGCAGTTTCCCAGGCTTTTCGGTAGCAACTTCGGGTCTTACATAGTTCAAGCTTTTTGTGGGGTATTAATAATGGCACATGTTAACTGGCAGATTGATGAAGTGAGTTGTGGTCTGCTCACTCTATCTGAAAAACAATGCTGGTGGCAGATACAATCGACACTTTGGTCAGATACATGTGTCCTTTGAAGTTTCTGTAGGGCACACAAATAGATGTGGGGTAATTACTTTATCCCCTTTACAAAAGACCTATTTTAGATTTACTCTCCCTAAATACAACACTGCCTACCTTCTCACTCTCTTGCCACAGTTCTCCACTCAGAAGTTTGTTGGTTTATATGCACAAACAAACACATACACATATATTCAAACCAAAGAGGTTGCACAGTAATGAGGAAACTGGACAAAGATGCTACTTCTTTCTTTTACATAAATTTGCATTAATTCTAGGGGTTTTTTTTTTCAAAGCTCAAAACAGTAATGTTTGAAGCCAAGTATTCTATCAAATGTTGAATCACAGCTCTTATTCTTGCAGTAAAGACACAACTCATTTCCCTTGTTTTAATACATTCAATCTGAAGCTGCTTATCCTTAAGGGAGGGCACAATAAAGAGTGAAAAGGTTTTATCTATTTCATAGGATGATTATTTTGTTTAAATCACATTTAGCTTACTTGTTTTAGTCAATATCCAGTTAACTTGTCCAATCATCTATCATAGAGATTGCACACTAGAAATGAGACCACAAGCACTCGAAACATGAAAACATCATTTATAAAATACTCACACCTCTCTTTATTCCAACATCCCTTCAACAGACAGGACCAATAAAAATGATTACATACTCCAAGCAGCTTTCAGAATGGGAGCTCTGGGGGATTTCACCTGGTGATGGAGGGGCGTGTTATGCTTCAAAGAGATGTAAAGGACCAGGTTTGAGGTTTCCCCCTTCCCCAGTATAGGGAGAAAGTACAAAACGCAACATGCTCATTAAAAAAGGCAATCCAGACACTGTACAGTTACACTTTTCAACAGTTGCAAAGTCTGCAAATTTCCAGCCATCAGGATTCCTCTCTCCTTTGGCTAAGGCTACTTCAGAGACTGTCCAAGAAACACAACGCACATACCCAAATATAAGCTATCCACATAGACCACCTTTTATACTCCGTGTTTCAAAGAACCTGTAGTATGACTGACAAGCTGTTGAATTTCACAACATGCTCAGAAATAGAAAAAAGAGCAATCCTTGAGGAGAGATATCATCTCACCTCATTAAATTGCTTTTTGAGACCACTCCATGGCTTGCTACTCACTGCTCCCAGTGTGTTTAGCTCAATATAAATCCTTCACACACTTGAAAGATGGGGAAGAAAATAAAATATCAATGTTTTCCATTTTACTCTCTCCAAAGTTATGAAGGCATTCTATGTGATCTGACAAGAATATCCTTTGAAAAACAACTTTAAGCTTCGGTGCTGGTGCAGGTAAATAACCATGTGAAGAGTAATGCAATGTGTTAAGTTTCAACTTCTTCTTTCTAGTTTGTTTTGTTGCCTTGCTAATAAACATTTTCCTATATAAAACAAGAAGTAGAGGAATATTAATATTTCAAGGAACAGACCAGCAGTTTCCCCCATTCTGGGAAATAAATATATACACCTGGAATATAACTACAGCTCCAAGGATGTTCCCTCTGCAGCCAACATTCAAAATATTCCTTTAAGTAACCTGCAAGAGCGATCTTTTTCTTCTATGTAAAAAGTATCAGTGATATGAATCCTGCTAAGGTTCTGGGAGTTTATTCTTTCCCAGACTCTGCATTGTTTTCAGGAGTCACCACTGCCTACTAACTGAAGAGATGTTTAATCTTTACAGTACCCTTATGATGTGGAAATTGCAAAATTCCAAGGGAAGGGAACTGCTCACTGATACTCCCCAAGCATCTATCAAAACTGGGAGAGGAAGATTCAAGCAAAGCAGATTCTTAGAGGGTTTTTTTTCCCAATATTTTGCTACTTTGTATTTAAAAAAAACCCCAAACAATAAACCAACAATCCAATCTAAACAAAGACAGAAAGTGGGAAATAGAGTTAAACCTTGCCTGGCAAAGCTATAAACTTTGTCCTTGAAGTTCCAGCTGTCTCACATGGGTTCACTTCCAGCAACAAGTGCAGCCAGCATTCTTAGGGGTTTGAGTATGTTTTTCTTTTAAAACGTGCAGGCTTGTATACAAATGTTTATAAATCCTACCTCATGCCTCAGAGAAGAAAGGCTCCAAGTTCCCAGCCCTTCTGTGGCATCCTGATGCAGCCAAGAGCTTAGTCCTTGAGCTACTGCAGGAGTAATCTTTCCCCCTCGACATTTGCCAGTCTACTCTGTAATGACACTGTGGTAAATAAGCCAAAAGTTGAAATGTGTACAGCTCCAAGTATTACTAATGTTGGGAAATGTATGGAACATAGCAGCAGTTGGTGTCCAGGAGGGAAAAAAAAATCCAGTACAGCCTCTAAAGTTACTGCTTTGCTACTAAAATCATACCCTCATTTTTGTCTTAAACCCTTCCTTTTCATTTGAAACTTCTTGTAGTTTGCCTGAGCTTGAATTTTTGCCTATTTTGAACAGCATTAAGAAAATCTGGTCACCAATGTACATGTGTATTTGTATAGTATTCACTCACTCTGCACTTGATTCATTCAATGTTTCTACATCACTAATCGTGTATATTTCCTAGTGGGCACTTTGTAGCCTTTCTTGATGTACGGTGCCCAAAATTGATACATCCTATGGAACCCTTTCTCCATCAAATGGAGCAGAACCACTACTTCATCTCTTCTTGCAGGACAGTCTTCTCTTTAGACTCAGTTGAAAGCAATGTTTGCTTCTATCTCAGACCAGTCTGCCAGCATAGGCACACATTCACCCTGTGATCAGTCCCAACCTAGGAGTTATTTGCCTACCTTACCCTTGAACAGCTGCTGAGCTGCAACATCTTACAGGAAACCCTGGTGCAATGACTGTGGATGCTGAAGAAATATGAAGGAAATGGACTGCAGAGAGTGGCTTGGCTCACATTCATTTACTACATTGCTGGTGGAGACTGAGTATTAGAGTAGATGAACTAGTCATCTGACCCATTAAAGCACTTTTAATCCTATTTGTCAAGGTCCTTTGGAATTGTAACCTTGGTACTTCAACACATTTCCAGTTGAGCCTTGCTTGGTGTCATTTTCAAATTTGATGTGACTATTCCTTTCTATCAGTGACGGATGAAAATAAGGAACAGCACTGCATAGAGCACAGACCTTCACAAAGGTTATCTTCATGGGAAACCATTTCAGCTACTCTTTGACTATTTTTTAAGGACAACACATTTCCTCAGCAGAGTCATGAAAATTTCATGTGCAACAGGGTCAAATGCTTTATACCAAGATCACACAAATGTGATTTCTTCCTTTAATAATAAATATGCCAAAGAAAATGAGGACAAACAATGTAAGAACACATTTGCATACACCAAGCACAAGCCAAAGCACTGTCTTTACTGCAGTGCATAAACCTTTCAAAACATTACACAGGCATAATCTCCGTGAACAGAAAGAAGCAGAGAAAAAAATGAGAGCCATGACTAAAACTGATTCATCTGCAGCAACAAAGCCATGCAAAATGGAGAGAAACTTGCTGCATTTACATACCAGAGCAAGGCTGAATGTATAACAAAGGTTTTTACTATTACCAAAGAGGAAATTAGTTGACAATCATATGGTTTTTCTGCAGCTGACTATCAGATCATTACTTATTCCAGGTGCATA
Organism: Colius striatus; assembly: GCF_028858725.1. Taxonomy (NCBI): domain Eukaryota; kingdom Metazoa; phylum Chordata; class Aves; order Coliiformes; family Coliidae; genus Colius; species Colius striatus. Next base: position 5,765,043 of record NC_084765.1, on the reverse strand, counting down.
TAGAAACCCATAGAGAGTAGATAATATGGTGACTTCCTCATCATTTTAGCACAGAGCTTCCTACAGCATCTTTAATCTTTATGCTTCACATATTAGTAAATTGTGTGGGTTTTGTTTTCAGAGACATCTTAGAGCTTACTTCAAAACGCCAGTTGTAATTCTTTTAGATACATCTGAGGTCTCATTTCTAACACTTATGTCTGACATATGCATGAATGACTTTTAAACACCTCATGGAAGGCAGTGAAGGACTTGTTCTCCTGACTGGTCCCAGAGACCATCACAACCAGATAAGTACAACAATTGTAAGAGAAAGACAAATAAAACACCTACCCTAAAATAAATAGGATTTATAAAGATTTCCTTCTTCTCAGTCCCAGACAAAAATTTTATGTGCTGTCCAATATTTACAATGTAACAAATTATCAAGTCCAGAATTCTTTGGAAAAGAGACAGGAAAGCACACATCATAAAAGCAAAACAACCAAGATGCTGTGATATGAAGATCTTTAAGTTCTTTCATCCACCAACAGTTAAAATAAAAAGTCTGTACAAAAGTCTTTAAAAACTCTGTGCCTCTCAGGGCATGTTATCTTCTCATATACTGAACAACAAGAACTTTATTCCCATTTTTATCTACAAAACCCTTTCAGCATGAAAATCTACCAAGAACAGCACTGAACAGGGACCCTGCTTTTTGCCAGTATTTCCTAGTGGTAATTGATCCCACTCATATTCTTCATTATTTAATCATGTCAGCATAGCACTTTTTTTTTTTCCCCACTGTGTAATCTCAGTTAATAAAGTTGCAATTGTACTACAGTAGAGATTTAACAAAAATCCTCTGAAAGCTGAAGTGGTAAGAAAGATAGGAATGAGCCATTACTACCTGGGCAGCCTTAGGCCTCACTTGCACAGCACAGTTGCAGTTGACAAATGAAATCTTTATGCTTACAAATGTTGCTGAACAATTTGTAAGAGATAAAAACAAAAGTCTTGTAGAATTATTTTGTGTCTTTATTGACTGTTTACACCATGACTAATAAACCCCCAGATCTATGTGCTTTTCAAAACGAGAATAAAATTCTTTGGAAAGGATTAAGTCATTGCCTCTTTCAATTTAAGAACAATCATTTGCCAGGGAGGAGAGGAAAAAAGAATCTCATTTCTTAATGATACCAGATCAGTCATAAAAAGCCACCTACATAGGAGTGTGTCCAAAATGAGAAGATGGCCTTTGCCCAGTCCCTGCAGTCAGTGTGCATGCATCAACATACACTTGGAATTGTTCAACATTTACTATGTAGGTTGGGACAGTGCTGGTCAAAACCTTCTATATTGCAGTCATGTGGGAAACAAAGTCAAGACGTCATAGATTAACTTACTTCAACTAAAATGTTGTCTACAATTAGTTTTTTAATGTTTTGTGAATATCAAACAATATTTTTGCTGTATTGTGAATTATGTATATGGCAGCCTAACTCATGGAGGCAGCTCTTAGAAATGATTACTACACAACAAATTCAAATGACCATACTTTAAAGCACAATCATCACCTGAAACCTTTAAACCTTCAGGTTAAAGCCTTAACCTAAGCTTAAAAAGACAGCACCAGGTACTACCTCTCCTCCTAATCTTCCTCTCCTCCACTCAACAGGAAAATATAACTGTGATGTTTACTTTTTTTTTCACCTGCACATCCTGTTGTTGGGATTTCAGTGTCTTGGAAAATGAGCCTCAGTAAATAAAATGCAATGCAATGAGAGGCTGGATACTGGAAAACACTCAGCACTCTCAGTGTCTCCCACCAGATTATTCCACCACACACAAAATCAGAGTTAGAGAGGTTGCTTGAGGTGGTAAGTCACTCCTTTGAAGCTTGCTGGGGAGAACACAAGTAAACAGGAGGAAAAAAAAAAAAAAAGAGTATATTTAAGACATTTGAGCTGGAGAAGCAGAAGATGGTACTTTTGCTGCTTCTTTGGAAGCATCTTGTAAGCTAGGCTGAAATGAGCCTTGATATACAGAAATAGTGGATCTACATACTACACAGACAGAATCTGGCAGTGTTTTAAAAAGGGAACCTTGACATATTGCCAGAGAGCTATTTATAGTCACTTCCATCATGCAGTGAAATCCTGACCTACTCTTCTTTTTGGGTTTGACAAAAGCCTGACAATTAGGTTTTTTGAATCAGAAATTATGATTAAAATCATCATAAAAGCAACATGAAGAGCAAATAAGTACTTCCAGGAAACGAGGGAAAAAAAGCCACAGCTGTGATAACGTCAGCAGTGAAGGTTAACCTCTAACTACAGCAGTCTGGTGAGCTTGCTCTTCTATTTGTTGAAGCAGCATGCAGGGCTGGCATTCCATACCATCATCTGTAATGCTCCACTGCTGGGATATAATTAGCTACTTCAGGTCATGTCATGTGCAGTGTGTAACTCCACTGACCAGAAGGAAGTGAATTCTAAAACTCACCCTGATACATAAGCAGAAACAAATCTTAAACGGCCAGCGAGCAAACTCACAGGCTTTATAATTGCAGTCTTTTTTAGCAGCTCAAAAGTGAGAAAAGCAGGGAAAAGCTGTCCATTGTAATGAGACAGGAGAAAGAGCAGAATGACACTGCTTAAAAAGCCATAGGAAATAAAGGCCTTTCATTTAGAGTAATTTTTTACAGATATTTCTTCAGATCTACCATGGAAAACAGAATTTTCAAAAGCATTGCCCAAAGAATAAAACATACCTTTGGTATATATTTGACCTGGATGGCCCCACTGGAGAAGAATAGTAGCAGAGAGGAGAACTAGCCTCCAAAGTGAGCATTGTGTTTAGATGCTGAGAGTAAGCGCTGTGTAAATATGTGCATATGAAGCAAAAACACAGTTAGACTTCATAATGGGGGGGAAAAGTAGCATGTGAAACACTGAAATCTCAGCTATTGCTACCTTTGCTAAGAAACATAACCAGCAATCTAGACTGATTTGTCTAGACATTAATTAAAAGCAATATTCAATTTATACTGATCCTCTCAAAGGCTACAAACCATCTTACCAGCTTCCACATCGTTTTTCCAAACAGAAATTCATACTACCTGAGAAATCAAATCTGGTTTCCCTGAATGAGGGTTGCATCTTCACCACATTCATTCTGGGAACGTGTCCAAGCCTCCAAAATAGCAAACAGTGTAGTTTACTCTTGCCAAAGCTAAAGTAGACATGAACTTTGATATCACTTGGAGAAAGAAGGTCCAGTCTGAGCTGTGAAGAGTCTGTTATATGATCCACTGAAATAAATGGAAATGCCACTCAGCACTTGAGTTTTAAGCCAGATATAAAAGGCTGACTCTTAAGAACTGACTTTTGTTTAAGAGAATGGGTACTAGGAGCTAAGGAATATTTGATTTGCAAAAGCTGGGAAAGTATCTGGCCCCTTCAATTGTTCCTACAGTGCCAAACAAAGCTCAGACAGAGGAGAACACGGGCCACATATTTTTCAATTTCTCATCTTTCAGGGTGAAAAACATCCAACAAACAACCCACACCAAACAAATCTTCTTTTCCTTGTAAGAATAAAAAACACTCCCCAAATAGGAATCAATTGTGGATTTGACTTGTGCTGAGCTTTGAGGAAACCGACATGATCTAAATTTCACAGCCTCAGCCTGCCTCAAGTATATTTTTCCTAAATTAATATCCTGTTAATGGATATTGTGTTAACTCTGAATACAGATCCACGACTTTCTGCAACAGCAGATCTCACAGGAACACTGTCAAGTGCAACAACTGAAACCTTGCAGGTTTTCACACATTTTGTGCTCCCAATCTGAAAGGCTGACAAAGGAATGACAAATCATCATGAGAAACCCAGTGGGTTTATAGATTCACTCAAAAGGGTGACTGATTTGTACTAGGTAAATGTTCCACTGTCAGTTACACAAAGTGCTTCATGAGCAACAGATAGACAACCACTGCAATAAGTAGCTGATGCAGCAGAAACACAACCTGAACTTCAGCACTAGACACTGCTATGGTACACAGTTACTTTTTAACAGAAGGCCACAGAAAGGGGAAACTTTTATTTCAGTTACAAGCCCCTTGCAATTCTCAATAACCTTTCTAAAAATAAAAATGTAAATCTTTTAAGCAGCATGCACACACTTGCATTGTCACACAGACCAGTGCTGGCACACAAGGCTCATTTCTGAGACCTACTAACCCTTTCTGGAAATAAAAGCCTTTTAGGAAAGTAAACTCAGCCCAACCAGTTGAACTCCTCTCAGCTCCAGAGGTTAGAAGAGGGTAAAGGCTAACCACAAGTTCCTGTTGTGCATGGATAGCCTGGCACTGAGCATCAAGAGTGGCTGCCACCATGCCAGCTTGGGTAGACCTGGTCCTCACATAGGGACCTCTGGCTGGGACTGTCAGTGTTAACCCCTTTGCATTTGAAAAAGCATGAAAAGTGAGGCTTTCATTCTTACCTGGTAAAAACAAATCCTCCCGCATTTCTGCTCTGGCTTTTTCAGAGAAGCATCGTTTTTTCAACCACTCAGCTTCATATTCGCTCATGTGTTCATCGGGCCATGTAATGGAGATCTTCCAACAGGAAACAAAAGAGAATTTTAGGAAAAAAAAACCAAAACCCACTGAAAAATATCACTTAGAACAAGCAAAAAAAAAAAAAAAACCCTTAGAAACTGCAGAAATGGTAATATTTAGATTAATAATACCACAGCTAGGCTTTCCCTGGCAAGCAAGTAAGGAAAACCCAATCTGAACATCATCCAAATTCAGATACCTTTTATGAATGGTCATTTTCACATGAACCCATGACCTAATTTGCTGTTTTGTGTGGGCTGCTTTCACTGTGGGAGCTGTGTTTCGCAGAAAGAGGAGAATCGCAGCAGCTGGCACATGTCACTGGGGAGAGAGCTTCACCACAACTCAGAAGAGAGCAAAATTATCTTCCAAACCACTGACAGCTTGTTAAAAGAGGACCATAAAGACGGGGGGGGGGGGAAAAAAAAAAAAGCTGGGACAGAAATCCCTCTCCTAGCTTTAAAAAGTCTTCCCTCTCTCAAAGTTTAAAAAGGTGGTGTTGTCTTTAATTCTTGAAAAATAAAACCATGAAAAGAGAGCATGTGGCTTTGCTTGTCATGAACTGAAAGAGCCTGGTGCAACACATGCCGTCAGCTGAGTTCTCAAGGCTGTTGAGCAGGTATTCCACCCAACTCAGTTCATTCACAGGATGGTAAAACACCAGACAATTTTTCCTAAAAGCTTCACAAATACACAGTGGGGTTTCATAGAATCATAGTATGGTAGAGGGTGGAAGGGATCCTTAGAGATCATCCAGTCCAATCCCCCCGCTAAAGCAAGACCACCTCAATCAAGTCACACAGGAACATGTCCAGACAGGTTTGGAAACTCCAGAGCAGGAGCCTCCACACCCTCCCTGGGCAGCCTGTGCCAGGGCTCCCTCACCATCACAGTAAAAAAGCTTTTCATTATGTTTAAGTGGAACTCTTTGTGTTCCAGTTTATGTCCATTGCCCCTAGTCCTGTCACTGGATGCAACAAAAAAGGGTTTGTGGATAAACAAACTGTGAATACAGCCCACCCTGGGACAGCCTCTAATTGTCAGATTAAGGAGCATTGTTAGACAAGCTTCAGATACCTTTTCTCTATCTGCCAGAGCGACTTCCTTCGCCACGATGTTCACATCCAGGTCCTCAAAGAGCAGCTTGCGTGCCTTGGCCGAGCGCAGGAAGCAGTCAGGGCACTGGCAGTTGTCCCTCAGCCAGACGCAGGGGTAGCGGCTCTCGCTCCCGTCCTCCCATTCCACACGGACAAAGTGACCAGCGTCCAGAGCTTCCACCTTCCGCAGCCGCGGGCTCATGCCGGCAGCCGGCGCAGCACCCCGGCAGCGCTGCGGAGCGGCCCCGGCCAGCGGCAGCCTCCCGCCCGGCAGCAGCGGCCGCAGGGAGCGTGCCCAGCCCCCGGGGACTTTGGCCCTCAGCAGGACGGTAGCCACTACCCTCCACATTTTGGGTTCTTTAATGAAATCGTCAGAGGGAGAATGCCTTCATGGAGTTCCTAAAACATCGTGAAAAGCAGTTTATTACTGAAGGGGTTGGTGGAGCAAAAACACTCTTAAAGATGATTCTCTCCTCCCTGCTACTTAGTCCTTTAGAAACGTTATCTGCTGCCTACATTTTTTGAGGCACAGAGGGTGTATTCAGACCCATCTATTCAGAATTCCCTTAGTTTAGCAGGGCTTCAATTTGATTCATCATCTTGGCCATCTTTTGTTTCTGCAGTCAGTTCCATACACATTGCACAAACGGTCTGAATAGGTCCAGCACAAAACATGGAACTCACATCCACCTGCATTTAAAAACACTGCTAGAAGGCACGTGAGCAACATAAATGATTGGATCAATTTATTCCACCTGTCCTTCAGTGTATAAGGAATTCAAGCAGAGAGCACTTTTCCCAGTTCCTCTGGGGATGCGGAAGCTTTCCTCCACATACCAAATATAAGTAGGTATTCCTGTAAGTATCTGGTTAAAGCTACACCACGAGAACCAGAATTTGCTTCTGAAGTTTAAAGCCACCAGTAACTTCCTTTGGTTTACTACAGGGGAGCAGGGGAAACTCTGAGAACTGGATATACATAATACACCCATCCAAGTAATTAATTACAACATTTGTCCATAATGTATTTCATCTATTCATTACATCCATCTGTCCAGTAGTTCATGTACTGCTTGTGTACACAATTTTCTCATCAATTTTCTCATCTCAAGACTTAAGTCTTGCTGAATAATTTAAGCATTATTCACATGCTTAGTGTTTAACATAAGCAAAAGCTCTTTTTTCAGTTTAGCATTGGGATTACAACTACTGGGATGTTGTATATGAATCTATCAATTATTTTTCTTCAAAACAGGAAAATAAGGGATGGGAAAAAATACTGAAGTCTTTACTTTGTAAATGTCTCTCAGTTTGTAAATATCACTAAGTTTGAAGTCCTATGTGAACCTTGCCAGATTGAAAAGGCTTCTAAGTGTTTCCCATTCAATTAATAAATCTCACCTTGCTCCTTAGAGACTCCTCATAGCACCATTGGTAACAGAAAACTAAAACAGAGCTTGTGGGGTTTTTTACGGCAAGAAACTGAGGTAAGTTTAGGTATTTGTCACCTGGTAATGGATAACTCATTGACACAAAATGCATGTCATGTAGAATCTCTTCTGAATCCATGACAGGAAGTTTTGTAAATAAAAAGTCAACCTAAAAAACCCAGATGCAACTAATCCTGATGGACATCATTTCTGTGTAACAATAATAAAACTTCTGGTAGCTGCTGAGGGGAGATACATGTGATCTATGTTACAGCAGGGAAGGCTGTAAGCCAGGGCATTTTTGCCTTTGCTTGGATGAAAGAAGCTTGTACATGTACCTAACGTCAGACATGTGCCTTAGTGACCTGCATCTGCACATCAGACACACCATCCCCAGCACTCCCAATTAACAGGCACATTTGGATCACAATTCAGCCGACCTTCTCAGAAACCTGCTTTAGGATGAGATGAGCCAAACTCTTTTTCTTCCTCTCCACTGACTAGAAAAAGAACCCCAGTGGAGAGCTCCCGTGTGACTATTATGCCATCGGTGTTTACTTTCAGCAAGACTGCTTTATGAGTGCCTTTATAATTAACTGATGGTTTTGTTTACAGACAACCATTAATATGTACAATTTACTAAACACTACACTGCTGGGAGAATCATGGATGGCAGCAGCCTAAACTGCCACAAAGAGAAGGCCTACACTGCTGGCAGTGGTATTCCTGTTTCGCAGAACTGCAGGTTTTGGTGTCATCAGTCAAACCTGTTGTTAACCACAAAGTACTCTCTTGAAATACTTCCAGTCCTAATAGCCAGAATCTGAAAGAGCCTCTGCATCCTGCAGAGGGGAGGATCTCCTTCTGAGGCTGCAGCAGGAGCTTTCAATATATTTAGGATACAAAGTGGTACCACTGGATATTTTGCAATATTAAAAAGTCATTACCTGTGGCTTTTAAAATATGCAAATCTACTTTGCCTACCATTACTCTGACCGTAGGCATACTCCACTCGTTCATTTATGTCTATTTATTGAAATCAATTAACTTGTACCTCCATAATACCACTGTTCATTGGGAGAGAATCGGACCCTCCAGCTCCAGTATTAATTCAGTTTGCTGGTTATGCAGGAGGAAGCTGTGAAAATTATGATAGCAAAAAAGATTCCTCCTGTCGTGAAGTTACACATTTACTACTTAAATACACCATAGCATTTGCATTAAACTTCTGCTTATGTCCCTGCTGTAAAGCAATTGTTCGGGTTAGCCACCTACCGAGAGAAATTGTGTAATAATAAAAAGGCTGTAAAACAGTAAACAATAAAAAGGCTGTTTACTTGTTTTCCTGGAGTTAGTCATAGCATAGTGTCATTATTAAAATGAAACCTCAGATGACAATGCTTAAAAATATCTGCTACAGCATGCCCTCTAGACGTTTTTCTTCTTAGATACACAAATTAGATAGATCTGCAAATCTACTTTTTGTCCCATACACACAGCATCACCGCAGATGCTTCCTCCTTCTGCAGGACTTTTTCCAATTTACATCAGCAGTGTGGTATTCTGGGTCCAGTTCTCCACAGACACCACCTGTCATGTCTTCACTGGACTACTCCAAAAGGGCATTTCACACCAACAAGGCATTTGTCACTTCTACTGTGGTGCACAGCCTTCCCACCTGGGATCAGTGTACCAGGCCAGTGCCTGGCACGTGGAATCCCCTCTTTCCTGTCTGCACCAAGCAAGACCTGCATGGTCAGGCTGCCCAGCCTCAGGTCACAGTGGCAGCACTCAATCACTCCAGGGACCACCAGCCTCTGGCACTCCAAACTAGCACAGAGGAAAAGAGTAACCACCATTTGCTGCTGGAACAACAAAGGCAGTCCACTGCTCACATTCCTCTTTCCTGGAGCAATGGATGACAGAACAAATAGAGCTGGAACAAAATATACTTCCAGTAGCACTAGCAAGCCCTTAACTGAACTCTGTCTGATGGCTCTATCGGTTTCCAGCGTGCAATAAGGAAAGGAAACATCACAGATTGGGTGGATTTGTCTGAAAACTGTGATTCCTGATTTCTAATTGTTTTTTCTTTACTTGAACATATATAGTAATTAGGATGATCTTGCAAGTGACAATGAAAAACTCAAAACTGTTCCAGAACACCCTGCATGCTTAAAGGCACTGCACAGAACCTGACTACTACTTTTCCACTTGATGAAGAAAGAATTCTTCCTCTTTTACTAGTCTCTATCAATGGTGTAACTGGACAAAATGACCATTCCTGATCATATGCACAACTATACCATGTTATACTGCTGTTTTACCAAAATATTTACATTAAGACACAATACTAAATGCTAGAGAAATGTAACTTTATGTTTCCCCCTCCCCCCCAAAAAAAAGAAATGGAGTCCAAGACAGCTAAACTGCTGCTAAAGAAAAACAAATACAAATACCTGGTGCTGATACTGTCAGGCCACTGCAGAAAACAAATCTCTCATTCTAGGAGGTGACTGAAAATGCTTAATGGAATCAACCACACGTCATGGGGTTTCTTATTATGTTCAGTGTAGTTTTTCAATTGACAGTTGTTTAAAGGTTTGCTGCTGTGCAAACTTGGTTACATAAAAGTAGGGTGGTAATCTCAAATTAATGGAAGCTAAATTACCAGCAAGAGCTCCAGGACTTTTTATCCTTTCATGCCCTCAAAATTTTCAGGCTAGCTTATTCCTGTTCTGTTTTTATGCTTGAAATTGCATTCTAGACTAAACTACAAGCAGAACTCACTAGTTTGCCTAAAGTTACCATGCTCATAACCATGGTCAAATCAAAGATCAACTTATAAGGCAAAACAAATTGTCTGCATCACAACTCTCTTCATTTCTCATGTCTGAAGTAGTTATCTGCATGAACGTGGAAGACAGCACACATAACTGCTTGCAGTTATCAGGCCTCTGATTTACACAGCTTAAAACAAATACTGTCAATAGCTCCTATGGGTCACACTGTCCCCCATTGTTCCAGGCTCAGGCTCATGGATTTTCTGTCGATGTTGTCATTATTCACTCACAATCCTCAGCAGCATGATGAGGGTCTGACAGGTAATTATGATTTAAGGGGATCCCCATCACCCAGAGGCTACATTGTCAGTCATCCCCATCTCTCCAGGTAAAAGATAACATGCACTATTCTCTTTTTCAAGGATCCTTCAGTCTCTTCAATCCACTAGCCATCATCCAGACGGCCATTTGCTGATATGAGCAGTATGTTTGTTAGCTTTACCCACACAGCTGCTTAAAAGTCAGTTCTGGTCAACAGTACCTCAAGACAGCTGAAATACTTTGGATAAGGTATGGTCACTTCACACAAGGTTAAGAGGCTGCAGAGAAATTAAGAGTATAGTTAGTGTATCATAACCAAGTTTTAGGCATGCCTTAAAACCAGATTGCTGCATCAGAAACTGCCCAAGGTAACCAGTTCCACATAGGATGCAGTAGAATTTAACATGAATCCACAAAAACTTAGACAACTGCAGGAAGAAGAGCTTCAACTTGCCTCAGCTTGAACTGAGGATTTCTATCTTGTAAGTATTGCCCAAGCCAAAAAATACAGCAAACTTCAGAAAAAGAGTAACTCTAGACTAAATACAGCACACATACTGCCTGAATTATACTTGTGTATACTTGTATACTTGTGCACAAACAAGTCTCTGCAGGAGAACATTTGCCTGATGCTATTATCTCAGTTTACAACTGAAACAAAACAACAAACGTGTACCATAAAAGAGGGGAAAAAAAGATCTCTAAACGGTTACAACACGTCCACACAGAACTGTGTATGAAAGCCCAGAAGAGATACCGTGGGAAGGATTCCTGTCCGGGGGCCGGGCTGCAGTCCCACACCAGCTTTCGATCTTCTAAATTAGCATAACTGGAGTAAACAAGGAGGAGACTGATTGACGCCGGCAGCTGCCGCAGAGCAGACGGGATGCAAACGCCATGGGCCGCGCTCCCCTCGGAGCAGCACACCTGAGAGGCGGCGAGGCCCGCACGCCCGCGGCCGTGCCCACGCTCACGGGCGAGGCCGGGGAAGGATGTCACGGCCGCGGGCGCTGCCAGCGCCAGCTGCGTGAGCAGCTCCGTCACGGGCTGCCGAGCCCGCCCTGCACCCCGGCAGTTCCTCGGGAGCAGGGGGCCGCGCTCCCGCCTCCCGTCCCGCCCGCCACCGCCCACTCTGCCCGTCGCGGGGCTCGGCTCGGCTCGGCACCCGCCCGCACCGCGGGAGCACACCCGCGGCTGGCGTCTTGCGGGGAACTGAGCTCCAGGATCTGTTTCGGGCTGATGGAGATGTTTCATAAAGTACTTAGTCCTCTGTGAAATGCACCAGAGAGAACCAGGCTCGGTTAGTTTCTTGACACAAGCACACTCACCTTGTAATGACTGAGGGATGGATTTTAGAAAGGGCTTTGGCCTTGAACATGAAGAGGTGGAAAAAAGCCATAATTTCCCGTGGCTGCTTCTCTCCTCTGTGTAACGAACGCTTCCTTCAGGCTCCCAGTTTTTGGTGAGGAGAGAGATCTGACTAAGAACCCTCTTCAGATCACAGGACCAAATGAGGATCTGGGCAGAAGTGTACTACAGAGCATCCTGTCTGTCCTCTTGAATTGTGACAGCCTCATGTCCTTATCACATAAGCAAGGAGAGAAAGCAAAAATCCCCAACCAAACTAGGGTCTTTACATGCCAGATGTAGGCTACAGTAAACATCACCAAATATGAAAGATGTCATTTTAGTGAGACTATGGCCAAACTGAGCTTATGTTGTGGTATAGTTTTCAATGGAGTGGCCCTTGACTGAGTTTTTTGTAAAGATTTGTATCAGAAATCATGTGTCCAGCAGGACCAGGACAGTGATCATCTCACCCCACTATGCCCTGGTGAGGCCATGCCCTGAGTGCTGTGCTCAGTTCTGGGCCCCCCACTACAATAGGGACACTGAGATGCTGGAGTGTGTCCAGAGACGGGAAGGGTCTGGAGAACAAGTCAAATAAGGAGCAACTGAGGGAACTGAGGCTGTAGTGAGGTGGAGGTTGGTCTCCTAAGTAACAAGGGACAGGATGAGAGAAAACATTCTCAAGTTGTGCCAAGAGAGGTTTAGATTGGAGATTAGGATGAACTTCTTCACTGGAAAGGTTGTCAGCCATTGGAACAGGCTGCTCGGGAAGGTGGTGGAATCACCAGTCCTGAAGATAGTTAAAAGACTTATAGATGTGGTGCTGAAGGACATGGTTGCATGGTGGGCTTGGCACTGCTGGGTTAACAGTTGGACTTGATCTTAAAGTTCTTTTCTAACTGAAATGATTCTATGATTCTGTAAGATGACTTTACTGTCCAACAAATCTTGTGAGCAGTAAGCTTCAGGCAGATGAGCTTCCTGGGGACAAATTTAAAACCAGCATCAACATACCCCTGTTATTTAGTGCCTAATACCTTCTAAAATGTTAATACTGCATTTATTTGAACGTTGGAGAGAGGTTCTAATAGACAGAAATGTGGCTAGTGGTGGGGTGTAGCATCTACCAGATTTTGGCTGGAGTAACCCATGTTGGTCTTCAAGTTTTAAGAATCCCCACCTTCTTCAGAATGTGTAAGTTGGTGGCATGACAAACACACACACAAAAGGAGAAGAGCTGAACTAAAAAGGAAAACCTTTATTTTCACCCTGATGGGAAGTTTTTTCCCAGCTGTGCAAGCACCTGCTCCACTAGACTCAAGGGCCATATTGTGGTCTGCAAAGCATCCAGAAAAAAAATCTTACTGCCTTGGTGTAACCAATAAAAGGTTCAACATAAATGTTGCCTAACCAGCACTTTTCACAGACAGCAAAGCATTCACAAAAATGAAAAGCTGGCTAGCTGGATGGAAACAAGTACATTCAGAAGTGAAAATATTCAGTGACTGTTTGGAGACTGTCTAAGCATTTTGGCAGCTAAAAGGGGGGTAAGGCGGAGCCTGCCACTTATAGGAAATTAAATATTTTCCTTGGTAGTTATCATTCAATATCTTCAACAAAAAACAATCCTCACGTGCCAAAGCAGTGCTGTAATGCATGGGGCTGGTTGTGTTACTTGAAGGAAAGAGTGGTAGGAATTCTTTGCTTTCATATTAGGTCCCAAAACAGTTTTCCACCACACACATTCTTGGTTGTCATAGCTGTCTTCCTGGGGATTTTATTTTTTTTTAAAGAAGTAACCAATGTACCAATGTATATACACACACCCACCTCTTCCAGCCCTTTAAATACATTATTTGAAACCAGTAGCTTGAAAACTCGAAATTATTTTCAAGGTTTGTTAGACTGGCTATCTGGCAGATAATTGGATTCATTTAATAGATGCAGTTTACAAAATATATACTGTTTGCAAATGGCTTGATCCCATTGCTTTAATTACGCTTCATTTTTTATTTTTACTAATTAATTTGTTTAATTTTTACTAATTAAGGGACAATCAATAGAATCAATTTGTTTGAAGTGTGGAGAAATAAATCAAGTTGTGCCTAAGTAGCTTATTTAGAGGTTTTTAATGAATTAAAGCTGTTATTAATGTAAACTAAGTACATAAGCATACATAGAAATCCCCATCAGGATGAAAACCAGAAAAGAACCAGAAGAAATTCTGTTTAGACTTCAGGAAGAAAAGCCCCACATAGGGCAAGAACAGAGAAGTTTTTTTCAAACCCAAAGGGGAACATTATGAAGTATTATAAGCATAAAAAGGAAGGTGTGAGAATTGAAATGGTCATTAAGTCTCATTCAGTAACAGGAGCATTCCAAGCTGTTTGCAAGACCAGGACTCTATTTTTATAAGGATTTTTACATAATATGCAAGTGGAAAAGTCTCCTATCCAGGTGGAAATATAAACAAACTGCCTTCAAGCTGACATAACTCAGCAAAATATGAATCATTACTGTAGTGCTTGTATTTGCTGAGTATCTATAAAAGAGTTTTAAAAGAGGTATGTCAGAAGTGCTATGTGTTGAAAATCTGAACCTCATTTATTTGATAGTACATTTACCTGCCTTCTTACTGTCACAACATCCTCTTACTGAATCCTGGAGTGCAGGATCAGTTCATTGATTCCCTTTGGGCTTTATTTTGTCACTATCATTCATTTGAGGAAGTATGATACTGGGGGGGTTATGCCATAGGTTTCCACTGACTACTAGTCTATGCACAAAGTTACTGCCAAATAAATTTAAGATTGGCAGTAATTAGTAGGTAAAGGGCATTGGAAATATAAAGCCACATGATAACATGCAAAGAGCATAAGCAGAAAATCCTTAGGAAGCAAACTCTGATGTTCATCCCATAAATTTGTTCCCCTGACATGACAGTAAAAGGTTATGAACTAGACCAAATATTCCCAGGAGTCAAACCTACCAACAATTATGTTTTCCTGGTCCTGTGAGCTTCAGCTGAGGAGATGCAAGTATCAACTTAGAACAAGTCTGAGGCGACTGTGTGGCAGGACAGACTGAAATGTAACTTAGAGATGTAGAGGAGTTAATATCAAAATCAGTTAAGAATACATAAGTAAATAATACCATGCAGCCTGTATATGGTCGTGGAACTAGACACAGTGGAAAGGTGATTTGGATGGGAGCTCTAAATCAATATATGCATAACATAGGAGGATGCCTGGCTTTTTGAAAACCCTAATTGCTCCAGAAATATAAATATTAGAAACAAAAACTGGGCTCAGTTGGAAATTAGCTTCTAGGGTAAATGAGCATGGTGTGACTTCAGTTCATTCTTGATGTACAGTCAAATTTATTCCTCTGCAGTTATATCAGGAAAAGAAACCCCTCAGTTCCGTTTACCTCTTGTTCATTCATTCTTGTTCTTTTTTCCTAAGATTAGTCTTCTAAAGTTAGAGGAGGTATTATTTAAAATGACAAACCTAATAGCATCCTGACTTGTGTGCTGCCCCAGTTACGAATAGCTTGTGTTTTGTTGTGCCTCTGTTAGAATCTAGACTTGATATTACTCTCTAAAAAGGCATCAAAACATATTTTGCAAGATATTTAACATATGGACTCATCTTACTCAGAATTTTAATATAAATCTCAGTTAAGTCACATTAAATTAGAAAAATATTATCATATTCAAAGGGTAAAGCCTGCTATTAAAAGTTTACTGCTCTTGATTAACTAAAGAGCTCTCAACAAAGAATTATTTATCATTACATAGGTAAAGGCATAGCAAACTCTTAGATAAATTCAAGTGAAAAAGAGAACCTATGACCAAAGGCTCACTGAACCAACTGTGTTGGACCTAGCACTGAACTGAAAATACTGGTCATGTTATTTTTGGAGAAGAGATGATAAAGACAGAAAAACAATGCCTTGTTGTTTGAACAGTCCGTCTATAGCAAAGTCTCTTATTTATACTAAAACTAATTTACATTGGTAACTCTTGTTGCAGTGGCATGTTTACAGTATGGAAAATAGGATGCAAGTACATATCTTTTTTGATCACCCTGCACTTGCCAATATCTAGCACTGGATAATGAATCTCTCCCTAAACCAACCTTCTCCAAGGACTTTTTTTCCCCTCCCTGAAGAAAGTTCAGACCCTATTACATAGGCAGGTTCTAAGCACTTAAAAGAAGTATACATACAGCATAAGGAAAGTAGTAATCTGAGAAAATATGACACACTTGGCCTTTTTTCTTATGAAAGAATGCTAATGGTATGTTGGAGATTGTCAGCAATACCTCCCCAAGGTAAGGCCGTTTCAAGGACGAATGGCTCTACAAGCCATGAATGACTCTGTCCAAGCCACATCATTAAAAATGTAATGATTATGGAGACCATATGTTTTTCTGGTTACAGAATTAGTCATTAACTTCTGCCTTTTCCAGTTGTAAACTGATCTTATAGGCAGGATGACAACTTTACGAAGAAAATAAAATAAGCACAGAGTTATGGTCTTTTTGTACGTATATTTTCTAATAAAAGCTTTTTTTAAATAAAAAAGCATGTAGTGGGGTCAGTACTTTTGTTGACATACTTCAGGAATGAAATATGGACCCGCAAATGGTTCAGTTTTTTTGCTAATGGCTCGCCAAAACTCAGAGTAATAGAAAATAAATTCCCCATTGGCCTATAAGTAAAAATGCATTTTAAAAGAGAAGAAAATAAAGGCCTGATTTGGAACATACAGGCTTACTTCAGGAATAATAGGTGTCAAATACACTTCACTCAACAACACTTCAGTGTTAGCTGAAAACTTCTTTACCAATCACAAAAGTGAAGCATGAGCAAGAAGCTGGTGAAGCAACATGAAGCTCATCTAAATGAACAGAGACTCAACCGCAACAGATGCACTCAACAGAATTTCTCTTCTTTCTAGGTAAGATTATAACTAGAGCTGAGGCTTCCTCTGTAGCTCACCAGGTTGTTTCTACTGACTAAGGCAAATATATGTTTTGCTTATGAGGTACACATCTTGGCAACCTACATCTGAGTACACGGTAACCTACAGGAGTAACGGTAGCTTCAATCCCTTCATGGACCCAGCCTGGCACACATAAGAGTTTTGAGAGGCTTCCCTTGTTTTTGAAAGCTTCCCTTGACTTCTCCTATTCTCAGGATGGTCCTGGGTAGGTCAACCTGTGAAACTTTGGAAGCTGCAATTTAGAAAGCCACAATTTGCACCACCACTCTCCTAAAGTCCCAGCATTGACTTGTCACAAGGCAAGCACAGCCTTTTCTTTCCCAAGCTTTCATTAGTGCTGATGTGAAACAGCATCATATGCTCCTTGTTCACATTCTGCTCTTCTTCCTCTCCACGTATGTAGCAGTAAAGGTGAATATGTCCACAGCAAAGCACTCACTGCCTTCAAAAGGAAGGTACCTGGAGAGGAGTGGCGGTATCTCAGTGCCTTCCTTTGGCTCTTGGCTAGTTAAATTGCAGCCTGAGCAGCAAGGAAAATTTCAGTATTAAGTAAGCTCTCTATAACTCCGTGACAGCTGCATAACTTAATGTTCTCTTCTCAGAGAAGACTGTCAACTGCTCTCAGTACCATCAACTCTTTAATAAATTCAGAAAGCAATATATATTTTGAAAATCTCCAGAACACCACAAAAAAAGACCAAGTCAGCTTAATCTTAGTTCCAATATCTACACTGAAAAAAAACCCCAAAATGGAATAGAACCCAATACTGATGAAATACTTAAATACAACAGGAGGAGCTATTGGGTCAAAATAGCTGCTACAATCATAGAATGGTAGGGGTTGGAAGAGACCTTTAGAGATCATCTTGTCCAACTCCCCCTGTAGAAGCAGGCTCACCTAGATCAGGTCACATAGGAACATGTCCAGGCATCCATTTAAAGCGCTCTGCTTAAAAATCCTTACTGAGTTTTCTATGATAAAAGAGACCTTTACTATTTGAAATAGGTTGTATAAAGCCATTTAATGTGTCAGCTCTGACTCAAAATTGATACATTTAATATATACATCTGCTTAGATCAACCAAAAGGATGTAAATCAAACTCTAGTAAGTTCAAATATCCTAAGAGTTTTGTACTGGCTTCATCAAATCCATGTAAGGTTGGCTTTTTTTTTTACTAAACAGGTGAATTTACACAGAGAACAGACTCAGATATATGCATTTTCTTTTTGAATAAAGCCTTTTATAATCAATGTTACAGAGTAGAACTCCAGTTTTTGTTTCAGTTTCAAATAAAAGTTTGTTTCACTGAAATGTATATAAACATAACTGAAGATATTTATAAAAGTATTCCTACTTACGAAACCTTAGTGTGGATTTTACAGAACAATTTACAGACAGAAGTATTGAGCAGAATGAGTTATGCTGTAAATCTCCACAGTTTATGTAATCTCCTGCTTTGAGAAGTAAGTACTCTGCAAACATTTACTCTCTTCGTATGCTACGTGCATTAGGACAGTTTGAGATTGACTAAAAGCTTGCTACAGCAAATAGTGTAGCCAAGCTGCTTAAAGCATATTCAAGCAGCTGTGTTTTACACTACTATTACCATTCTTTTCCTATTAGTATTTGAATAGTGCTCTCACATGGAAAAAAAATCTAGCATGGCCTACCATTTTTCTTTACTGATTCTTACAATGCATCTTATAACCAAGGACCCAGAAAGTAAGTAAGCAGAGACTAAAACTCCTTTTAAGAAGCATCTGGGCATAAAAAGGAACCTTATGATGTCTTTGGCATCTAGCTCTGAAAGGGCTCAGAGAGAGACTAGACATGAATGAACTATCCAGAGCTTGGTCCATCTCAGAAATGCTGCATGGTTTGCTGTGAGAGTGGGCAGGCAAGTCCCAGTGACTCAGAGGGCCTTGTTTGCACTTGTGTTGTTCCATCTAACTCCAGGGGCAAGGAAAGTATCACAACCAAAGGAAATTTTTAATAGCTATAACCTTTAATACCTTCTACTTTGACAACATACTTGAACATAAGACCAAGCAGTTCCACTGAAGTCAGTCAGGCAGATCTCCAAAAGATCTAAAGGTGCAAATTGTCACTTAGAGCATCCTGCTAGGAGCTGCACCTCACTGCCTTTAGTGAAAGCGAACTGCTTGGATGGTCCAGAGGCTCTGTAAGCACATACCTTCATCAGACACTTCCCGGAGCCTTCAGTGCCCTGGTCCCAAGTGACTTCTGTTGACCTGCTGCAATGATGAGGATCTTGCCAATGGGATGGTTTGCAGAACACAGTATAACTGAACACCAGGAGAGTTAACAAGATCAGATCTCTTGTGTGCATCAAAAAGCTTCTCTTCCAGGGTCATGAGGACACAAGTTTCTTAAAGAGTCTTACAAAACTCAAAACACATCCACCCTCTGTGCCCTTCTGTGTTACTGCTTTCAATGAAACTTCCTTACCTCTTGAGGCTGTAAATGTTTATTTGTTTTTACTAAAAAGCAAGTTATTGCATTTGGCAGGATCTACAGGCTTGCAGTTTTCTGGTGAAAAGACATATTACAAACAGCATGTTTTAAATCAAGCTGAACAATAAAAGAAAAAAAAGTGCTTTAACATTGTTTTCAAATATTTATTAAAACAACATATGAACTGTTTCCATCCAAACAGTGATTCTGCCTGCAGTATCTGTAACCTAGTAGCTATATTACCCCAAATTGACAATTAAATAGCAATGAGTCTAAAAACCCAAACAATCCTCCCCCTCCTTCCCAGTAGGCACTTTTGCTATTGTCTGGGAGCACAAATAACTTTATTAATAGCTTAGCTAGCAAAAGTACAAAGGCACTAACAAGAAATGCCACTGTGCTGGCACAGACAAAACGTTTTTGTCTGCTTTAGAAATGTGCTCCAAAAAACCCGGCTCTCAAATTTGGGATCTGAAACTACAGTCACCACTAGAGCTCCTTCTCCATACTATAAAAATCCACATCAGCATTCTCAGGATCTGACATAAGCCTTTTTGGCTGGCTCTTGGGGTTACGATAGCTTAGAGTCACAGATAAGCAAGCCTGGAAGAGTACAAATCCTGCCAGAATAGTTCCCGTCTTTCAAAACGCTAAATGGAAATCACAGCTTTAAGTTGATGTAGCAGGACAAACGTTTAAGGCGCGTAAAATACCGTTACAAAAGGTTAAGGAAAGTTAACAGAGGTTTCACTCTGAAGGGGAGCAGCCACAAAAGCAATTTAAAAGCATCCGCTACACGTGAGTCCGGACGTGGCGGGTGAGCACCTCAACGTGTCAATGCTCGAGGCAGGTGAGCCGCAGCAGGGCAGGGGGCACATAAACGGAAGGCAGGGAATGGGAGACGAGCCAGCTTACTCTGCTTTGCAACCAAAGGCGAACGATGTAACGGAGTAATTTATTTCTTTAAATATGGGCTATTAACTTAAACATACCTCAAAAGCCTCGTGGTTTATAGAGACGCGCGATTAGCTTAGGCAGTCAAACACAATAAATAAGTTTTTCCAGGATGCCGGGTGTATTTGCGTGAGGGACGTGCTCCCTCTAGCCAGAGGAGCAACCCTGGCACCCCCCGGGGCGAGGGCAGCCCCCCAGCTCCGGCTTAGGCGCGGAGATAGTCGTTCTTGAGGCGGCTGAGGCGCGCGCCGTGGCTGCGGACGGTGAGGGCGAGGAGATCGTGCTTGTCCCGCAGCCCGCTGGAGATGTGGCGGGTCTCCCGCAGCAGGGCACGGGCGTGCAGCAGCAGCCCCAGGAAGCTGTCGCCCAGGCGGGCCTCCTCCCGGCCGCCCTGCTCCTGCCCCTGACGGAACTTGCCCTCCAGCTCGCTCAGTGACCGGTCCGAGCTGGAGTAGGCGTCGCTGATCTGGGCGGACTCGCGGCGCAGGTAGGTGCTGTAGCTCTCCTCCCCGTCCAGGTCGTAGGAGATGCTCTTGCCGATGCCCTCCAGCACCCTGCCCGCGTCCTCCACCTGCCTGCCCAGCACGGTCAGCTCCTCCCGCAGGCTCAGGCCGCCGCCCGCCGCCGCACCGCACCGCCGCTGATCGCTCACCCTGAAGAGCAGCTGGCACCTCTCGGGGTCGTCATTCTCCTCGTAGTCCCCGTCGGGGACGAAGTAGTGGTGCAGGGTGCCGTTGGACATCTCGGGGTACAGCGGACCCTCGAAGTACCCGCGGCAGAGGCTGCAGAGCCAGCCCAGCCACAGCAGGCACAGAGCTGCCGGCATGCTGCGGCCGGCCGAGGGGCGGGAAGGACGGAGGCCTAGGGGCGGGCGGCGCCAGGCTGCCGCTGCCCCCGCCCCATGGGGCTCGGCCGCTGCGGCCCCGCGGGCACAGCTGACCCCGCCGCGGGACAGCTCGGGTCGTGCAGCGAACAGCCCGCACCTCGCTCCGGGGCTGCCGCGCTCCGCCTTTAAAAGCCGAGCAGGGCGCGGAGGAGGAAGCGGCCCCCGCGGCGGGAAGGGCCGGGCCGCCCCCCACCCCACCCCGGGCATCGGCCTGCGGCCCCGCGGACTCCACCCCCGGCATCGCCCCGCTCGGGGGCTGTCCGGCGAGGGGCAGAGAAACTGACACCTTTCTACCCTTATAAACAATCTGCACCCTCAAACCTAGAATTGCTCGGCTGGTCGCGCTTTTCCCGTCAGAAATGACTGCTTTGCTATGAGTCTCGTTTTCACAGCGTGCCCCTCAGCAAGCGCAGGGCAGAGCGGCTTCGAAACACGGTTAGTGGCTCAGGACCCCAGCTTCACTACGGACTGAAAACGTGGAAGGGAAGAAGGTGCAGGTTCAAGTATGAGGTGTAAAACAGCCTCGGGTAGAGTAATGAGAGGAAAACAAGACGCAAAATCAATTCTTAAATAAACTGTCATCTGCCTTTGAGGTAGATGGGAGTACAGTCCATCCTACAGGGCTACATGAAGTTCTAAGCATTTCTCTTTCATGAAACAATATTGTGTGTGAATCCAGTGGCTGGATTACAGCGGGGTTGAACCTTGCACGTAACTAGTATAAATCTGTCTCTACTGTGTTTGAGTTGTTAAGGTGAGAGCACAAAAACAGAGTCTGTAAAGTCACCAGCTCCTTTCACATCGCCTTTTTCACAGAAAAAAACATCACCAGCTAGCAAAGATTATATCCAATCCTGCAGTCACCCAGAGCTAAAACTCCCACTGCTGTTCCTGAGGGCTTTGCATGCGAAAAATATTTCTGTCGCCTCTTTAATGTAAATATTTGAACTACTGGCCTGATACTTGCTGCACGTTGTAAATTATGATGCTTACCATTAACTTTATTGGGAAACTGGCCAGATGCTTATGCTGTATTCTCTGCTTTTTCCGCTGTTACGCTGGGCATTGTAGGTTACAGCCTGATGGGGCTCAGGAGACTTGGGCTCTGCCATTTCTTATGCTGCCATGACTTTAGACATCTATGTTTCAAAGCCCCTTAGCTCACGGCAGCTTTGTTCTGTAATCACAGCTTACTCTGACTCTGGGCACTTGTGAAGCAAATGGCTGTTGTAGAGACCAGCTGCTCTTCTTGAACTCAAGCATGCTGAACTCCACAAGCTGCTCCTTTCTTTGCTTGCAGCTCCTCGAGATGTTCCAGCGAGGCCTCTACCCCAGGTCCTTGGCAGATGGCTGCTGATTCTCTGCTCAGGTGCCCCCACTGCCAATGGGTAGGTTGGTGGGTTCCTGGGAGCTCAATGATGGACTTAACTACTAAGGTACAGCACAGCAGCATTCTAAGCAAGTTCTCACAGTCAGTGTGACCTTTAATAGTTCATGGTAACCTGTGCTATCAGAGTTCCTGAGCAGTGACTTTAGAGCCTACTGAAGCATGTTAGGTAGGCGTAGGAGGTGATGAGACTAACAAACCACCCAAAACAAGAGGAAAAAAATAACTGTGACAGCCAGCCAACCAACAAAATCCTGTCCCCGAGACAGTCAGAGTGACAGCTGAACCTTTCCTTACTTCTCTAAGTAGACTTTCCAAGCCCTTGGGTCAGTTAAGACTACGCACACGTACATCTCAAGCAACTTTTGCAGACTCCAGACAACTTTTTCATTGCCCAGGCCAGACAAGTTATCCAAACAAAAATACTCCACACATTTGGAAACCTAAAATATTTCTAATTAGGTTCCGAAAACATGCATGGAAATAGGTTGGGTTAGGCTAAGCTCCTGTGCTCCAGCTTTCTATCAAAGGCTTAAAGCCTATTCAACTGTGCCTGCCTGGCACTTGTCCTTGGTCTGTGTTTGCCAACAGGGACTCTGTCAAATAATCTTATTCACAGGACACTCCTTCTTTCACCTAATATTTTATTTAGTTCCCAATGCTTTGCCAGCCATAGTACTTTATCTACAGAAGCTTCTACCCTGGCTGATGTTACTGCCAGTCGTCTGGTTTGGCTGATACTTGGATTGTGGTGGACTCCACTTCTGAGGTCTCTTCATGGAAGTACTGTGCTGTTAATCACTCAACTATAGCTTTGTCAGCATGCTTATACTTTCACCAGTGCCACAGTGGGTAAAAAAATTCAGCCTTAGTAAGTACTTTTTCTCCATCTCTTCATACTTGAAAAGACTAAGAGGTGTCTGTTGCTCCCGGCTGTAGCTGCCAACTCCTGGGCACTGCTGTTTTCAATCCAACATGCATTATTCAAGTTTCAATTTTACATCAGATAGTCTCTCCCCAAGCAACCCACTTGGAATGTCTGTTTCTGAAGGAAGGCTGCAATATGGCAACTGCAGCCTTGGTGACTCAGTATGCAAAGCTTTGGTAAAAGCTGGACCTTGCTCAAAGATATACAACAGCCTGATCTAAGGGAATACCCATTGTGGTTCAGGATTACAACACAACAGAATCTTACATTTTAACAGAAGTTTTTGACTGAAAAGCATCGAGCAGTGGAAAAGATGCAGGCTCACACTGACAGAACAGTGCTATGCATAATTATCCATTATTCATTCTAAAATCACACCTAAAAGAGAAAATCTTAACATTGCATTGAGAGAATCTGAGTACCCTGAGACTCCTTAAAACTGTGTGCATACAATGAATTTATTTTTTGAAAGACATACACCGAAAGTAACATTTACCTTTATGTATCAAGTCCCGGGTTGAAGGGTCAGATGTTTTCGTCGTGGCTCATGTCAGCAGGAACACCACAGCAATGCCTGAAATAACAACATGAAAATCAATATCAATGTAGAGTTTTCAAAAGTAATTTCTGGCATGATCTCAGATGCAGAGAGTGCAATAAAACCAAAGGGGGATGGAAAGGAATTTCTCAGGAATACCAGAAGTGTGGAGTGGAGAGAAGCAGAGAGGAGAGCAAGCCATTTTCTGCTGAATGTTGCATTTTCTGCTGGGAAGCCATAGGCATAGTTGTATGAGATCAGATATCTGGGGAGCTTTTGGGATGAATCCAAGAAACAGCTGCTCCTTGTGGCATGCTCCCATGAAGGCCCTCATTGAAATCCAAGCATTGTCAAAAGGCCCATTGATTTCAGCATGACAGTGCTTTACCCTCTGTGCCTGCTCAAACATTTGAAGTTTCCTCTTGCAGAAAATGATTAAAAAGTGTTGGAAACAAAAATAAAGCAGCATAGTGATACTGTCTTTTTACAAATACTTGGCTTGACAAACTCTGCTGTGGTAAACCCATTGTTTTTTCACAGAACAGCATTAGGTTTATAATACTATAAAGAACTGCACAATTTACTCTGCATAACCTCCTAGGGAATAGCACCCAAATCAGCCTCCAGTCCAGAAATTGCCTATAAACTGATGGCATTATTGATGGCAAATATATATCTTGGCACTGGATTTCAGATGACACTTGCATAGTCTTCCTCTGTAAGTGGTGCTTCACCTTTGGTTCTTGGCTCACTTGTGCTTTCCAGTTCTGTCACAGACCACGGTAAACTTTGCAGCATCATAATGTTTCACATGTAAATGACCATTAATTTGGAGAACAGATATATGGTCCTAAAGGCCCTACAGGCTTTAGGGTATAAATGTTGCTTTCTGACTACTGGCTTCTGTCTTCCTGCTGTGAACTGTTCAATAGCTTTACATAAAGATGCCTTGTTTAAACATGAGACTAACAAGTATGTGTGTGTAATTTCTAATTGTAGGGTGTAGCACTAAATGCTCAAATGGCATCAAGTGAGGTGGGCATGAAAGAATAATACCAAGGTGTGGTAGGAAAATTGCCATAGGAATATACCAGAAATTCTGCATAATAATATTTGTAGAATGAAACTTTTATAATGCATGTAAAAATAATTCAGTATGACTTTGGAATAGAAGAGAATGTAGGAATATACTGAAGCATGTACTGTACTGGATGTTCCAGGACCAGCATGATTATCTGTGGTTACACTGAAATTTGTAACTTCTCAGAAAAGTGTGTTTCATTCCAAATTGGGACAGCTGAACAAAAGATTCCTCAAACATATCTTTGTAGAGAAATCAACTTTGTTGTTAGTTGATGTTTAAGGCTGATAGATTCTGATAACCTTTTTCTGGACAGATTTCAGGCTGAAATCACAGCTGTGTCCAGGCATAGAGTCTTCTGAGTCCTTTAGCACTGGTTCCTCTTTGACAAGAAATACAGAAAACCAAATTCAAATAACACCAGTAGTTATAGAAAGTATTGGGTATGAGGCTGATCGTGAATACAGGGAATAAGTGAAAGGTTCTGTCAGGCTAGTTGTCTTAGTATTGAATCTCTTCAACTTTAGCCAACATCAAAATGAGCTCAACCTTGGCAGAAAAATACTGAAACAGATTTTTTCCCACAGCCTTTCTCTGTAGTGAGTGCTGGTTTACTTATATCAATCTAATTTGCTTAAAGCAGGAAGTGCTCAGGTTATTTTTGAAAGAGAAATTATGTATCTGGATGCTTCTGAAGAAGGGAATATTTATTGATATGACACTAATGCAGTTTCTGTCTGTTGATGAAAAACCTGGAACCCCAGAAGGGATATTGATGGTATTTCTTCAGCGAGGTTCCTGAAATGGAAATGATAACACTTCCTTGGTGGAAATGAAAACACTTAAAAAGGCATCATCACTTGCCAGCACATGGAGAAGTTTTCCCATTACTGTAAATGTGATTTGTTACAGAGACAGCACATAGTGCTGTTAAAGTCCTGATTTGCTTTTCAGTCCTTTCTGTGCTATTTTTAATGCTCTACGTGGTTGTGAAAAGACTGTATGTGAGAACATGTACTTTGCAGATGTTACAGAAATATCACTCACTAATTAGTCATGATAACACATTCTCCTTGCCTGTAACCTGTTAGGAGTAAAGAAGATTTATTTTAAGATTTTAAAAACCCCAACTATTCTTCTCTTTCCTTTTCTCCCTCTCTTACAAAACAGAAAAAGCTTAAAGCCTGACATGTTCTGCTCAGGCAGGGCTGGAAAAGAATTTGAATAAAAGCCTTGGAAGACATCTAAGAGAGTCTATAGTGGGGAAATGCTGATGTCATTTCCAGTGGGATTAACCCATTGATACAGTTGCTCAGGATTTGCAGTCCTGGGATCTAATGGAATTGTTTGAGAGAGGGTCTCAAAAACATCTAAATTTTCTGCAAGCCAAATTTCACCAGGACCATTCTCTAGGCCAGTTCCCAAACAATGTTAGCAGATTTTCTACGACATATTTTCCGCTTTTGTCACCTATATAATGATGGCATTTTCTGATTTACACACCTAATTTTATGTATTAACATCAAGGATGAATCCTCAAATAAAAGCTAGATCCTGACACATTTTTTAATGACTAGGCATCAAATTTTCTCTTCTCATCAGTCCTTTAAAGCCCCTGCTGGTGAATTTAGAGTAGGAGCCTACATATTCAGGCTGACCAACTGCACATAGTTTTGTTAAACATGTCTCCACAGTGGTTTAACCTTTCTATTCTCTGCCTCAGAAAAATCTGAAATAGTTATAAAAGTATCATTTTGGCTGATAAAAATGAGAGAAGATGGGAAATGACAAGAAAAAGAAAGTCCTAGGATTTAATTGGTTTGATCTCCTCTGAAACATGCCTCTGTAATGAAATTCACTTATATTTCTAGATATGTTTTTTGAGAATTGGAAAATGTCCCTTTTGTGTCCTAACACATTCAGCTGGATTTACAGGTAGGTGTTTCTAGCAGTGCATTAAGTTTAAAACTAGGCTGACTTTGCATTTGAGCAGCGTTAAGACCAAGCATATGGTTTCAATTGAAATATCCCAAAATCTCCTTGTTAAAAAAAAAATCATTCCCTTTAAGAAACATTCTTATAAAATTCTGCTTCAAGAAGCAGGTGAAGGGGCACTATTTACAGTCAGCTCTGTATTTATTTTTGTGCAGTCATGGTTGACCGTTGCACAGGTTTTTAATGACTCGGTGCACACAGAGCACTCATTCAGCAGCCCTAACACTATGTTATTCTCCCATGCCTGAGCTTGGGGCAGAATATTGATAGGGAGTTTATACCTCCTGCTACAATTTATGACATTTATTCAGATTGACATGGCTTAGGAACCAGCATTCGAGATGATGACTTGCTTGGGTCTCTGCAGGCCCTTCTGCAGAGGGTGTGATGGGCACTGGCTTGGTCATTTTCTACCACTGTCTTTGAGCCAAAGTGCATGGAGTTCTCTGCAGAGCTGCAGGAATGCTGCCTGCCTCTTCCCACGTTTACAGTCAAGAAACAAAGATGTATAATCAGCTTTAATTGAAAGAAGCTGGGCTGAATAAAGTTTGCAGGCTAATTTAGGCTTAGGAAATACTACAACTCTTCCAACTTAGTTGCCATGGGTGAGAAAGCCCCAGCCTCACTGCTGACATTCAGGGCCTCTGAACACCGTATTTGGTCTTACAAATCAGTCCATTCTAGGGTTTATGCTCCCAGAGCTTGTGCCAGCAGAGCAACCTGCTTTTCCCTATGGACCGTCTTGCCAGGGTAATAGAAAGCCTGAGGCAGCAGTGCTATAGTGCCACAGCCAACTTGGGAAGGTTTCCTCCAGGTTTAGACAGGTGATGTCCAAGCGTAAATGTGCTGCAGGAGATCTTTCAAACCCACAGAAGCACAAAGAAGAGCAGCTTCACTCTGGTAACAGAATAAATGCTTCTGTTTCATGGTAGATAGCTTTAGAGGCCTTAATATTCAGAGCCCTAAGAAGGCTCAACCAAATCAAAGCAATGCTGTGACAACTGCTGGCAATTAAAACTAAGAGGGTATATTAAAAACTGAGAAGTG
The DNA here is from genome assembly GCF_028858725.1 of Colius striatus. Taxonomy (NCBI): domain Eukaryota; kingdom Metazoa; phylum Chordata; class Aves; order Coliiformes; family Coliidae; genus Colius; species Colius striatus. The sequence continues at coordinate 5,737,157 of NC_084765.1, read as the reverse complement.
TCTGGAAGAAAAAGCTGGACAATCCATCCTCTCTACAAGACAGAACACGTCCGTGGGTTAAATGGCTTCAATGTGCACTGCTTATCTGGTGGGAGCAGCCTTCAGAGCAGAGGGAGCCTGTCCACAACTATGGGCTTGCTTGTCCTTTCACTCACATTCTTCCCCCAAGAAATATTGTATAATTAAGTTTCCAGCATGAAATCTGTGGTAGCAGCAACAATGGCTGATCAGAAAGCAATAGCGGGAGCGCGTGGCCTCTTTCACCTCCTTTTCCAAATAGCTTAAGGCAGACACATTCAGAGGGACAAACAGTGCTTTGAGAAAAAAAGGCAATGAATATTCCCCCTTTCTGGTTCCCCTGTTGTACAGTGTGATATACAAGCAATAACCTCTGGGTAAAAGCGGGCCCTTGGCACTGTGCCATACCTTTGGTAGGAGGTGGGATTTCACCCTTGGTTTCAAACCTGCTAAATTGCTACTTACTCTGTATTCTCATAATGTATTCTGCAGGTTATGTTCCTGGAGTGATATGGCATTGGATTTCAAAATCACTCCCTTTTTGTGGAAAGTCTGCATGTAGGATGATAGCTAGGGGTGACAGATCCCTTGTTTTCTTAACCTCTTGTTGCACTGGAGTCACTTTAATGTAAATTTGATGAAGGAGTAGTTTAGCACAAATAAATACGCTGGGAATAGCAGCAGAGATTTCTTTGACTAAGGGAATCTTACAAGTCCTCTCATTTTCTACTTATCTTCTCACTTACCTCCTAAAGCACTCTGTGCAGATGTGATTTTGAGATGTGCTTGGCCCTTGCTGTCACAGGAAGCTGCTATCAGAGGGGCTGTCTGAGGACGTGCCACTCATGCTACAGGTAAGAGGCATTGCCATTGAACATATATATATGCTGTTGTGTATTTAGCTTCAAAGAATGACATTTTGCTCATTTTCTCCTATTGCTGATATAAAAAAACGCATTCTGCATTTGAACTGATTCAGTCCACAAAGTATCAGGCCAAGCTCTCTCATAGTACTCTCTGAATAATCACAGATAATAGTTTGTTAATCTTGTGGTTACTTTTAAAAGTGAATAATTTGGACTGTCGAGGAGATGCATCAACCAAAAGATACTCAGACATCTATTTAAACTTACCTTTCTTTTGAAGTGGTCCAGCTGAGGTCATATATAAAAGCATGGGCTGCAAACTCAAGCTTGTTTTGTAATGGTTTCTTGTGTTCTTGAAAACATACACATGGGATTTTTCAAAGTGTTAAAGTGAGCAATGAACATTATACAACAGCTTTTGAGAAGACTTAATAAGTTATAAATCATAGATGAGGCAACTAATTCAGTAATTTAAATAACATTATTTGCACATTATATGAGCTTTTGTTTGTCTTATTCCATTTATCAGTATTATTTCCCTTCTTTTTTCTTCTGAAAAGGATCTGTTTAGCCTTAATTCACCGTCAAGAATGTGAGCATGAATATGAACAGGGTTTCATATGAACAATAATTCCTAGATTGTTTATTGTGTTGATTCCAGATGATTTACAAAAAAACCAATTTGCTATTGTTAACCAAATTATGGCAAGTTTTCTAACAGTTCTCTTTGACCACTAGCTGTTTGGTAGTGATTATTGAATTGTGATGACTAGCCTTGGGACAAAGTCTTTGCATAAGAAAAATCATCAGGGCAGAGAATACTTCTGGCCCAAGTTTTCAGCAGGTGCTCATTTCTGCTGAGGTGTACAAAAGGGTTGGCATTTACAAGTGGTTTTGATTATCAAACATTTTCAAGCAATTAGCTGTATGGTTTGATTAGAAGTGGCTGAGGGATGAAAACATTTTTGTTAGTAATACAAAAAACCTCACTGAGTTGGCTCACACGTACCATCATAATGATAAAAAAGTAAATAAAATGTACTTTGGAAACTAAACTATCTGCACTGAAGCCCTTTTATTCTGTTGCCTTCTTATTAAAAATTCCATTTCCATCTCTTCATCAAATACATAAACCTAGGGTTCTAACTAACTGTATATATAGTCATGCCGTGTGTGACTAACACATAGCAACACAAGAACATTCCCTCCAGACATCATAACTTTACCAAGTTTCTTCTTTGGTTACCAAATATCTTTCTTTTTTTCTTTTGTCCAGATGTTAGAGCAGTAAATATGTTGGAAGTGGAATGTGTTAGCAAATGAAAACGTGTCTAATCTTCTCTGGAATGGCACAGAATGTTCTCTTTCATCATATTCTCATATACTCATGGCTATTAGAAGCAGAAGGGTTTGTAGGTGAAGTAAGACTGTATGAAGAAAACCATATCCCACTTTTTGAGGCTAATACATAATGATGAATGTGGATACTAGTTCTGGCAGAGAAAAGCCTGACAGGCAATGTAAGGATGAGGCTATGACTTAGCAAAGCAGAGTGAGCAGTGTGAGCACTGCTCAGAATGAGCAGTGTCTATCCAAAATACTAGAAATATTTAAGGTTAAATCTTGGTCTTGTTGACACTGAAGAAAGAAGTTTGAAATGACTTTGGAAAGGCCGCTATGGCCCCTGTGCAGATTGCCATATGAGAAAACTCTTTTAGATCCCTCTCAACAGCTCCTGAACTCCTATGGTTCCCAGCCCCAAGGAGCTTTTCTGAAGCTGTCCTCACTACCTTCCATTTGTGGGTTAGGTATTTATGTGCCTAGTTAAAACTGTGTTGACCTCTACACCTGTGGAGGTGACAGAGCACATTATGACATGATGAGTCCTATAGATTCATAAGGATGAAAAAAAATGGACCTGATTTTCATCGAATCATAGAATGGTAGGGGTTGGAAGGGACCTTTAGAGATCATCTGAAGGCCACATTCCTGTCTGTACTTACCTGTGTTCATGGAAACAGTCCTACCAAACCTGTCAGAGCTAGTTATCTTCAGAAAGCAAAGCAAATGCTGAGTCCCCACAAGACAAGGGTGTGAAGAAGAAGATGTTTTCTGTACAGTCATCCCCACTGGTGGGTCCCCCAGGTGAGCCAGCAAGCTTTAAACACCATGGATGATCTCCTAGGAGGACGTCTGGAAAATGGTTTCACAGTATGTCCCTTCCAGGCACCTCAGCCCTTTCTCCCTTCTCACTAATTGCTTTATCCTTCTGAAGCCATATTGGTCAATTGAAGGGTAACCCACAAAATAATCATAGAAATTTTGTTTTACCACCATTAATTTTCTGTTTAAACCACATGTAATACTAGAAGCTGACCATATCAGAAGAAAATATAAACAAGTATAAGCCAGAAGAATGCCTACAAAGATGATAAAGACAAGTATGGACAGAGATGCTTGCAAATTAACCAAAATCAAAGAGAATATATGTCAGGAAAGTGTATTTTTTCATTGCTTTAATGGTGAGTGTTAACTAAACATTTACTTTCAGGAAAAAATCCATGTAAAAGATCAACATCTCAAAGTGTTGAACAATTTCTGAGGCTGACAGCTGTTTAATATAATCAAAACATGGCCTTTCAGTAATGTAATCTAACAAACCAATATCCAGATTGCTGCTGCTTGAACCACTCAGACATGAAAAAGAAAGTGTCAAATCTTTCCTGAAAGCTTTGCTGGATCCCAAGGCGCACTTGGATGCTCCTGTGCTGGCATAGGTCAGAAGAACCAGGACTTTGTCCAGCTGCTTGCTTCATTTGTTCTCACTGTACCTGGGCCAACTATAAAAATCTTAAAGGCCTGTACAAACATGCAGAGTCAAAAGTAGGTGTAAGTAGGAATAGTAGTGCCTCTCTTCTCTCCCTCCCCACCTCTCATCATTGCTTCTGTGTCAGATCCCAGGCAGCCCTTGCTCTCAGATAGGTAATGCACACAGAGAGGTGGGGGAGAGGGACAACTTTGCCAGCCTGTCTCGCTGCAGGGCATTTGGGGTTAAATCCCTTTTTAAAAGTGGGATTACTGCTCTAGAATCAGCTTTCACTTTGCCATCGATACCTGACCTAAGCTAGTATACAACATGAGATATTTAGCACAGAAACTGGGTTTGCCCTTAGTTTGTATGAGGCTGTTTACCTCCTTGAGAAAATACCATGACATCCTGGGAAGCACTGGAAGGAGCAGTTCATAGATTAAGGGGCTCTTTGTTTTTTTGGCTCACCCTCTTGTGGAACATGGATATCCATACATATGTTTTACCTTACTGGATTTTGCAGGGATTAGTTAGTGGTTTTTTGTATGGGCACTTTTTTGACTTGTGTGGACCAGATTTAGCAATGGGATCGTGGCAGTGTAATTCCTCCAAACCACAGGGGAACTGTGGCTTGTGCACCAAGGGTATGTGGGGATCTGTGCTGTGTGTTGCAGCACATGCAGAGCCCCAGCTGCTCCCTGCAGCACATCACTCAGAGGCATAGCACTGACTGTACAGCTGAAATATTTTCTTACCCTTTCCATTAAGTTTAAACCAGGAAAAAATAAAGGACTTAACTTCCTGCCATGACATTGCTATGGGATAGTTAAACCACACACATCTCCTCATTTTAAAGTCAACTTTCCCCTGCTGTTTGAATGCAATCCCTTTTATTTTTGTAAAAGATCTGAGGACAAACAAATGTTCAGATAGCGCTTGTTTCCAGTCCATTCCTTGCACTAGTTCTTACCTGTGCACACAGATAGAAACACTATAGTAGAATCTCTTCTGTGTATGTGTATACATATATATATGTGTGTGTAGTTGCAGGCTTACAGTGCCAGTTCAGAGGCTGACAGCTGGAGTGCCTCGTAGCTCAGTAGGTAGCTGCTCCAGGCCTTTGTTTCCCCAAAGTTTTGTATTTTCAGCATAGCCTTTTTTTTCCTTATCATCAGACTCTGGTGTCCCTCTGTGCCCTGGGGCTGGCAGTGCTGCCCAGGTGCTCCTACAGCAGCCTGGAGACATCCCTCCTCCCCATCTCTCCTCCAGGGCAGGAGTAAGGCTTCAGCAGCCCTGTCTGCATTTGCAGCTCCAGCAGCTGTTCCTCCTCTCCTCCAGAGAAGGGCAGTGGGCCAGGTCTGCCTGTGGTCAAGGCAGCTGGTTGGACCATGCTGACCTAAACCTCAAATGCCTTCATAGACCAGGCAAATCCTTAGCAGCCACATCCTGCTCTTAAACAGGACAAGTTAACATGGAGAATGGTTGCAAACCATTCTGAGCTACTCTGTGGGGGAGCTCAGAAGGTCTTTAAAGGCACACAGCACAGAGAGGTGCAGTTTTGTTCCTATTGATGCAATTTATAACACTTTGTTCGGTGCTTTGCTGAAGAAATTGAGGCCCACCTCTTGGCCAGTCAGTTCCAGAGCTACTCAAGAGTTCATTGTAGGAAAAAAACACAAACCAAACTAAATCTCAGCAGTAGTACAAATACTGCCACAGCAACACTCCATAAACGGCTTGAGACAAGGTCTGTGAAATTTAAATCACAGTTATAACATTCATCCTTATACTATAAGTGTGCAACAGAGCAGCAGCCTGGAGAATCTCACCTGATCCAGCTGAAGATATGTTGCAAGGAGCCTTGCAGTGGAGTCTCACATCATCACCCAGGCAGTGACCAGCCATCCTGCTTGTGAGATCACTTTCCCCATGTCAGTGTCACCTGGGCAAGAGATCCCAATGAGTTAGGAGCTTTTTTGTTCCCAGCAAACACTCATTCCTGGGGTTCAGGACTCCAGTCCTCAGCACTGTGTCAGCCTCAAGAGGATAGGGTTTATTGCTACAGGCCATGAAGAAATAAGCTGAACAGTTCTTACCCCTTTCCATTTATCCAAGAAAAAAACCCAAAACGTAGTGGCTTCCTATTAAGAATGGCATGAGATTCATTGTTTTTACTCTTATCTTTTCTCCTCTGAATTTTAAAGCCCTTCTCTCCCTGCAATGCATTTACCACATGAGGCACAGATGTTGCCTCAGAGTGGAAATTCACTTGCTTATCTTTCTTAAATGACTATTTTATGATTCTCCTTAATAACAATGTCTGTTCCAGGACAGTTAGCATACACCTCTAGAGGGAAAAAGGACCTCACTTTGTTGGATCTCAGCATTATTTAGTTGCAGCTGCATGCTGCACGTCAACCATGTGACTCTTCTAAGATCTGAGCTAACAAACATCAAGCTGCAGTATTCTTGCTGTATTTTTCTTGGACACTTGGTCTTCCTAGATAGCAGTGGGAAGCTGCCTTGAAATTGGTTATATATTGTGTAAATATGGAAAATTTCTCTGTGGCACTGAGTGGTGCCTGATATGAAACATGTGACTGAATTTGGAAATGATGGACATAGCAGCATGAATCCAGGGATTTCTGAGGGAAGGGAAGAAACACACCAGTTTACAGGAAAAAGGATATACTGCCAACAAGAGTTCAGCTAGACATACTCTTCTACCTAATTGCTGAAGGTATAAATCCTAGTCCTCAGGAGAATTATCAGAATGATAACCTTGGAGACTGAAAGCCATTAGCTGATAAATCAGAGATAGGGCTCCTTGCTGGGGAAATCCATGGAATTACTGTGGTCTGTACAGCAGTCATAATGTACTGAGTTGCCATGTACAGGCACAGCTTCTAGACTTGTGTTATCTTGGGAGTATTGACAGCAGCTATTTGTGGCCAGATCTCACCTCAAGACAAACAATCAGCTATTGTCGTAATTTCACTTATGACACTGCAGATTGCCTTGTGTTCTGGACCACGTAGGGTACACTAGTAGCAAATAGTCACTGAGCTGGCTGGTTCACAGCTAGTTCCTGCAGCTACAGCAGCTACCATAGTGATGTTTATGTTCATATAACTGGAAACACCTTCTCAAACCTAAGTAAAGTTTTGTCCCGATATGGGGCAAAAAAGTATAAAGCTAAGCTGGAACTGGTGAAAGCATCCTCCCTGGAAATACCTTGTGGGGATGATAACAAGGGTAAGGTTAAGCATTTTGTCTCCCATCAGTTCATTTCTTTTAATGACAGCCACTAAGGAAGAAAAACCTCTGAACAGTTAGCATCACAGCAGCACTGAGAGAGCAGGGGAGCCTACATGGAGATTTCCTTTATCGCCAGCTGTTATCAGTGAACCAGAAGCAATGATGAGGTAATAAAAACCCAAGGCAGCCTTTATGGAGAGCACACACCAGGAACAAGGCAGACTAAAGAAACCAGCCTGGTCAATTGAAACCATTTATAGAAGGTTTCTAAGGAACCCAGAGGAAAATTAAATCCCCACATAACTCACAGAGCCAGAATCATGCTACTGAAAATGTGAACTTCCTAAGAAAATCTTTTCAGTCAAAACCCTGGTGCTTTTGGCTTTTAATCTCTTTGAAACGAAATATTTGAGAGCAACAAGGCAATTGTTAACAACAGCTCTAGCAGGTAACAACTGAAAAAACCCCTCTCTGCTTCAAACTGCCTGAGAACACTTCTAAAAACAGGCATATGTGCTATTTGCAATACACTGTGGAGGAGGCTGAACAGGATTATTTCTCTGGTACTTTTGACTTACATGTATGTAGGGAGAATGAGAAAAGAATCATTAAGTATTACGAATGCAATAATTTAAGAAGCCTTTGGTTCAGTGTAATGCTGTGCACTGGAATAAGGTGACTCATTCACAGTGGATTTGCTGGATTTGGAAAGAATGGTGTCTGGGAAAACTGTAAATATAACTCACTAGGATTTATTTCTCTTAGGAGTTAAATGCTTTACCTGTGCTGCTCATCTTTTCCACTGACCCTCTGATGTTGAAGCCACCTACTAATGGTGTGTGCAATCCCCTCTCATCATGGATTTTGTGCTGGCATAACCACAGCCTTACCATTACCCAGCCCAAAAGAAAGCATGAAGTCCAAATCTGTTTAAGTCCTATGTACACTGAAGTTACAATTCTTACTATCTCCTGATTCCATTTCTTATTTACTTTTCACCAAAAAGCCCTCCTTGTAAATAGTACCCTGCAGCAATAAGTTCTCGGCAAACAACAAAAATGGCAATCCCTGCCCAGAACATGTGCACTAACAGATAAACTCTAAAAGAGATCTTTTTTTTTTTGGATAGACTTCAGATATCTCTTTTTCTCAGGCCTAAAAAATTAACACTATTTCTGTTTATTTGTCTAATGAAGAAGAAACTTTCTGCTGCTAGTTGTTGGGGTTTTCTTTTTTCTACTGTGTTTGGGTTTAGTTTGTTTGCCTGTTTTTAGGAAACTACTACTTTCTTTATCTTGTTTAACAGTTTTATCTAAGATATTATATTTCCTCAAGCGATTCTTTTTTACATTTCTAGCCTTTTTAGTTACTATACTGTGTCTCCAAGCTCATGAGGGCAGGAGATAAAGCTGTAGAGCTCTGGTTGCATGATATAATCTATTATAGGCTCACAGGCTTACTGTTACGGTAGTATTTTCCTGTACCAGCTTAGCCTCCTTTCTTTCTTGCAATTACTCTCATACCTATGTGTCTAACTCTAGGTTGAAACTCCTAGCAGTTTCACAATTCCAGTACTCCTGGGATGGGAAGCACTGATAAACTGAAGGAATACAGGCAAATTCTTCACACCAGAAAAAAACTCCAAACTTTAGGCAACATAATCCTCTGTTTAAAGCATCAGTTAAGAAGGCAGAGCTTCAGTAAACATCCACCACAGGAAAGAAGAATGAAAAATACCAAGTTGAGATCATTCTTCTCATAGCAATGAGAAATGCTTATGTTCAGTTTTCCCAGCAAGTGTCTCTGACTCTCTTGTGGCAGTTTTGACTAGTCAGGCATTGCAAAGCATTTTCACTTTAAAAATCAGCTGTTTTAAGGGCTTGAACTCAGTTTGCCCTGAAATTTGGTATGCATTGTTTGGTATGCTGGGGGTAGGGTGAGTCTGCCCAATATCAGACACTTGGATAAAAGAGCCTTCAATGATATATGCCCCTAAAGTCTTATTTTTTCTTCAAGCTTGACAAATTATAGCAATATTGCTGTGTGCAGGCTCAGTGATCTTGTTCAGGCCCCAGAGAACACCCCCATCTCACACAGAACTCTTACTCTCTGTGCAGGGCAGGGCAGGGGAGCACCACTGCAACTGATGCTCACAAAAAGGCTTTGTACCTATAAGTGTCAGAGCAAAAAACTAGCATTGTATGGTATAGCTGGGGAAATGAGAGTCCAAAACCTTTCTACTTCATCAGTTCACACCTGAATACCTGTCATCTTTATAGTGTATAGCATAAAATTGGCTGCAGGCAAACACCTTTACATAGAAACTTCTTATCTCTGAAATTTTTAGGCTTTGAGGTGTGCAGACATACAATAAATTATGTCCTTTCATCAACAAGATAACCGTGCTATTGCTACTTTATACTCACTGCCTTATTTTACAGGAAATGTTTGGTCTGTTTGCATCTGTTTATGGAAAGAGAACAAGCATTTCAAGGGAAAGAGAAAAAAGCAGCGAGCTGGGAGAATGCTTTCTCTGTCAGCACTACAATATTAATAGTGCTTGCCGTTTTGCTCAGCAATAAATAACAAGCCATTCCTTCCTTAAAAAAAAAAAGCAACCAGAACACACTCTTAGCCAAAGCCATCCCAGGCAGAAAGGCCAAGTTTCCGTAAGTGCGAGACTACATTAATTATATGTCTAAACAATCCACGCCGTTTCCAGAGAGCAACTGATCTCCTTCAGAGCTTTTAAAATGCGTTTTCAGTGCTGGGAAGAGTTGATCAGCAAAACAAGATCTGCTTCTCAGCAGGTCTCTTTTTTTGGTGTGGCTGGGAATGCTGAAATGGGAGAGCAGGGAAGGGGCAGGTCCCTTGTGCCTAACCGTGGGGGCAACCGGCTCAAGTTCATTTTCCTTTGGAATAAAACACTTCTGCTTCAAATCTCTGGTTGCACTGATTCAGAGAAAGAAGGTCAATTAGTTCTTGCTAATTCATAACTGCAGAAATGTTACTATTCCAGCCTCCTATTGCTTTTCTTTTCAAATCCATATATAGTTACAGAATGCCTGTCCAGCAAAATTGCTGATCTAGCCTAGCTCTTTCCTTTGGAAAGTCTGACATGTGAAGCAGCTCTGTAAAAAGTTAAAGAGGCAGTGCAAGATTTGATTTTATGTTATTAATTTTTATATTTGTGTTTACCATCTGTTGCTGATGGAATAGAATCTCAGGAGCCTTTCAATGGTCTCTTGCTTTACGGATCTGACCCATCCTTCAGGAAGTCAGGTGTGTGAGCGGTTAACTTCAAGAACGTGCTCTAAGCACAAACCACTTTTATATCATGAAGAGCAACTGTGTTGCTTTTTTTTTTTTTTTTTTTAACAGCACAAACCCATCATTTTCTCCTGCAAAATAAGAAAATCCTTTTTAGTTTCTGAATTTACTCTGAAAGGATATTAAAAATTCCCTTACGAGAGCAATACATGCTTGTGCCATCACATCTGAGGTGTGATCAGGTTCATAACTTTTTTTCTGTCCTTCCTGAGACTGGAGGAAGATTTGCTCTTGATTTGCCTCAGCCAGAAGGTATTGATTTCCTTTTTAGATTGCAGCAATTAACCAGAGTAAGCTGCTTCTTCTGAAGCAAATTAAGTATAATCATTGGTCTTAAACTAAACTGCATTCATTGTATTTTTAACATGCCATTGCTAAGCTTTTTGTTTGATGAAAAAACAGACAGAAGGAAAACATTATCTTGAACATGGCAATGGCTTTTAATGTAGATGAGTGATTTAGTGGCAGCCCCTCAGGTTTTGAAAGCACTACCTGTGTCACACTAGATCTGATCTAGAAGAGTTTCCATATCATCAAAAGGCCCAACAGCAGCTGACTGGATTTTGTCAAATTATTGTACTAATTGCTATATACTGTTAATAACAAGTTACAATGGCATTTTCATCTTTGCATTCACTGCTGCAGTGAAATGATAATGGAAGAGAAATAAAGTAGAGGTAGTGTAATGAAATCAAAGTATCTGAATGCTGAGAAAGGCATACAGCCTAGTTCTTGACTTTCATGTGTGTGCTTAGCTTGGATATAGGTCTTCCTAAATGCCTGTTGCTCAGGAAGACACTTGGGACCCTGCAAGTTGAAAAGAATTGGCAAATCATGGCATTATATGTTATACCCATACCACGTTCTCTGCAGTGTTCACTGGGCATCACACAAGGAAAGGAAACAGAAAGGGAAAGGAAAGGAAAGGAAAGGAAAGGAAAGGAAAGGAAAGGAAAGGAAAGGAAAGGAAAGGAAAGGAAAGGAAAGGAAAGGAAAGGAAAGGAAAGGAAAGGAAAGGAAAGGAAAGGAAAGGAAAGGAAAGGAAAGGAAAGGAAAGGAAAGGAAAGGAAAGGAAAGGAAAGGAAAGGAAGGGAAAGGAAGGGAAGGGAAAGGAAGGGAAGGGAAAGGAAGGGAAGGGAAGGGAAGGGAAGGGAAGGGAAGGGAAGGGAAGGGAAGGGAAGGGAAGGGAAGGGAAGGGAAGGGAAGGGAAGGGAAGGGAAGGGAAGGGAAGGGAAGGGAAGGGAAGGGAAGGAGGGAAGGGAAGGGAAGGGAAGGGAAGGGAAGGGAAGGGAAGAAGGAAGGAAAGGAAAGGAAAGGAAAGGAAAGGAAAGGAAAGGAAAGGAAAGGAAAGGAAAGGAAAGGAAAGGAAAGGAAGGGAAGGGAAGGGAAGGAAGGAAGGGAAGGGAAGGGAAGGGAAGGAAGGGAAGGGAAGGGAAGGGAAGGGAAGGGAAGGGAAGGGAAGGGAAGGGAAGGGAAGGGAAGGGAAGGGAAGGGAAGGGAAGGGAAGGGAAGGAAAGGAAAGGAAAGAAAGGAAAGGAAAGGAAAGGAAAGGAAAGGAAAGGAAAGGAAAGGAAAGGAAAGGAAAGGAAAGGAAAGGAAAGGAAAGGAAAGGAAAGGAAAGGAAAGGAGCTAATAGATAGAGTTTGTCTGTTTAGGTTTTGTGTATGTATGTTGTTTTAAAATACTCCTAGATTAGATTTCAGTGAATTATTTTCCCCAGATTACAGCCACACGCATCAGTTTTCCACCCTACTTGCAAACAGATGGTTGTCCTCATTTCAAGAAGGAAAATCTTGAATTCCTATGACTCTGTGCCTGGGCACTGCCACCAATATGAACTGGCTTTGGTACAGAAAGACTATTCTTTTACCCAGACATATACCAACATATACTGCACAGGACAATCAGTTACTGTTTATCTTCCTTGATACTTGTATAAACTCACAATTTATGATTGGCTATCTCCCTCACTCGGCCTTGCAGGAGTTTGAAGATAGTCAAGTCTGAGAGCCTGTTCTGTCTGCTCAGGGCAAGGGATGAAGACAGCACGAGTTAGGAATCCCTCACTTTTCCCTAACTTGACATTTTCCTGGCTCTGCCATTAATTTGTTCTCCACCTGTGTATAAGCCACTTAATTTTGTGTACTATTTATGTTTTGAGAGCCGATGGATGCTTCTAAGTACCTTGTAGGTCAAGTCTTTGTGGTAACACAGCTTATTTCTTGCTCTAAAACTCATAACCTAGTGTAAAAATTTAGAACATAAGTATCAAGGTATGAGGACAATATATGGAATGAAATACATCTTGATCAGATACTGCAAGGATACATTATGTTGGTACCTTGTGGGGTCCAGTTCTGTGACAGAGACCATCTCTGGTGCTGTCTTAGTTCATGGGCATCATTGATTCTTCTGGATGTAACTGGAATTCAAATAAAGAATGGTAGTTAAACTAGTATTGTGCTATACAAACCACAGTGTAATTCACATGGGAATTCAAACGCCAATGTGAACAAATTAACAGACTGAGACCAAAAAACCTAATAAAAGACTAGTCTTGAAACTCTTCATTGGAGAATCTCAGTTTCAGCATGTTTTTAGTGAAACCAAGATAGGGGTTCATGGCTCTCTGGAGAGCAGATCCCCAGTGCTGCAGTAATTAACTCCCAGTTGAGATGCAGACATTGCAAACAAATGTTACTCATTGGCAACAACATAGTGAAAGAACAACTACTCCAGTGAGCAGCTGGAAAACAAGGACTTGTTTCTGCTAAAACAAGGACTGGATTTATTTTAATTTAACTCAAGCTAAACTTTGAGGAAAATGTAACTCCTTGCAGGCTTGAAGCCTGGCTTCTCAGGGAGCTCCAGAAGGGAATTTTGGATCCCTGAGGATGGCCCTTGGCTGTTGGAGGGGCTGAGGCATGTAATCCTTTCTACAGCCTGACTGTAGGCATTCTTTTGCAGAATAGAGCTGTCATAGACTAACATCTCAAAACGTCTTATGAACAATTTTACAGGAGATTTTATTAAGTCATCACTCATGGCGAGAAACCACCTTGGTCTATTAAAAGACCATCCTTCAGAAGCAATCCTGTTTTTGGTCAGTTCCTAGAATTAAAGGAATATCCACATGCTGGCTCTGCTCCCACTGCCCAGACCTCTCCCTGGGTACATGAGGACTGGGCACCAGTTAAGTTTCCATTTAAATAGCCAAAATGGTAGTTAAGTCTTGCCTAACACTTATACTGGTCTTCATAAGGTAAATGTCATCCTAAGAATCCAACACTCATGCAGAAAAAATAGTTTTCTTGAATATCAGATGATGCCCTACATAATGGTAAATGCTTTTGTATTAGAGGCAATGATATCATTAATTAACAAACACAGGGTTAGGTTTAGAGCAGAATTAAATCCAAATGCATCTCAGTTGCACTGAATTTCTATTTCCAGTATTTCTAACCTGAGGAAAACCAGGCCCTTGTGATATTCCGTAAAATATCTGGAAAATTCTGCCTTTGAAATTCTGATGGTTCTCATTTCTGACTCGTCCATATTGTTTGATAGTTTTTCTCCACACAGTGTAGGTTAAAAATAAATATATGAAAAGAATCATTATCTTACAAAGAAGGGAAAATGAAACTCAGACTGTCACCTTAAACCGATAAGAGAGCAACAGATTGATTCACTCAGTTGCAAGTATTTTTAAATCTCTGTGATAAGGCTGCTACACTGTATTTCATTCTTTGCTTACAGCTGTTCTAATAGCCATCTAGGACACTGAAAATGAGTTAGAGAAACTATAATACAAAGATCTTGTGGTTTATAAACACATCTTTTGGTGCCAGTAATGACTATTCCACAATCTCAAACCTGTTGCTGTAATAGTTGTCAGTTGTCATCAAATATATAGAAAGAAATCAGAGAACACTAGCTTGAACACACGCCCTTGAATGTACATGCTACAGTTGATGCAAGTTTTTATCTAATAGCAACTTGCCAGAAAACAAAATTATAACCAAAGTTTACATAGTGAATTGGAACAAAAAAGAAGGAGAGCTCATCCTTCAGAAACAGATGGAATCTGCAGCTCCCATTTTACTGTGTTCTTTGAATGTAGACATAACATTTCCAATTAGAGCAAGATCTTTATTGACCCCTATGGCATGATCACTAACTTATTAAATGTATTCATTATGACATGTAAAACACGTCAAAAGTCTTTCCTTTGTGTATTTTCATTCACAATGAAAAGGGGAAGAAGAAAACAGTTCCATTGACAGGCAAGCAGATTAAATTCTCATTAATTCATTCTCTTTGATTTTTGAGCTAAGTTAGAAGTTTCAATTGACCTGAAAATGGAAATTGAAACCCAATGAAATGATCGACATATTGTAATTGTTCACAGTCTATGACAAATCTCTTGCATACACTAAACAGAGTTGGAAAACTGAAAAAGTTTTCAGATTCACAGTGAAAAGATTAAGTCCTACAGGATCTAAATGAACTTACAAGGGTGGCAGATTTCAACCACAAAGAATGTTTTTGCTGATGACCGATACTCTTGATTTATGTCTCCAGCATAGTCACCTTGTCTCAACTATCTGAAAAAACCTCATATTGTACTGTTTGGATTTCGTAACTGCTTATTTTTAGGAAATGCTTATTTGTGAGTTTAGGGTTAAAATCTTATCCCTAAAGTCATCAGCAAATCTTATACAACTCAAGATGAGTCTCTCTCTCCAAAAATACTTAAGTGTTGCTAAAGGGCAGTGGCAGATCCCCAAGTACTTGTATTGCAATAAGTATATCCAACTTAAAGAAGATAACTACCAAGTTCTTCCAGATCTGTTCAAGGAACTAATTAATTAATGTTTTCATTAACAATTTGGCATAAAGACTTAAAGGATATTGCAAAATATAATGGTGCCCTAAAACTAGGAGTCATAATTGATACACGGAGAAGAAAGAAGAATTATGACTTGCACCTAAAAAATAAAACCAGGATGAAAATTGGCAAAAATATGTACTCTGAGGGCAAGAATTTCTGCCTTGAGCTTGGAACCCAGCAAATTAAATGACAGAAGAGGAGAAAAAACTTTAGACATTATTTGATCACAGGATAACTAGACCACTCTAATGCAGCTGTGGAAGAATCTGAGTGGAGCCTAGTGTATTTCAACCAAGATACTTTGGACAGAAACAAATAAGTATTAGCGTGATTGTTAAAGTATTAGTTGAATTGTGTCTCAAAGTGATTTAACAGAAATTTCCTGTTAAAGCAAGATGATTTCAAATTAAAAAAAAAGCATAAGAACAGAAAAATCTGTCTTGTGACAGAGACTAGAAGGCACTAGCTGCATGAAGCCCACTAAAATAAAGCCTGAGCAATATAGCTGCTTTCCATAAATACACTATGAGCTCAACATTAGGAACAGATGAGAACCATTTAAGCTAAATTCTTATATATACACACACATATATAGCAAATGGACAGAAACTGTGGAAATGAGCCATCAAAGAAGAAAAGTTCTTGAACATCCTCCCAGTAAAACACCATGGGCCAAGGATTGAAACAATTCAGAGATGAAGGTTGAGCAACTCATGAGAATAATTATATGCCATGATTATCCTTCATAATATGGAGCTGATTTCTGTGAGCCAGAGGGCTGTCAGAGATTGTGGTCCAGGTTCTTGCTGAGCTCATCCAGCTCATTTTGATGAGTCGAAGAAAAGCCCAAGAACTGATCAAAGCAATGCAGTGGCTCCGGATGGCTTATGGTGGGCACTTATCAGAAGGGCAGTTGCCACTAGGGCACATGGAGAAGATGAACGACAAAGGTTAATACTACCAAATACCCTAATACTACTGGGGGAATAGTGGCACACTGACTGGCACCTTCAGGGGTCAGGAAGAGCCTGCAAGTGGAAGTAAGTTACAGTTAGCCAGAAAATCAACTAGAAAATTATGTCTGTCACTTGTGTATTTCTTATTTTCCAACTGTTTATCTTGAAAACTGGGCTTCATCTTGAACATATATGCAACTTGAAAAGTCAGATCTAAGTTTTTTCACATTGGACACTTCAAGATATTCTCTAAGTTGGGTTCTCATATTTCAGTTGAATTAAAATCAAACTGTAAGCATTCAGCATATTCTGTGAAAAACCTTCTCACAAATATTTCATTTCCATTTGAGCAAACATTTAATTTAAGCAGGTGTTCACAATCTGATCACTAAAGCTTCACAACTTCTGAAGAATTTTCCCAGTGAAATAGATCCTACACCCTTAATTGTATTTTTTTTCTAGATTGATTTTGCAGGAAACCATACAGAGCCTCAGCATACGTTACCCACAGCTGAAGTATCTGTACCACAAACATATATGTTTGTGGTACATAAATATAATATATAACAAACATATAATGTCTGAAGTAACTGATGACAATAATGTCTGGTTATTCCTACTTGCAAGGTCAACATAGGGAGATAATCACTTTGTTTCAGGAAAATCCTGTGTGTTTTCTTTCTTGTTTTGTTTTTCTTTCTAAGAGAAAAATATTAGAAGAATCTGTTTCTCTGTTGCCTTCTAAACGACCATGTCATCTCTTGTATATATATATCTCCTTCCCTCTTCTACTTTTTGCCTCCTCTGTTCATATGCCACCCAAGACAGGCATTAATGCAGGTCGCTTCCAGTTATTCAGTCAAAATTTGGTACATGACTGCTAATAAAAAATCTCAATTAAAAATGTGGCTTTGGTCTAGACATAGAAACACTTTCCTATTTGTATTTCTGGAGGCCAGAGTAGCTGGAAACTGATCCAAAAGAACCTGGCAAACACCTTCCCCATCATAGTTTAAGGTGAAAGAAATAATTTTTCAGGTAGCATGTGCTTGAAAGTTGAATATGTACCTGAGAGAGATGTTTATGGTGGAACAGCAGGGAAGCTGGGCATAGTCTCCATCAACCCGATCCAAACCACATCCAGTACCTCAGATTCAGTGTGGCAGCTGTCAGTGCTGGGGGGAGAGGTTGGGAGGCATAAGGAGAATAATTACAAAGATAAAGGCTGTGAAACTTGGGGCTATTTAGCCTGGAGAGGACTCAGAGGGGACCTCATCAACACTTACAAATACCTAGAGGGTGAATGTCAAGAGGATAGGGCCATTTTTTTTTCCTGTGACACCCAGTGACAGAACAGGGGGTAACAGGCACAAGCTGAAACCCAGGAAATTCCGCTGGAACATGAAGAGAAACTTTTTTCCCATGAGGGTGAGGGAGCTCTGGCACAGGCTGCTCAGAGAGATTATGGAGTCTCATTCTCTGGAGGTTTCCGACCCCATCGAGATTTGTTCCTGTGTGACCTTGTGGAGGTGAACTTGCTTTAACACAGGGTTGAACTAGATGACCTCCTGACATTCCTTCCAACTCCCAGCATTCTGTAATTCTGTGTTATAGCATAGGATACTTACAGCACAACATCATTTAGGGACTAAAATGTTTGTAAGAATTGGTATCAATACCTTTTTCTGGTCTGAGCTGAACAGAAATCTTGAGAAAGATGCTGAAATAGGTAAATACAGACACTCACCCATGACATCCTTCAACAGATGTCCCATGCTGAACATCAAGTAAAACAGACAAAAGATGATTTGAGCCTGTCAAGCAGAAGATAAATACTTATTATACTACTAAGGCAACTACTTATTGCTATGATTATTAATCTCAGACCACAGGTTTAGAAGATGTTGCAGCTGAGCAGGTGTCTCTTGCCAGATGCCAGGTCCCTGAGCAGGAGGGGTGGGCAAGGGTGGCTCATGGGGGTTCAGTTGGGGAGGCTATGCAAGGCACAGCCAAAATGTCCAGTCTGGAAAGGAAGGAAGTGACTAGGGAAGCTTTGAGAATAGGAGACATGGCAGTGGGTAACATCACCATTGGTGGCAAGAGCTGAGATAATAAAGTAAGGTCTTAGTATAGCATAAATTTTTCTGTGTGCCTCCTGTGCTGAGCATGGTGGAGCAGTTCAGCTTTATTGTCCAAATGTGGTTCTTTGACAGTGTCCAAATGGAAGCCATTTTCTGGCCATCCAGGTAAGTCCAGAGCATAGACAGTCCTGAAGAAGTTTCTGAGCAGACTTGTGAGTTCTTATTCTGTTATCCCTGTACTCTGTGTGTTGCTTGCACAGCTTTTTAACTTGGTCATGCCTTTAGACTTCTTGAAACCTCTGCTTGGGACTGAGCATGTAAGTCCAAAGGGTGTTCACGACTTGACTGTCTGCAGTCGGCAGGGACATTGCATAACCTCATAGATTCTCTATCCATAACTACAAAACGGGGTGCAACTATGTAGGTTTAACTCCAAAGCACTTAGAAACATACAGACAGCATATTAGGAACTTATATGTAACCTATAATATATAGAACCCATCTTAGGATCAGATCTCCAGTTTTTCCCACCCTGCAGAAAGGGCTGCATCTCCATACACAGTTCCCTGTCTTTCCCAGGAATGACCAAACAATCCTGTATTACTCCTTTTTCTTTGTCTGGCCATCAGGAAAGCCTATGTCCTTGTCTAAAATTATTAAATAAACCAAATTATTCTGATTTGCTCATGTGACAATAATTAGGATTTTAGACTCTTGTTTTAAGTTTGTTTGCAGCTATAAAAATGCAGAACTGTAACAATTTAAGCTTGATTATAAGTTACTTTCCATAACAAAATATAGCCTGTTTCTATCTGGTTGACTTGATTGATTGGTTACTTAAAAAGCTGTAACTAACTAAAATTATATGTAAGCTTTACCAATAGAGCCAACTGTCTAAAACCCTTCAGTTGTTCCCTGTTTGAACATCTAGTGAACGTAACTGGTTACAAAATTCTGTATGTGTACTTGTGCAGATGTGGTTTCAGTCAATTTCTACTTTGCATGATTTTAGATGAAGTAAGTTAATCTATGATGTCTAGACTTTCTTTCCCACATGACTCCAGTATAAAAGAGTTTGACCAGCACTGTCCCAACCTGCGTAATTTATACATCTGTAGTGTATTTTCACTGTACACAGGCCAAGTTCCTGTGTAGACTGATCTCTGCCAAAGAACTTTTCCAGTTGCTCTTGTTTGATCAGTCAAGACATAATTCCAACAACGATTCCCTTATTACTACAAAACAACGGGAACCAAGCACAGATTTGCTAGACAATGTTTGGTCCCTTGAAAGTACAATAAAATAATCTGATATTTCTTTTTATTGTTCTTGTGTCTATAAAGGAAATGGTTTTGGTGTCTTTTTTAAAACTTTGCAATCAAATGTCATTTCACTGTCAAACTATTTCTTGATGTGAGAAGAACTATTCTGTTTAATTTCTCAGTAGTACTTTACTTCCTTTAGATTTCTTGCAAAAAGCTTCTTGGCTCTTGAGATAATCCAATTACACCTAAATGTATGGAACATAAGATGAATCTTTGATTCAGGTATTTCTGCATAGACAGTCTTAAATGTACTGCCAACAATAACCAGGCTTGAAAGATGTTTACAAAATCTAATTTAAAATACTGATAATAATGCAAGTCTAATCTTGAATGTCATCTTACATGTAGATTTTGCCCTCAATTGGATAAAAAATTACAAAGCTATAAAAATGTTTTATTCAGTATTAAATTGGTTGTCTCTCTGGAAAGGAACAGAACTACTACTCTGGATTTGCTTTAGCCTGCAGCTTTTGTGCTTTGATTTTTCCTTAGTTACTTCAGTCTCCTGCACCCATTTAAACATTTGAGGGACAATACTTAATGACCAAGATGCACGAAGGATTTCATAAAAAGAGAGGCTTGGTCTTAACATGTTCCTTGGCAGTTTATTCAAATGGATGTATTGCATTTAATTGGTTGGGCTGCAAACCTTGAAAACAAGAGATCAGTCTTGTTGGTGCCTATATTTATTTAGGATCCTCCTGTAGCTCATCTAGCTCTGAGTCTTTGGAAAACAACAGTTCACATCAAAGTCCATTAGTGTGGCCTGTAATATTCCTCGTTATTGGAGTAATCTGAACAACCAACCTTTTACATGTGGATGCTTCACCAACAAGGAGAAAGGCAGCTAGCCCTCAAGATACAGACAGCTTCCAATGCAGTGAATGCTCACTGAGGCATTGTGTAAAGAGTGAGAGGTGAAGTATATCTGGAGAAATGATATATCTGCTTTTTCTTCCCCCATCTCCAGGGCCAAGCACTGCATTCCAGTCTGAACGTGCCTGGCTGCGTCTTATCTACCGTTTCTGCCAAATTGCTGGAGCTCCTCTGGGGTTTCCCTAGAAATTTGAGATGATGAGATCCAGCAGATGTCTTTCCTGTGAGATTTCTGGTGATTCAAGGAAGTCTGGGTCTCACTAGCCCATTTTTGCTAACCTGAGAAAGGACTGTGTCCTACTACCCTTCCAGCCCCTGAGGCAGCCCTCTTGCAGCATGCAAGACTTGCTTATGTTTACAAATAAATATTTCCTACTTCATGATCCTCCTGACACCAAAGTCAGAAGCAGTGAGTGCTCCTGGAACAGGCTTTTCCAGTTCAGTTAGCAGCCCTCTGGGCTCCTTTAGGTTTCAGAGTGACACGTGGAAAATCCATGAAATCGTACCTGTCACTAAGAAAGGTACAGAGCTGTTGCTGTGGTTTAGACAACTTGTTTCTTATGATATCCTTTTACTAACTGATTGTACTTCAAGAACAGATTTCCAGCCTTACAAAGCCTATGTACCAATCACCTTCTCTTCAGATATGCTTGCCTTCAGGAACGGGCTGCCCAGAGGGGTTATGGAGTCTCTGTCTCTGGAGACATTCAAAACCCACCTGGATGAGTTCCTCTGTGACCTACTCTAAGTGGTCCTGCTCTGGCAGGGGAGTTGGACTAGATGATCTTTTGAGGTCCCTTCCAACCCTTAAAATTCTGTGATTCTGTGATGTATATCCAGAAAGAGCCACCTGCATCCTGCTACCTGAAAACACATGGTGTGTACACATACACACGTATATACACGTACATATACACATTTATATATATAATGTAAGACACAATCTTGTTACCATCCCCAAACATAGGATATTCAGATAGCTCCCATTTACTTTATTTTTTAAGAATAAAGACTGATGCAATCAAGTAGTTTGTGTTTATAATGACAAACATCTTGCCTCACAGAACAGTTACAAGCTGCATTTTTTGTGGTATAACACATGGAGAACGAGCCATATGTCTGCAAAATGAGGCACGTAAGTCATTATGTAGAAGGAGTATCTTTAATTTTACAGATCATTCAGAAAAACTCTTGGGTACTTAATCATTCCTACGCCTTTCCTACTTGGAAGCAAAACACTGGGGTCAGATCCAGTCACAGCCTAAGATAATATAACTCAGATTAGTTCACTCTGATTCACTTGGTGTGAACGTTATTAAAAATGTCAGGACAAAAGCATGTACTACAGCTTGCTTCAAATCATAAACTTCATGCTGATGTGTGGCACGAAGGAACACACCACTCTTTCTATGCCACAACCATCCCCCACCCTCTAGGATTTTCTTCACTAGACAGATCAGTGGCAATTTCCCCCTTAGGGTGAAAGCTTATCTCTCCAGGCTCACTAGAAAACCATCCTCCTCTGGGGCAGTGAAGGTAGATGGAAACAAGAGAGTCCTTTATTTCCCTTGATTAGATAATATATTCTTTTGGCACAAGGTGAAGGCAGATTTTCTGTGGCCCCTGTAGTACACAGTTTGTCCCACCATCCAAACACAGTGACTGAGGGAGGTTTCTCCTCTCTTGCCAGAACTCCAGCTGAACACAAGGGCTATACCATTAACAAATTTCTCTTTTCCACAGTTCTCTTTCATTTTTAAGTCCCCTCTGAGATCTTATCTAGGAATGTTCTGGAGTTACCAACTTTTTGGTAGAAAAGACAAAAATTAGATATACAAATAGAGTTAATAGATATGCCTATAAATACAGACTTACAGATATCTTTGACTGCCACAGAAACTGGAGATCCTTCCTTTCTTGGCCTGCCTTCAAACTTGAAGACAGTTTCCAGGAATAAGAAATTTTCTGTTTATCATACTAACTTGTAAGATACAGCCAACTGAGTAAAACAAACAAAATCTCCCCTACAGAAAACACAAGTTCATATTTTTGAAATGTTGTTGTCTGCTGTAACAATCATGAATGACCAGTGGATGGTTTTATTTGTGATTGAATATCTTGGGTTAAATTAAGCAACAGGCACTTTAGTTGATACTTAAGTGATGGGTCCTAGGTCCACGGTAGCTGTATGGATAAAAGCTTTATAGTAACAGTACTGAGTTAAAACCTTTTGGCTCTACAGTCAAATTTGCCAAGGGATGCTCTTTGTTCTTAATTTGTTTCATCAGTCATCTAGAGCTTTTTATGGTGGCTGCAAGGAAGATTGAATTTGTTCTCACAGATACCACTTTGTGACATTTACTGCATTCCTGACATTAGTGACAAGATAGAATTGGGTGCAATATTTCTTCTCTGTTGTTCCTCTTTAACTATGGTAATATGCTGGATAGCTTTTAGTTTATGTTCATATAAAAAACCAAATCAACTGACCCAAAACCCAAAGAGCAGCTCTACTTGTATGAAGTAGGTATAAAATATCAACATACTTGAATGCCTTCTCTATGCAGCTGTAGTTTAGTATTAGCTACAGAATCTAAGTTCTTACCTAAAAGATATTCTCTCAACCTATAAGAGCTTTAGAAACTGACCATGACTGGCAGGGAGAGCATTGAAATTTCAATTTGTTATAAAAGAATCAGATGGAAAAGCTTTTATTTGATTTTGTTTTATTTTGTTCCTTTTCATCAGGCTTCAATCTGAAGAGACTGTTTCCTTCTGTTGCGCAACTATGCAGCATACAGAGAAGATCTAATGCCTGGTATGAGGTCTGTTGCCTTCTTTCAATATCTAATTCAGTAAGGATACAGACCAACTTAATACTTTGGTCAAATTTTACTCGGATCCTCAATGCTTTATAAAATAATCAAAATAATAGCATGTAGGTATGTAAAGATGAGAATCTAAAATATTAGGTCTTTATCCTAAAAGCACAAGTGTAGATATATGCCTTGTTTTGTTATGCAGTTACAGATTGAGTGCTTTGTCTATGAAGCCCTGACAACTCCTTTTTGTTCTATAGCTTTTGATATCAGGTTAACAAGTATTTGGTTTCTATTAGAGCCAAGGACAAGTGCAATTTAAAAACTGTCTCTAGCACTTCTTTCTGTTTTGAACATTAGAAGAAATGTGCCAGTAGAGCCCCGAATTTGCTGTTAGCCTTTAGAGATAATTTATTCCTCATGACAATGGAACAACCTCAGAGCCTGAATGCACAGAAATCTCAGTGCCTGTTGTAAGTTTACCTCTCATCAAAATCACTGTCACTTCAGATTTCTTGTTCTGAATCAAGTTAATTACATATAAACTGTGAAAACTTGCAGCTCAAGATAAAATGAGAGTATTGAGTACCAAAATGCTTATTCATCTGTTTAAATTACACTTGGAGTGCCAGCAATCAGCCAGAAACAAAGACCAATTCCTTATCTATGCCTGTTGTCCTTCACTGGACAGATGGGTTTCAGAAAAGAAACATCTGGCAGAAAAAGTGCCAATGAACTGGCACTTAAGTGATGTCAGCCTCTGAAACTGGGCTATCTCTTCTATCACCATTTGCAGGGGAGGAGGAGAACCATTACCTCTCAACAGCTCACCTCCTCAAATCTGCCCCATCCTTCTCTCAAGACAGACAAGTACCAGGAGCAACAACCATTGTCATGTTTCTATTACAAGCCTGCAGTATACAATAATGTAGGAGAGATACTGGTTACAAAATTAGCAGGGGTTTATAGAAGCATGCTTTGCTAGCTTCTAGGAGTGTTCAGAAGTAAAACACATGCCCAGATCCAAGTCCTAGCTGCCGATATGGAAAGCAATACCTGCTGCTTTAATAAGTGACATGAGTAACAAAAGAAACCATACATAAATGATGAGAATAACAGAAGAAGCCACATTGTGTTAATTCTCAGATGTAAACTGCTAGCCATCCACTGGGATGGTAAAGCTGTACAACAGATTGAAGCATATTAGTGGCTTTGTGATTTAAGCCTCAGGGTTATAATAGCTTTACCATAGGCTGAAATCCCAGGAGCGTGAACTCTCCCTCCTGGAAAAATGAGTATTATGAAGTTGGTTTTGCTTACTTCTTTCAAACAAGACAGAGCTTTAAAAGTGAAAGATATGATTATTTGACTGATTTCAAAGCATTTGCCTTAAAAGGGAGTGAGAGAGCTTTTTAGTTCCCCTTTCCTCCGTGTTCTGCAAAATGACCCAAACAAGTATTTGTGAAACATGTAGTATTCCCTCCAATTCTAGAGATGTGTATATTCTAGTAATTCTAGTATGTGTATATAGACATATATGTGCATGCACGCCATTGCACTAACACTCCATGGGAATAATGTGTCACTATCAATATTATAGAGAATATATTGTGGCTTCAATACCCTTGCAGAAGCAACAGCTATTTTGGGGTTAAGCACAGAGGAATAGACACTGCATGTCCTGCGTACATCTTGTCGCAGTCCTGTGCAGGAGTCGGGTCCAGCTGATCCTCGGGCACTGAGTGCTCCTCCCTGGCTACCAGCTCCACTCTCCATACTCCATTTCCCATTAACGGGACCTTCGAGAAGGTGCCAGCTGCAGCTCTTAGCTAAGCACAGGCAGAAGGAGGAGACGTCAGAAAGTCTGAGCTCAGTTTGGGGGGGCTTATCCGTCTGGCAAACAGCCTCACTCTAGTGGTAAATAGTCTTATACTTGGCCAGCAACCTCAGGGGCCAGATGCCAAAGTGTAGAGGATATTTCCCTAGCAGCAGCTAAGCTGATGACTGCACATAGACCTTTACATTGCCAGCTATTTGGTTGTTTCATGTCTAGTGAGAAGGGCTCCCACAGCTGCCTTGTCCTCCTAGAATCTAGATGCTTTTCACTGAGACTGTAATATCACAGTTTCCTGGTACAGAGTTGCTGCTTTTTGTCATGTTAAAGTGAAACACATGCTTACGTGCCATCCTTTTTCTTTTATCTTTCAATTTCCAGACAAAGTTAGGCTGGTCAGCTTTGTTTTGAACATATCCTTCTTCAAACTCTCCTTGCAGAAGCAGCACTTTGAACAGCATCATTAAATTCTGTAAACTGTGGCACAGGAAAGTTACTGACCTAACTGCAGGTTTCCCAGGAACATTCAAAACACTATCATAGCACCTAAAGCAAAAGAGCTTTTAGTCTGTCATTTATTCTGCTTACATACAAGCCCTTATGTCATTTAGGATTGCAAGGCAGAATTCAAAGGTCTGAAACTAATATCAAGCCACTGTTTCCCCTTGACACTGCAATTATGTGTTATCCATAGTGCATCGAATGAGTAATGACACGAAATTTAATATCACTACAGGACTGCCATACATTATTCATTAAAGGCTAAAGGTCTTAATAACATAAGCATGTGCACTACTCTCTTCTTTCTTAATGAAACCATCCCCCTGAAGCCAACAGGGCAACTTCACAGGGTAAAATTTCACATACATTTGCAGTTTCAGACTCTAATTACTTGTACAGATTTCTAAGTTCATTAAAAACAGAGGATGGGAACTCCCAACAACTTTTTTAGACCCCCGAGTAGGGTCAAGACCTGTTGTGTTCCCTGGCTGGATTCATCCCAGCTCTACTGCAGTGTGAGAGCCCTGGGCAGAGGAGCTCCACAAAACTATCCTCCAGGAAGGTCTCATTGATCCCTTTACAGGATGAGGCACACAATTACTGGCAGAATTAGCATTGTGTAGCCTACCTGCAAACACAGAACTTCTATGGGGCAAATCGAACCTTTCATCTAGTACTAGCAAGTTCCCATCACCCTTTATGTAAATTGCCTTGAATTTTTGCACTAAAATAAACACCCGCTAATTAATGCCTTTGCCCTTTCTATGATTTGGATGAATTTATTAGACATAAATACATACTAAACAGTAAATATGGTGATAGTAATTAGTTTTCATGGTCTGATAGCCTCTTTGAGGATCACAGTATATTAACAGTTAAAACCAAATCCCAACCTTGAAAATATTGACTTTCCACAGAAGCTTTCTGTCTGTCAGTCTTAGTTATTAACAGCTGCTCTAACTTCCTCCCTTGGTTCATAAAAGGTGATGCCCCAAACCAGCTTTCACTTGACAGAAAAAACATATTAATTAAATATATGAAGCTGTGAAAATTGCACAGAAAAGAACCACCCTGGTACTCATGCAAGGCTGTTTCAACATCAGATTATGAGTTGCAAATAATTGATAAACTGTGCCATCATCACTAAACTGGTTCACCAGCACTAATCAAATGAACTCTCATGCATAAGCATGTACTGTTGATTGATGCAATTCCTGGAATAGATTCAGCAAGCAATCACTGCTGTGTCAGGCATTTACAAATGGACCCATTCAACAGCAGGAGGAGTGTGTTTGACACTCAAACTTTAGTTTGAAAGCTAAAGACAAAATTGACTTGCTCAAAGCACAGAGCAGACCCTGGATTTTCTCCTTCTCCCTTGGACTTGAGCTTCATGGTTCTCTGTGATGATGGAATGAACTCTGACAGCCTAAATTAGAATAATCCTGGCCCCAAGAATCACTTTTGCCATTGAAAACAGTTGAGAGTTCAGCATGGTGGGTGTTTTCTTTCTTTGTTTCCTTTTAAAAAAATCTTCTGAATGAGTTCTTTTGTGGTGAAGCAAATGCTTGGCCTTGTTCCAGCAGGAGGGAGCACACGGATGGGTTCCTGCCATTACATCTTGTCTAGGCAGCCGAGATGCTTTGGGAAAACACCTGTGATGCAAGTACACGTCATGCCTGTGAACTTTGCCAAAGTAAACCTTTAATCCATGTGAATACTGCACTGCTCTGGCCCTTCTTCTTTCCCCTTTTATTACCAGCTCCCTCCTCCACTAATTATAGAATAAAAAGTGAAGATGTATTTAACCTCAGTGCAGCCCCACAGGCTGGAGTTGCTCATGCAGGAGAAAAACCTGGAACAAACATCCTCATATTCTTTCGACATTCAGCACAAATGAAAACAGCCCAAGCACGGGCTGGTGGCCAAGTGCCAGGACTGCAATATTCTGTGACTGGAAATACTCACTTCTGACTTTCTGAACTTCATGTCTTGTTACTGCTGTGTAGTGGCAACTTGTTGGGCAACTGCTGGGCTTCTCAGAGCACATTCCTCTGGTTTGTCTGGGGCTGCTCTCAGGCAAAAAATGCTTTAAAGTGAAGGCTTCAAAAGAAGACAAAGGGGAATCTTTACTCTCCCATGAAAGATGTTAAGGATTATAAACTAAAAATCCAAAGACTAGAGCATGCTCTGTGTCCAAGGACTGCAGCACCACTCTACACAAGCTGTGGTATGATTAAGTGATGATGCCCCATCCCTCTCTGCCCCTTTGGCACTTATCTGTTGTAAAACAGCAGCTGAAACTCTCCTGGGTGCCAAGAAACCATCTCCATCCAAATCTAACTGCTCTAGTCCCAAAGACAGGATAGGAGAGATGTGGTTTAGACCCATTTGTGTCATGCCTACTGTAAGAACACAGATGAGATACCGACTAAAGGTCTGGAGAATGAGAAACTAGGCTGCCAGGAGAATGATAAGTTTAAATTTGCATATTAATTATGAGATTTTCAGAGGTGTGGGGCATGGTGTATACAATAGCTGGGAGATGTAATTCACGGCCATTTTTGAATGGAGGAAAAAATGATAATCAGGAAGACTAATACAGTCCCCATAAAAAATGTCAGTATCAGAGATTTTAAGAAGAAATGTGATTGTGAGAGAATGTATGAAGAAGTGGAGAGTAGTAGAGGATTTTAGTCATGCTAGAAAACAAGTGGCTTTGCTTTTCCTATTGTCTTCTGCTCTGTGAGCAGAACGATGCATACATACTCTGAGGACATTGCTTCCACCAGAATCAATACTTTATGCTTTATTTTACTAAATACTTTGCCATTTGTTTCCTGATAGACCCACAATATACTAGGCATTTCCACAGTGAAAGAAATTCACGATTCAACCTCAAAATGCTCATTTTTTTCATAAATAATATTTTAAAAGTATTCTAATTACATTTGTGAAGGGTACTCTACCAAATAAGGAAGGAAGACAGAAGTGCTTCTGAAATAAAACCCTTTAAATTGGTTTCTAAAGGGTATCCAATTAAAATTCTGTCATTGTTGTACCTGCATTAGCATTTTAGTTAGGAGAAGTGCAAGCCTTGGCACTCAAATTGCTGATGGATTAGATCTAGGAGCCTTTGCACTGGCGACTCATCTATTGCGCTGTGTTCCTCACTAATGTAGACATAACCTATTTATACAAACCCTGTAGGCACATACACTGAAATGTAGTTTTTGAACAAAAAAAGTAAATATCTGAAAAACGACAAAATTATCCAATCCAGGTTGCAGCCTGGTTTGGAGTCTGGTGTTTTGGCTGCCAAGTGAACTGCATTTTTATTACCAAGCAGTGAACATTGCAAAAGATCTGCTGCTATTCATGTTACGATTGCCACAGGATCTAATTCAAAGATCATTAAACTCACTAAAGAAATTCATTGAACTGCTGTTTCCTTCCTTTCACATCATACTACTTTACCTGTTTGGGTGGAAGGAAAGGCAGGAGAGATTTAACCAACACAAGTTTTTCAGTTCAGGAGGACAAAACAAATTTTTGATGAATATCACCTTCCTTCTCTGTTTCTGGCTAGATTTCTTTCAACTGACACAAGAAGGCATAAAAAGGCAGGTTTAAATTCCACATAGGCCCATGCCTGTACAGCTCTGAACACCCTTGAGACACCTGATACAAGTAGGAAGAGTTATCTTACTCATGCTAGTGTGTGATGAAGCCTTACACTAATGTCATTCCATTAAAAATGCCCTGGTGCTACATGTAGTGGCATAATGTCATGACAAGGAACAGAAGATAATTTAGCAAAGGAAAATAAAATGGATTTTAGTATGTTTTTAAATTATTCACAGACTATGCATCAACGTGGCAAAAACCTCAGTTTGCAAAGCCACTTCAATATGAAAGACCATGGGCAGTTTTGTGCCTGAGGAATGATTAAAACTATGAACACAAACCAATTTTGACATATATAAGCAAATTTATATGTGGGATTATCCTCCTTCAGTTACACCATTGTTATTTTTCTAAAGACATAGAAAGCTTGAGTAGTTTAAGACATACTTTTGATTTCATTCTTGTTGGATCTGGAAAGTTCTCCACCACTGAATTGTTTCCCTGTTTATCACAGCAAATATAACTAATGAAAATAGAGATTCAAGCAAGCATAAGGGTTTCAGCCTGTATCCATCTCTGCCACGGGGGATCTTGCAGGGTCACATCACAGTCATGGTTACTGGCATGCCTTCAATGGTGCCAGCACTAAAACTGCAGCGACAGCTACCCATTGTGCCAGATCTGACTATAAGGCCTTGCATTTTTGCTTTATTGTTTAAAGAAATGTAACTGAAGGGTGAAAGAGAGTTCTTGTAGAGTTTTTAAGAGGGAGCCACAACTCTGTGGCTATTGCCAAATTTCTTTCAACCAGCCACTGCTCTGAGTGTGCAAGACATTCATCATCCCACTAGCTCAAAAAGGGTTGAGCATGCAAAATGCCAAGGAGAAAGCTAAACAAATGATGAGTGAGAAATGAGCACAGAGGATGTAACTTGTGGAAATGTATGTGATTTGTTTTGCTTAGGGTGATGATATGTTTTTAAGAGGTTACTTTAAATGATAACAATGAACTAATGAGGTAGCAAGTGTTAAGCACCAGAGGAGGAAAACTGTAATATACAACAGAGACTAATGCTTTAGGAGGAAAGGCAGCTGCTTGAAAAGATGGCAAGGTGGGATGGCTGCAGAATGCATTTTAGTAAACAAAGTCTTTCTCCTTAACTTTGCAGATATATCCCTCTGTAAAAACTTTCAATCCAGATGCATTTTAAACACGTTACAAAGACAGATACACGTTTAATTTTACATAGGAGAGTACTCCCACTGACACTGAGATGGAAAGTTAGGGCCCCAAGCTGCTATAAACGGGTTTTTTTCCCCTTCTCCCTTCTCATGCTGAGGACATAAAAATTAGTACTCAGTTCAGTGTTTCCTGAAATGTGGAGCCATCCTATTTGGAGAGGGATAGTTAGGCTAAAAGGGATGTAAAAATGAATGTGACTGTGATGCTGGAGTATACTAATTGCATAAGGAATATATAGAGTCCAAGTGAAACACTGGTTGAAATGGTACTGGAAATAAGCATGGACATGTGCTAAAATACTTTGCTGAGTTTGCTACTATACATAGCATTTGGAGGAAATTTAGCCCAAAACCAACACTACTTTTTTTCCTTAAAAAAATATATTAAAAATCCCAATAGTTCAAATAAATTCCAGAAAAAGATTGAAGAAATTAATTAAAAACATCTCCTCCTGATGTTCTCTTTAAAACTACCATATTTATCCCTATAAATGGTCAAAAAACACCTGTAGGAAAGATCCTGTTGCCTCCAAAGCTCAAGTGTTTGGAATAACTATGTATATACACACACACACACAATAAAAATTATATATATACTAGATATATTATTTATATATATGTGTGTGTATGTGTGTTTCATCTTGTTAAACACATTAACATATTGCCAGATCAGTGAGAGAAGTTTAAGAAGTATGGTTTTTGTTGCAGCATTTAATGGAAGAGATACCAAGGAATTGTATACACTGACTTCCAGTAATATGCAGTATATAATCATCAATAAGATTTAAAGAAATTTCAGAAGAACTTCTGACATTTAGCAATGAATGACATCACTAGAAGGTTCTAATATCTATGGGCTGGATTGTAAATAATACGCTCCCATTTATTTCTTTGTGTAATCAAGGGCTGTTGTTTTGTTGATGTTTTGTTATGACATTAAACATTGATGTATTGGCAAAAAAGAGAAAAAGTAATTAAAGTATATAACCGTATACTATAGCATCTATATTTCCAGGCACTGCAGCAGTTAATGTTATATGCAGCTGCTGCTACAGTTTATTAAAGACAGCACCCAAAAACCCCAGAGGACCGTGTATCACATGATGTACCCATCAACAGAGTGCATACGTGTTTCGGTGAACAGACGACTGTTTGTGGACATAAAACCTACAAAGTCTGTTGGCAAATTACAGTAAAATTCTCCATAGCCTGTAAAAAGCCCTGTGCACCTCCTTTCTTTGTTTTTGGATATCCATGCTTTATTAAGTGATAGAACTGGAACGTGTCTTCTCTCTCTTTTTTTGTCTGGCTGATCTTACTACCTTGTGCTGCTTTTTTTTTTTAATTGACATTGTGCACATGAATGAAGGAGATTGTCCTTAGCTGGGCAAGCAAAGGAATGCATTTTAGAGAACTGGCTTCTATGAGTAAAACACACACCGGCAGCTTCTGTTCAAAGACGTTAGAGCAATATGCTCATGGAAAGGCATCGAATCATTTTTACAGAGGCACACCTTCTGCTTGGAAACGGTGATTTAATGTCAACATTTGGAGGGGAGATCACGATGGCATTGTATAGTAGTTTGTATCTACTACTCAAATAGTCAGAGATAAGCAGTTTACTATCGTGAGATTAAGTTATACACTTGTATCAATGAATGTTAACACCAGCAAAGTGTAAACTCAAGACTTTACCCTGAGCAAAGTATCTGATCCATTTCCTGTCCCTACCCACCCCCATCTTGAGGATGAAGAACAGTATTTTGCAGATATTGACTTGTACAAATGAATGATAAATAAACCAGAGTTTGAACTCCTTGGATCAAAGTCAAATGATCATGCACATTGCTGCTGCACAGACAGGCAAGTACAGATCCTGCAGCATATGCAAAAAAAGGCCTCAGAAAGATGGTTTTGAATGTATATGGAAAATAATTTCAAAGTTTAGAATAAAAAGATAGCAGATTCACAACAGTATAATAAGCAACTCTCTTGCATGCCCCAACTGAGGAAGCATTAGGAGGCTACAAAGGCACATGTGCAGCGTGTGCATGGAAGGAGCAACACCTCCATTTCAGCAACTCTGCATTTCCAGGAAAACAGAAAGTGATGAAACTCCAACTTGTGCTCTGATCTCACGCTTCACACTGACAACATCCTGATGTAATGTGTGGTGACAGCTTCTCCCCCTGCTCCCCTCTCAAGAGTACTTGTAACCTTGGGATGTGGCAGATCCTTGTAGGTCTCATCTGCCACTAGATTTTGTCTGCAGCTGCTGCTGTACATTCACTGCAGGCACAGGCTAAAACTGCTGACTTCCTTTTCATTCAGCCACAGAGGTTTGAATCATCTCAGTCCAGAGCAAATATAAAGTTGGAAGGCATCAGAAAAAAAGGAAAACAACCAACAACAACAAAACCCCTCCAACTAAATCTTTGTATTCTTTCAAGTGGATCCCCCCTCCCCCCAACTGGAACTATTTTTAAATCCTGTTTTCTCAATGTTAAACATACCTTGCCCAAAAGCAAGGGGAAAAAAAAACCCTTCCTTCATTAAAGTTGCTTCCTCGTTATTTGCAGAGGCCACTAAACTGTTCCTATGTCCTTTATGCTGCAAAAGGTACAGCTTGCACAAGGAACTGTTCTATCTGGATTACATCAAGTAATGTTCACTTCAGTTTGCAGACGGCAATTTCCTTGCCAAGTTTTATATTAGTAATCCCTTGGTAAGCTGAAAGGAAAAATATCTGGCTTTAAACTCTTCATAAAATGAAGAAGGGAAATCCATGCTTGTGTGTGTGTTTGTGGGGAATAAAAATGTAATCTATGGAATTTTAACCATATTTATGAACGCTGCTGTTTAAAGTGAAAGGATAGGAAAAGCTGGAGTAATTTTCTACTACTTATAAATACAATTAATTACAATATTCACTATAAAAAGGATGTTTAGGACATTAAAGATGTCTCCAGAGTCACATCAGGGTGTCTTAAAAAATGTAATTTGCTCCCATTATTTTAGATATTACCTTTCACCTACATATTCTAAGATTCATTACCTAAACTCCTCTGACTGAACGGATGTAAAACCGACCTAGATGTATGTGGAAACGATTTGCCTTAGGTGAAGACATTCCAGTACAGGCATGGAAAAACTGCTGAATGTGCACACTTTATGACAGGAGGTAACACTTGGCATGTCATTTAATTAGTGTCTTTAATATAAAAATGTTCATTTTTTTCCTTCTGAAAAACAAAGTGTAACCTTCAATTGGTACAACCCATCACGATAAATTGACTGCTCTCCTAAGGTGATTGCTTCCTAGAAATAGTGACTGCAAGGCATTTTGTCTGGTGGGAATCTCGGGTGTGCATGTGGCTGTGCATGCAGTGCAAGAGAGGTGAGGATAACATGCATACAGGGCAAGAACAGCATAGGTTATTCATTATCAAGACGTTACTGAAGGACTGAAAGCAATAAGAAGTAAAAAAATGGCTATAATCTTTTAAAAGGCTGTGTAGTATTCCCCTACCCAGCAGTTCTGCTCAGCCCAAGAAGCCACTTGCCTGTTTGGGAACAGCCAGAATGATCCCAGCAGTGGGCTACTACATGGCACAATGCACCAGAAACTCTGCAAGAAGTTGAAGTATCACCAAAACCCTCAAATCCATGTATACTCATTAGTGCTCCACTGGATCCCCAGCCTCACTCCAGCTGCCAAAGTAAGTGGATTTTGGGAGCCTTTCAGCCCTGCAGATGCTCTCCTCTGCCCCATCCCTGAGCAATGGGGCATCCCCTTCTCTCCCTGCACCCCAGCTCCACCATGTAATGCCAGTCTGTAGCAGAACTAATCCCAAATTAGTCGTTGGGGATCTTTATGAGACAATTATCTATAGGAGTAAATTAATGGTATGTAAAACTCCGTGGTGGAACTCAGAAGCAGACCAGAATAAATCCTTCACCCCATGCATACTATTTTTGACATCGTTTCCTCAGCACCCATTGTCTCACCCTTCAGATCTGCTCCTCACTGCCTCAGTATGAGTGTAAACATTTTCAGAACACACTATTTCTAAACTTGAGTGATGAAATATGAGTTCCCAATTTGATTTGACACATTTGAGTAACAGACTAGTAAGACACACTCACAAAGCTTCCCAATGGACCAGTTGTATTTATAGCCCTTAAAATTTCAGAGATATTTATGAAACTCAGACACTGATATGCTAGAGCATAAGCAGAATGAATTATTAATAGTCTGACAACTAATCAAATGACAACCATACAAGTCCCTAAGCAGTTTTCATACCATGAGTCCAACTAACAGATTCAACTGTAAGATAAAGTCAAGAAGCTGTTGAGGAATGCCTGTGGTCATAATAAGTATTCTCGATAACAATGCAGAGTTGCAAGAAAATGAGTCTGAATGATACGCTTACATTACTAGGAAGGAGGAACAGATGTAAAAATGTTATAGATCTTTCCTAGATTATTTCCAGTTATACACTTAATGTGAGCTACTAAAAAAGCAATTGTAGTAAAAATCTTCAATATACTTTTGAAGGGAAAAAGGGCAAAAAGTAAGAGGGTTCAACTGATAATCAAATAGGAAGCTTTATTGCATTCCATGGTGTTGCCTTAGACAAAGACCAACAGACCCTTGACACAGAAAACCAATCCAAAATTAATTTGTTTCTAAAAAACAACCGATGGATGTGGAAGAGCTCATCCAAAGAGAAGATAAAATTTTAGCAGGTATAAACTGAATGTTTATATTCAAGGATTGCACAGAAATACCACAAACTGGAAGGAGTGTAATTCTGAGGAAGCAAAGGAACTACAAAACAAGGTGCTCCAAAATACCCTCGTGGCCATGGTAGAACCTTACAAGGGGAAGGAGATCATCTGGTAGTAGAAAGCTTCTTGACATTGTAATTGCCAACTGGAAATGATGCAAAAAAACTCTGATATCTCTTTATAAGTGAAACATTAAAGGAAACTTGTAATAGAGATGTGGAAGGACTCAGGATGCTTAAATGAGTCACAAAATAATAGAATCATAGAATGGTAGGGTTGGAAGGGACCTTTAGAGATCATCTAGTCCAATCCCCCTGCAGAAAAAGGTCAACCTAGATCAGGTTGCATAGGAACATGTCCAGGTGGCTCTTAAAGATCTCCAAGGAAGGAGACTCCATAACCCCTCTGGGCAGCCTGTGCCAGGGCTCCCTCACCTGAACAGGGAAATAGTTTTTTCTTATGTTTAAGTGGAACTTTTTGTGTTCCAGCTTCATCCCATCACCCCTTGTCCGGTTGCTAGCTGCTATAGAAAAAAGGGATGTCCCAACCTCCTGACACCCACCCTTTAGATATTTGTAAGTGTTAATAAGATCTCCCCTCAGTCTTCTCTTCTCCAGACTAAACAGCCCCAGTTCCTGCAGCCTTTCCTCATATGAAAGATGTTCCAGTCCCCTGACCATCTTCGTGGCCCTATGCTGGACTCTCTCCAGAAGTTCTCTGTCCCTCTTGAGCTGAGGAGCCCAGAACTGGACACAGTACTGCAGATTAGGCCTCACCAGGGCAGAGTAGAGGGGCAGAAGAACCTCCCTTGGCCTGTTGGCTACACTCTTCTTGATGCATCCCAGGATGCCATTGGCCTTCTTGGCCACAAGGACACATTACTGGCTCATGTTTAGTTTATTATCAATCCGGACTCTCAGGTATCTCTCTGCAGAGCTGCTCTTCAGCAGTTTGACCCCCAACCTGTCCTGGTGCATGGGGTTGTTCCTTCCCAGATGCAGGACTCTGCACTTGTCCTTGTTGAACCTCATGCGGTTCCTCTCTGCCCAACTCTCAAGCCAATCGAGATCCCGCTGAATGGCAGCACAGCCTCTGGGGAATCAGCCAGTCCTCCCAGTTTGGTGTCGGCAGCGAACTTGCTGAGGGTACATATGAATGCATGGTGTGTACTGCACCGAATAAGATACTTAAAAAGAGACCTGAAGGAACTTTCCAGTAAATACATTAAGAACTAGTAAACTAATTCTTTTATATGATTTTCCCTCCCTTCTCTTACCACCAACTAATTCACTTCTAGAGAAAGGAAACTACTGTTAACTCTGGCCACTTGATGCAAATGACTTACAAAATTACTTGGCATCCTTGTGGAAAGGTCTATGTGAGAGCTGATTTTTCTCTGAGCAACACTAATGTTTAACACTTGTATTACAGAATTCTTTAAAGTTACCTTGTCATATGCTGGAACATACTTTGATAGTAATTTGAACTCCTGAAACCTATAGGCAGGCTCATGAAACCAAAACAAATCTTCCAGAAGAAATGACATAACCATGACAGAGAAACAATCCCAATTGAAAAGGAAAAAAGTGACCAGAGATGGGAATTCTTTGCCTCTACATGTCCAAGTAAAGGAGGGCATACTGAGAAATGGCTTACCTCTATAATTCCCCCAATTTTGGGAATTCTTTCATTTTGCCATCAAGACTCGAGTCTATATAAATTTTTACATGTCTGTACACCTTAAAAGAGTCCTCCCCTATTTGGTGTGCACTGGCTGGTGATTGTTGCATTTATGTTCTTCAATGTTTTTTTTTTCAAGAGACTTTGGTCCCCTTGCTGCTGGTCTCTGGGTACAGTGTCCTCACAGGGAGGCACAAAGGTCTTGAGCATTTCCCACCTTGCATTACTCGAAATGAGAATCTTGTGTAGGGTTTATATATAAATGTTTGACTTTCTTCATGTGTTGCTTAAGTCCTTCTGAAGACCTTTGTAAGAGTAGCTACAGCCCGTAAGGCAAATGTTTTTGATACTGAACTTTATGAACATTTTTAGGTACAAGCTAGCAAACAAGTAACACTTCAGTAAAATCATGTTTCATTCTTGCTTGCTTCACCAGACTCTGGTCTAACTCAGGCTCTCGGAGGACACTGATAACAGTGACAAATTGTGCACCACTGTCCCAGTCTGTTAGTGGGTGCAAACAGTCAAAGGTAGAAAATGTTTCACTTGGCATTAATCAGCAGTCCAGCCTGGACACTCAAGCTGCACATAAGCCAAGGACAAACCACCCATTCATCTGTCTAGTTAGTTAGCCTCAGTGTGCCAAATGAAAATGCAGGTTTGAATATTGGAATACAGCACTGTAATGTATAGAATTTCAAGAAGAGTTAATTTTTCCTGACATTCACTTTTCTTTCATGTTATCCCACTGACTTAGGAAATCTCCCATCCTTTGGTGTGAGCTATATGTCTACCAGAGTGTTCCCAATAAAATATCTTTGCAATAAATAATGTACCAGAACGTTTAGGATCATTCCTGTAGTTTTCTTAGATGATACTTAGCAATGATTAAACCAATAATGTTGAATAAATGCCCAGATACAAAGGGCTGTATTTCAGCTGTAGTTGCACTACTATGATCTTCCTAATTCCTTATATAGCTATATTAACTTCCCTTTTTGAGAGGTCAGTAAACTTTTAGTGTGCTAAGTTGCTGTACAGTGCACTGATTTTTTGTTTGATGGGACACACTCAAAATCAATCTCTTTACAGAAAAATACAAATAAATTCTGTCGCTGCTCAGCAAGCAAAATCTTTAAGACTGAACCATGTTCTGAAACTCAGCTTCACATCTCTCTCCACACACACGATATCTTATTTTCATTGTCACATCAGACTACTAAAGCATACAATAAAGCATATAAGTGGAAGATGAACCAATCTGTGTGAATCAATACAGAGACACATGCATATGGTAGAATCCCTATGGGGCAGGTGATTAAACCTAT
This sequence comes from Colius striatus, assembly GCF_028858725.1. NCBI lineage: Eukaryota > Metazoa > Chordata > Aves > Coliiformes > Coliidae > Colius > Colius striatus. Next base: position 5,698,922 of record NC_084765.1, on the reverse strand, counting down.
ATGCTGAGATGAATGTTAGGCAAACTCAAGATACCGGGGGGTTGTAGTGTAACATGAGGAGGTCTCCAAGTCCTAGCCTATTTCCAGATTATCTCTCCTAATCATGAACAACATATGACAAAATAGTGTGTGGATATTAGTGACAGATTCCTCTCCAGCGGCCCTCCCACTAAGCACCCATCTTTTCCTTCATTTTAATACTCTAACCGAACATGTCCTTAACAGCTACTAGAGCAATTTTTTTTTAGGGCTTTATCAAATCCCAGTAATTGAAAAGCTATTTCAGGAGTCTGAAGTGAAGAGCATAGAAGAGTTAAAAATAAGGTGTGACGATTAGGAAACAAAAAAACAGAATAAAAGGAAAAAAAGTGACAGCTGTTGTGCAATCTGCTTGAGCTGATTATGAACTGCTATTGAAGTAGCTTTACTCAGACATAAGAGTTAAGCTTATTTTACCTGAGTATAGGTAACAAAGTTTGCATAACTGAATTAAGTTTTGCTTGGAATGCTTGCTCTGTATTTTTTACTTGCAATCTCTTTTACAGACTGCATTGGGATGAATTACTCCATAGGAGATGCCTATTGTTCTCCATTGGCTAGATTTAAATCAGAAATCTTTGTGTAGATTTTGTTTTATACAAGTTTTATATAGCATTATATTTGTTTATAAACACAAATGCAATGTTCTAACCTAGCTCATTCATGTTTGTGGAGTAGGATGCAGGACTGTTGCAGAAAAAAAGGCAATAGCAGCTCCACACATAATGCTGCATGGCAGAGGTGGAAGGGTCTCATGTCTGATATGGTTCAGAAAATACTGGATTTCAACACAGAGAAAACAGAATCAGAGGCCTTTCTCCAACCCTGCATTAACATTTATACCTTCTGACAGCCAGTTAAGTTCTTTAAGACTGGAGGACAGTTTGCTTTGCTCATGGCACAAGTGCACATAAGAAACAAAGTTCTCCTAACAGGGAGTCTCTCAATAAGGATACAGCTATCACTTTTGCCGCAAATGAGCACAAATCATACAAGATACAAAGAGAATGATACAGATTTAGATAATATTTGTATATTTCAGTATCATCCATTTTACAGCAAAGAAAACGTTCATTTCTAGGCTTACTTTTCCACACAAAGTCCTTCCCTGCCATATCCATAAACTGGCTGTTCAGGGTGTAAACATATTCCAAATCTGAAGCCATGTAACATCTACCTTTCTTAACTCCTGATTCAAATCTGATTAAAACATGGTCTTAAAAGAGTTGTTACTGGATCAGAAAAAGATAAACTATTAAAGTCATGAAGACAACAAGCACAGGCAGGTCTGTGCTAGGAGAGGAAAGATGCATCCTTAACATAAACATCCATGTGTGTACATCCTTACATGTATGTGCATTCATATATATGCATATATAAATATGTAAGGTTGCAGAATGTGTCTAAAAGAGCCACTTGGAAGATTTCTACTGTTGAATGATGTGAAAAGAACATTATTGATTATATACATGTACAAAAAGGTTGTTGTTGCATGTAACAGCATTTATTCAAGCCCTTTTTAAAAAAAAAGGCATTAAATCACAACCTGCTTTATGCCCCTACAGGAATGGAATGGTGACATAACATAAATGTCACATTCCTCTGATGTCCCTTCAGCCAGAATTGCCAAACTCCTTGGGTTAGCCTGGGTTGATGTCTAAGCCTCAGGTCTGAGGACAGACAAGCTGTCTGGCTGCTCAGGGAACTGCTTCTGTTCAGTCATAAGAGTAAAAGCTCTCTGGCCGTCATTCAAGAGCGGTGGTCAGATTTAAATCTGGTAGGATTTATGTTAGAACATAATTTTCAGCTGGACTAAGATGCTACTGAATAGGACATGAACGTGGTGACAGGGCAGTAAATAGTTTTGTGTTGTTTCAAATGCGAGGTATGTAATTTTCAGAAGCTGACAATGTGCTTGGGTGGTTTCTGTTCCAAGAACAACCCTTAGCCCAGTAGCTATAATAACAACGTGTTTGATAATGAAATTCATATAACTTATTGCTCCAATAGATCACTGCTTGTGCTTTTGATCCTTAAAGAATTTAACTGCTCTTATGTTGAGTGTTGCCTTTTGATTGAATTTCTAGACAAACAGAAAATATCCCAGGACTATTATCCTCTTTGTTTACACCACAGGAGAAGTGTAAAGCATCCAAAAGAATGAAAGAAGAAAGAAACCTCTGTGGTCACTAATCCCCTACTGTGCTTGTGACGTCTTTGAAAAACAGGATTTTGTTACTTTTATTTCTCTCCCATTTTCTTTGCAGTTCTGTTTTACTTGATTCTTTGGAACTGTACATGCTAAAGCTGGCTATTGGAATCTTGACTTATACAGAGTTCTTTCTTTGATTCCCCTATTCCTATTTTCAAGTAGCTCATGTTCTTCTAAAGATGGGAAAATGGTATTTTGACCAACACTGAAACACGATCTTCAGAGATCATTTTAAACAAGATACTAGTTATGCAGACAGCAAATATTCATCTCTGAAATGAAACTCGAGGTTTATTGAGAGTCCTAGCCTCTTAAATATGCCAGAATAGTCTACTGTCTATATTATCTTTAGCTATCCACACATACAGAGCAGAGGTGCAAAAAAAAGCAGAGATACATCATCAGAATCATTAACTACACTAAATGGCATCTATCTTCAGGTATTTTTCATATCACCTTTTCAACCAAAAGCATCTACCTCAAACCCAAAAATTCTCCTAGCAGAAGCAGATTGTTTTATAAGCACTGTAAACTATTCAAAATTGAAGAAAAACTCTAACAACTGGAAAAATGTAAACAAATATATTGCTTCTTTTAACTTATTTTTCCCCTGCTGACTTTGGTGGTTGCTCTTGTAGCTGTGTATTTGCAAATACTGCATACAAACTACATGCAATAATCTGATGCTTCGTTATATGAATTGTGAAACTGATAGGTGAGAATACTGGCATTCCACCTTTATGTTGCTTCACGCATGGAAGTGTAATGTCTTTTACATCAAATAACAATTTTTCTTTGGAAATGTATAAGCACACTTATCATTGAAGTTAAAGAAATGAGTTCTGCATCCAAGTATTTTAAAAGGGAAATTATAATGACTTATTGAATCACTATTAAGTTTAAAAGATGCTTTGAAAGGTTCAACATGTATAAAAAGCTTATTCTGACTTTATAGTTGGAAATACAGGCATATAAAATAAAAGTCTGTATGGAATCATTTGACCACAGTTTTAATTAAGGAAGTTAATCTCAGGAAATAAGTTATTAAAAAAAGGAAAATGCTAAAGATTTGAAAATTAAAATATTAAAGGTAAAATACTGCTGTTTTGTTAAGAACAAAGGAGAGTGCACATGTGCTGACTATACAGTTAACGAACCCTTGAGCTCTTTCTGTGACCAGCCTCTTAGGAAACCACACCAATGAAGAGTTAACCAGCACAAAAGTAGAGTCCAGTCACAGGTCAAAAATGTTTCCCTTCTATGTGGATGTAGAAATCTCCAACTCAAGTAACTGTCATCCTCCTGCTCCCACTGTTTTGCAGGGAACATCCTGTCCGCTGCAACCCCCGGCTGAGAACACCAACAGAGAGGAGAAGATGGGACCACAAGCCAAGGACCATGTGCCAAGGACCACATGCCACCCCCTGTATCCCCAACCCACCAGTTGTCTCACCAAAACCCCCTTCAACACTTGGCAGTAAGATGAGGTTGCAAAGCCTGGCCAGGGAAATTAGACTCAACTTCTCCTAGCAGGAACAGCAATTCCACAGCATAGGGAAATATTATCAGTTGCTCTGGTGAAATACTGAAGCAGTTAGAGATTATTGCAGGAGGCAAAGATTGAGTTAGCTTTCGGTAATCAGAGAGAGGCGCAGGGAATTGACAAAGGTTTAGCACATATAGGAATGAATAAGGATTTCTTAGTTGTTTTCTTGTTTGTATTCTTATAAAGTTTATTCTGATTTCAAAAAGCTAAATAGAAGAAAATAAAGTTCTCTTGCCCGACCGTAAGAGATCTAGACAAGAAACAAATGACCTGCAGGTCATTTGAGGAGTGGATATGTTAACACAAGGCAGGCAAATCTGACCTTTCACAGGCATTCCAAAAGAAAATGCATCTGAAATAATCATCATTTATTGATTTTGTTCTGTCATGCTTTTAATTTTCCTTTTCCTTAGTATTTAAAATCCTCAAAACTATTTCTTGGGGTATTTTGGCTTTTCTTTGATCATCACATTGCTTGAGGAAAGTAGAAAGAACATACATAACTAAAATAGCCAGAATCACATATTTGGAATAGCTTCAAAGGGAGACATTTAACAACATCATTATTTTATTCTCTGAGGACGCAATGTGATGCAATCAAGCATTTACTTACTAGACATGAAAACGTTCAGTCATTGGATACAAAACAGCTTGGAAGAAGCAGGCAAGGGTAGGGAAAATTTTCATTTGAGGTTTGTTTGTTTTTTGGTTTTGTGGCTTAGTTTTTTATTTTATGGGGCTGTTGGGTTTTTTATAAGGTCAGGAATACCTTCTTTTAGGCATAATGTAGCTTCACAAAGGTGACCGTTGCTGTAATCTGAAAGTCAATACAAAGTTACAGACTGAAACTATGCAAAAAGACAAGAGGAGAAATAGTTAAAGATTTGAGAAGAGAAAGAAAATTTTGAATTCTTGTTACACTGCAAAGACCTCCCTAGCATAGAAGATTTCAAGACAAGTGATTTGGCCCACTAAGCAACTTCAGTAGGAGAAAATTTAGGCAGCAGAATATTGTTTTCAGAGGAACTTCACTGTGACATGCCTTTGCAAAGTCTGGGCAATATACTGCACGCTACCTAAACTGGGCACAGATTTGGAGGGGAAAAGCAGTTTTATACCAGGGATGTGAAGCCACTGGCAGAACTTTATAGAGAATATACTGTACAGAGAGTTCACCAAAAAGAAGTCATTCACTGAATATCCTTGAGGAGTAATTTAGGGGAAATTTATTTATTTATTTTAATCTCGATTTTTTTTTCTGTCAGGTATTTCTGTTGAATCTCCACTTTATTTTCTATTTCTTCAGCACAGACTTAATGCAATTGCAATCTCACAGAATAGTAGCAGTTGAAAAGGACCTTTAGAGATCATCTAGTCCAAGCCCCCTGCAGGAGCAGGTCAACCTAAATCAGGTCCCACAGGAACATGTCCAGGTGGGTCTTGAAGACCTCCAAGAAGGAGACTCCACACCTTCCCTGGGCAGCCTGTGCCACTGCTCCATCATCCTCACAGTGAAGTATTTTTTTCTTATGTTTAAATGGAACTTTTTGTGTTCCAGCTTCATCCCATTACCCCTTGTCCTTTGACTGTAGAATGTTTGACGCTGGAAACATACGTCCCTGGATGAGAGGCATCTATGCATCCCATTCACATATCCCATTGAATTCAGGTAACTAGACTGAATTTGCAGGAAAAGAGTACATTTCATATTATTCAGCTAAATAAATAGGAGACCAGAATAGCCTAGAAGAATAGACGTTATGGACTTAGATGGGCCACTTATGAACCCAATTATTTTCATTACCTGGAGTTAAGGTCATATATTCCTTCTGATCTATCTGGATTTTTCCTAGCTTATCTGATCAGGTAGTTAAATCTAGGCACTTAAAATGATAAAATAATTACCTCTTGCAAATAATTTGATTTATTTAAAAAAAAAATTGACAAATAAAGTATCAATGCTTCCTTCAGTAATATTAATACTACTACTAAAGTATCTTCACTTGAATACTTTCATCGTAATACTACAAGACTATACTCTCCATTAATCTTGTCCACAGCTCACTGAAAGCAGATAATCAACTAAGTTTAACTCTATTGCTTATAGGCTTAATCCTAGTTATTTGAAAAGATTTTCCACAAAGTTTCAGGTCAGCACAGCTTATCTCAAGTCTTATCATCTGCTTTTCAGCACCTACTGCTAGTACATCCAGAGAGTTTTCACCTTCTGAAGATGAACACTGTTTTGTATCAGGCAGTGCAAAACTCCAGAATGAGGAATAGTCTTATAGTCTTTTCCTTTAATTTTAGAATAATTAATGCAGGCAGCAGCTAAGACTATTATGGGACTTCCAGATAAAAATCCATGTACAAGTAACTGTAGGCATAACAACAACAACAAAATCCCTTGTTTACTTAACCAGAACTCACACCTGTGAATTTTAACACACAGTCTGTTAAGTGTAGCAAACTGGTAGCCGAGTTATTTATAGTGGGCTTTACAGATGGTTGGGAGAGTAGTCATTTTCCTGTTTGTTTTCTTGCTTTTACTCAATTCACAATTTCACCAGGAATTTTCTTTCACCAACTAATTTTCATGAGAATATATTCTCCTTGAAGGAAATATTTCCTATAGGTGTTTTCTATTACAAGGACAGTAACAAATGCAGTTTTCTCAGAAAGCCTTGAACAGAGACAGACATCAGAAGCACAGCTAAGTTACTGCTCTGAGAAAACACTACAAAGCTCATTCAGGCTTTTGTAAAACCAAAATTTCAGCTTTCCCTTTACAAAAAAAGCCATGTTCTTGACTAGCAACAACACCAACATATCTCAGGAAAAAAAAAGCACATTTTGAACATGATTAATGTATGATCATGAGAATAAAAAGCTAAAGAGATACTCAACATTGTTTCCAACCTAATGAATCTCCTTTGGAGCTGCAGCACAGCAGCAAATACCAAGTAGATGCACTTTACAAAATGCTATCTGTGTATTTCATCTGGGATGATGGCCATTTATTTTATTTATTAGTCTATATGGAGTAATTTAGCTTTAATTTATTCCTTTCCAGCTAGTCTGTGCTTGAGTGATTTCTAATCTCATGTTGTGAAGAAGGCTGAGGATAAATTCTAGTTTTCTTGCAGTTATAAAAGATTTTTTCCCCCTCCCCTCCTTGCAAAAAGATGAAGCACAAAACACATCATAGTCTGGAAAAAGGCAGTGTGCAGCAGATGACATTCCAAAACAAGCACACGGAAATTTCTTAGCACAAATGGTTTTATATTTAGAGCTACACAAATATCATGTAACTAAAGGGGTTTGGAGGGAGTTTTTGGGTTGTTTCTTCTTTGTTATTTTTTTTGTTGAAAGGAACAGTCTACACATGCTGCTTTAGGGGGAAAAACAACTCTACTCAGAGGTACTTCAATATGTCCTGCACTGTCCTTTTCCTAGTAATCAAACCCATGCTATACTTAGCTCCCTCCATCCCTTTGCTGCAGAGGACATCACACAAGGACTCGTGCCCAGGCCAAGAGCTGGTTCTCTTCTCACACTCAGCTCCATAGGTGGGTGCTCTGGAGCAGGTTCCCCTTTGCAGGTCTAATGAAGCATTAGTCTCTGTCTCTAAATTCACATTTAGGTAGTTACATAATTTTAAAGTAAAAGCAGGGCTAGCTCATGCTACAGCTTGCCTTGTTTTCCCTATCATTTTTCTTCGCCTCCCTCTTACTTCTGACATGCTTTGGTGTCTCCTTGTTCAATGAAGACCGTTTTGTCCAGATTCTGTCTAAAGAATAAGTTTGTGTGGCACATCAGCCCATCTCCGCCTGTTACTGAATGTGCATCACCTCGTGCCCTTGTGTCTTCACTTTCCTCTTAAAAGTGAGAGGAAAGCATTGTAGGGGGGATGAAAAGGCTACAGAGAAAACATAGCAGATCTCTATCCAGGTCACAGTGGAAATCAAACAATATTTTTCACACAATGAGCTCACATCACTTTCCAAATCCTTCAAGATTCTCAACTCTTCCAAATGTGGGAAAGTAATTGCATAAAAATTGTTCACAATAAACCAGAAGTAAATTACAGTTTTCTTTTGCTTTTTTTCCCCTAACAGTCAAGATGTATTTATGCTATTTACATCTTATTCCTGTTAAGAAACCTGCTCTGACATCTTCTTTCTGGCTCACCAGGCTCCTATGTAAATAAAGGTCCTGTTTGCTGTTCTGTAGCATCTTTCTTTTGACTGTTGGAAGCAAATCTGGGAACAGCAGGGAAAATTGTAAGCTGAAGAAAAGTCTCAATTACAGGACATATTTTGGCAAGTGTCAATGCAATGAACATCTGGTAAACATTGACTTGGCCAACTTTACTGCTGCTATCAGATAATACTATGGTAGGAATCATTGTTTTTGAGGGCCCTTTCAAAATTCAGTGATTTGATGTTTATCTGAAGCTGAATATGTAGAAAACTAAAGGTGTTGTTATAAATTGGAAGAGTTTTTAATGGGAACCTATACAATTTTCAAGATTGGAAATGGTGGCAATTTTCTATTTCCATTTTCAGTGGATATTACCTCCTTCTGAAGGAAAAGCAAAAAAAAGATCGATGAGTTCCATGTAGGTTTATAATGTGTTTTTAAAAGTGTAATTACATATGCCAAATGTTTGTTCTTCAGAGTTTATATAAACTCCCATCAGGAATTCAGCAGGACTTGGCATTGAACAGCAAGTGGACAATCATTTGGGCTCTGAGCAATTATTGGAAAAGTGGCAAGGAAGTGAACATCAGTTGCTTATTTTGACTTTCTCCTGGAGAAAAACAGATTATTTCTTGAAGTCTTTGGAAGAATTAGGGAAATCAGTATAACAAATTATTACCACATGGAGAAACCCAAGCTAGTGCTGAACAAGCCTGTGTCTACAGTCATGTACAGAGATGGACTTCAATACCAGAAACAGCACAGCATCTGAGCTAGGTTATCTCACTAGACAGGTTAAGTTCTAAGCTCGATGGTCTGGGCTATCTAAACATTAATAGATGCTTTTCAGAAAGTCGGATAAGATCTTGCAGTTACTTTCATTAGGGAATCCCAGGAACTTTGGAGGCACAAGCCAATAAGAAAATAACTAAAGATGCTAAATGCCAAATCATGCCTTCCTGTCTGTTTTAAACAAATCAGCTTCACAGAAACCTTCACCTGAACATGAAAAATATATGAAGTTCCCTCTTGTGCTTAGTAGAGAAGTACTACAGCAATTTTTGGTATAGTGAGTTCATTAAGGATTCTCTTTGAGTGCACATCCATTTCTGCATTATAACATTTAGTGCTATAGGCTGAGCAAGCACAAGGTGGTGGTCAAGTGCCATCAGTCCCCAAGCCCTCCTGTACCTTAGGCAAGGAACACCCCTTGCACAAATCTGGAATGTGCCCCCAGGCAAGGACACAGATATACAGACCCTGATTTCTTCATGACACCACTGGAACAGGTAAGAGAAATAACCTACCTCCTGTCTCCATTCTTTTCAGGCATTTAGTAATTAATTAAGCTAGGCATTTTAAAGTTAAACCAATATTGGCACCAACACATTTTTACTATAAATGATACTTAGGTTGTGCTCTTGAACCCTGGAAACTGGAGCCATTTATGTTTCACTGCCTTCATGACTGTGGACATGGCAACTTGCAGATTAATTTGTTTTAACATATAAGTATTTAAAAAAACATTTTAAATATTTGATTTTTAATAAAAATTCCTAATATTTAGGATCTCCAACTCCTATGTTTAAAAGACTTGAAGCATAAAAGAAGCAACAATTGAATTTATTGTTCATCACAAATCTCCAGGTGAACTTTTGGAATTGATGTATTCAGTAAAAGAGCTGTTATTGCTAGCCCATATATTCACCATCCTACTATGCAAAAATGTATGGTTGCAGTTATTAGCAACCTGATGCTGCTTTTAAATGATAGTAAATTAAATATTCTTGGACTGTCAAAACTGCAAGTCTTTCAGACGTGTAAGACAAGGAGATCTTTTTTGAGCGTGTTTTAATTGCATGAACTACTTAGGATTTTTCAAGCTAGCAAATAATTAACTGAGAGGGAAAAAAAAAGTTGCTGCAGCTTGCATGGAGCACCCAGCTAGTCCAAAACTGTTTGAAATAGGCAGCAATAGCTAACAGTGTACATCCTGTCCTACTGTCCTCAGCCAGAAAATCCCCCAAAACTCACTCAACCTGAACTGCTGTGCTGTAGGAAAGGCTGAAAGCTCCTTCAAGGCTGAGACAGACTACATTCTTCTCTGAACTGTTAACTGTCTCCTAAGTCCTTTACTTTGCTTGGGTCAACTGGGTAATCAGTTTGTACCGGGCATTGTCAGGAAGAGCTGTCAGCTCACAGGATCTGTGCCACATCCCATGTTAGCCCCAAACATGAGGCTGCTCCAAGACAGTGCCATCAGGCACAGGACAGTCCCCTTCACAGAGGAAAACTGGTTTTAACTCAAGAGCGTTACTCCAGCAAACACCTCAATGCACCTGAAAGCCCCGTAGAGTAACTAGCAGCAGTCAGGCTGACAAATTTGTACCAAAAAGGGAACTATGTCCCCAGAAAGACTCCTGCACTCCTCTGTGCCTGTTGCAGAGCATTGTTCTCCAGCAAGCAGTTGTCACCCAGATGCTGGCACATTCAGGAGCATTATGATCTCATGCAGCAGCTTTCCGCTAGCTAAGAAATAAATAGCCTCAAGGGCATGCTCTGGTATTATTAAAGTAAGTGGCTGTCACAAACTAGAGAGGTATAATGAAGGGCTGAGGTGTCAAGCTGAGACACACTTGTTCATTTTGTTCTACAAGTGAGTCCAGATCTGAACAGGGCAGGCAACACTGGTCACACACAGGGCAGGGTAGCTCAGGTCAGGTTCTCCATCTGGAGATGAGTAATTACAGACTTTCCATTCAGAAATTCAAAGTTCAGAAAACCTCTCTGCTGCCTCCTTGGAGGGAATAGTCCCATCTGTGGTTGAACCAACTTGTCCTGTACTTCCCAATCTTCCCCATGAAAAAGAGACAAGAGTAGAGCAAGAACAGGCCATTTAGTAATGACTACCAGTCTCAGCCCACTTCCCTCTCAACACAATGACAGAAGAAATGTTTTCCATAGGACATTCAAGGTTGCATATGTCCTCTGAACACATTCCTATGACTCATTCATGCTGACTGATCATGAGCAAGAACCAGAAAACAACTTGGACTGTTCTGGAGGGAGGGGGAAGCTTTTGTACTTTTAATTTTTCTGCAAATATGTTTTTGTGGACTTGTTTATTGAAATCTTTTCTAGTAAGAGGGAAACAACAGGCTGAAAGGATAAGAATTTAGAAGTGAAGTAAGTGTTTTATTGTAGATATGTTTCACTTGCAATAACTTGATAGTTAGTATGATGTGTAGAAATTTCTCTTTCTGTTAATAGTCTTCTATTCAACCCATAAAAGTCTCCCAGCTGTGCTAAATTTTCAGTTAACCAAAAGTATTTATTTCTGCATTCATTCTCCATTTTAACATATATTACTTATTTCCTTTCTTTAGTATTAACAAATACTCAAAGTCTGGAAAAGCTTAGACTACTCTAAAATGCCAAGGTAAACATAAGAAAATCACATGCTTCCACTTGCCCCTCCAAGCTTGCTCTTGGCTGCTCTGAACTGCTGTCCAAGCAATCGTGATGGTGAGAGGATATGTATGTCACATCATACGAGTCGAGGAAAGAGCAGCTTAATAGGACCTCATGGATGGATCAGTAGAAAGTAAGATTATTCAAGAAATTAGAAATAAAACTAACTACATAAAGAATTTCTGATTTCAGAGAAATGCAGAATGTTTGTGTATGTTTATATACAATCCATTTTAAGGATCATGAGAGAAAAATCTGCTGTTCTTCACTGGGAGCTGCCTACAAAACCTTTCAAAAGGATTCAAAAGGGTTTCCATATTAATCAAGATTAATGTGGAAATTAGAAACATGAGTGTACATTTGTGACTGCCGAGGAGGTGTCACCAACATTTCCTTCTGAATGATTTAGCTGTTAAGGACCTAATTCTCCACTCATTTGCAGTAAACCAAAACTAAAATGTAGCCTTGTCAATCTGGAAATGGAAATCCACCTCAAAATTTAAATGGGTACATTAGAAAAATGTTACCTTCCACTCCATGGAAGCTGTACATGGTGTGCAAGTGCAGGGCCTGGCTTTGACTCAAGATCCAGTTCTGAAAGATATGCACTTGAGCTCAGTGGTTTAATACCACCCGGATTAAAATTTGAGATGAGATTTTTACCTTCACATCAAGATCACCAAGTGATGTTGCAAACATATGCTTGGAGGTGTTTGATATTCCCTCAGATTGAGTCTAATTAGCAGGAATTATGGCTGTAGGGCTCAGGGTGGTAGTCATTAATGCAGCCATGACACAAGCAGTGACTAGCTATTGTCATCAGTCTTGAGACATCTGGTAGAGAAGTGTGTTGAAGCCAGCTTTAGAAACCAGCACTTATAATGGCAGCAAAGTTTTTGGTTCTTTGTTTAAGCTTTTATCTACTTGTCTTTATTTAGGACTGTTCTCTCTATGAACTAATGAACTAATAAAAACAGCTGTCTGTTACTAGATAAGCTCAGAAGGTCCTTGAGGGCAGGGAATGAAGATATCTACTGAAACCTACCCATGATGACTCAACCAGCTGGGTCTTCTGCAGAAGGGCCAGAGATAGGCAAAATCTACTGGCAGACAGTAGATACTGCAAGAGTGAAAAACTGCCAGGGCAAACAGTGTGCACAAGAAAAGCCTGGGTACAATCTGCATTAAAAATATCTATATTTTTTTGTATTCCATCACATTTTTTCAATATTTTGACCTCACTGGGATAAAAAAGAGTCTGCTTTAGAATCAAGTCCAGTGAACAGTGGAGAGTGCTACTCCCTCCTCTACAGGACTGCAACTGGAAGACTAAGTCTTGAATTCAGCCATCAACTCATTGATTGCCATCATGGCAGGAGCTTAAATAAGAACACATATTCTATAAAATTCTTTGTATAGCAAAAATGGAGAAAGAGGACACAAAACATGCTCTCTGTACTTCCCAAAGTAGCATTGCTAACAATTTTTGAACCATAAGAGGCATTCAACCATCCCTTAATAGTGTTGTGAAGCCGCTGAGCTTCTTACCATCTTGGGAAAAATCTGTGGCTTTGAAACTAGAAATGAAAAATATTTCTGCAGATCAAATTGTTTATTCCATTTCACAGATGAAAAATAGCCGAACTGGCTGCTGGTTTGTTAGACTGTGGGAGGAGTATGACAACACGGTGCTCTGAGCCAGGAACATCAGTCTGAGAGGTTATGAGATTAAAGGCAAGAAAAACTCCCACAACCCGGTACAATTGAGCATCTAAAATATCTACTGTGAGATGAATAAGGAGGGAGGGGGCGCTGCAAGCACTTGCCCAGTCCCTCTGGCTGCTCAGGTTCAACATTCACATTACCTATTGTTTATTAAGTGAATAAACACAAATGCAAAACACACCAGACCTTAGAGGTGCTGTTCCCTGGACTGAGAGCTGTTATACTGTTTATTGAAGCAGATGGGGTTCTTTGGTTGGTTGGGGTCTGGGGTTTTTTAAGGTATTTTTTCCCCCTCAAGAAAGTGAAACATATTACAGCAAAAGAGATAGCTTATGCCTGTTTATCATAAACACATTCTCCAACTTGACAGGAATAGTGATTAGAAGCCTAATCCATCTAGAGCCTGGTACAGTAAGTAGAGAAATAGGTGGAAAATGATCCCTATTTTCTTATGAGTGGGCCTGAATCCTGATTTAGATGAAACCACTCCAAGGATGGGAAAACCACAGAGATCTCTGGAGAGGAGGGCACAGAGATATTCCTGAGGATCAGAGGCAGCACTAGGAAATGAGGGTGCTGCTGCTTTCTCCTCTGTGGTCACCCACCACCCCTCTCCTACCTCCTCCTCATGCCATGCACATGCAGTGCCCTTCACACTCCCAGAGGAGTAGAAAAGATCTAGGTCTGGGATGATAGCAGCCTGTCTGGCATGCAACATGCCTCTGTGAACGAGGCTTCTCCAGACAAAGTCCTTTGCTAGTTTATGCTAGTTGTGATTGTATTTCCAAAAAATGCTTTGAGCGTTCTCAAGAATAGTTGTGTAACTCCAGTGACGTGCCAGAAGCCTGTGCAACTGAAATGGATCCTCTACCATTAGGCAATTTAGGATTGTTTCTTCAATATTATGGATATATTCCTCAGTATATTCCTTATTATAAAGTCTCTGTATACTTCCAAGGTTACTTCAGCCATGAAGATCTTATTTGCTTGGTAACAAGATCCCAAGATTTTTCATTGCAAAAACAGCTGTCACTGCAAAGGGAAGTGGAAGGGCACAGGAGACACTCCCTGCCTCCCACCATTTCATTTTCAAACACCATCTATTTAAAATGTCTCAGATCTCAAAACTGGGTTCCTTTTGTTTACCTCAGAGAAATCAACACTCAGACAGACTGGAAAGAGCTCCATCTGACAACACTCAAGAGAAATGTTTAGCTCTGTCATTAGCTCTGTCAAAAGCTCTACAAGTTTGCAGTGGAGATGAGAAGACTTTGATTACTACAGTAACCACTCAGCTGGGATTCACTGAGCCTCCTCCTTGCTACTGGCTAAGACTTGCTGCTGTTCTAAGGAATCTGCCAGCCACGTTCAGTTTTAATTAATCACTGAAATGAACTAATTTCTTGTGTTATTACCTGGCAGCTGGTTACAGTGCCCAGGATATAAATCTATAGATATATAGATGGTCATATTTGGTATCTGACTTTACTTACTTTTTTTTTGACAGAGTTGCAAATCAGGATCGTCTGCTTTACCATTATATTAAGAATATTCATCCCTGATAATCTTCCATTGAAAAGCCAAATGCTTCACTTCAATGAGCAAATGTCTGCAGTATCAAACGCCAACATTTTTACCAAATTCTTTCTTACACACAGTAGGGTTATTTTAGATCTCCCTCTCCTTTTCCTTCTGACATACAGAATATTCTTTAACATACAAACATATATAATTTCTGTATTTCTTCCCACTGGATGCAGAACTCAGCTCCTCCATTTTCATTATGTGTCTGTATAGATGTTGTATTCTTTTACCTTCAATTCAGCCAAAGCAGATTACCAGTATTATATGTTATGAATCCTACAGGCTCCAGCATACATAACACATAAATAATCAACAGTGTGTCCCACCTCACATCTCTTACTGTCTAGGAACAAAGCAACAAAGTGTGAGGAATAGATGGCAGAATACAATGCAAGATTCAGAAAATTCAGGGTCAATCAATGATCACAACACACCTACTGTCTGTCCAGGGTTGATCTTTTTTCCCCCCTTTTTTTGAACTGTCACAACAGAGGTACCTGCTGGACATGAAGTCTAATGGCCTTGCAAGTTCCTATAAGACATTTCAGCCCTATGTAGGAAAGAACATCTTTCCATCATTTTGGCAAAGCAGCAGCAGTAAACAACTGCAACATAGGACTGGTGTGAATCAGTAGACATAGGTACTTGATGTAAAATAGTTGATGGTATTTCCTCAGTCCTACCAGAAAGATATAGCATGAGTTGGGAAAGCAGTCCTTTGGGTAATATGATGGTAGAAGCATCAAAAGAGGACCAGCCCTCATTTCTGAAGTCTTTGAAGATCATAAGGAAGGAGAGAAACATATAGAGGCAGGCTGTTTGGGAGTTAAAGATTTTGGAGCCCACCTTTTTTCATAGTCAATGTAGACCAACTTCTAAGTCCATAGAAATATCAGAGCTAAACTGAGATTACAACCTGTACAGAAGTCAAGTCCAAAACAGAGAGGTAGTCTGGTAAAGATCAGTGAAGAAATGCTCTCTCAAGTTGTATTTGTCAACAGCTGTGGTCTGGAAGAGACAGGCAGTAAACAACATCAGCTGACAGAAACACTTTTGGAAATAGAAAAAATATTGGAAATTAAAAACGAATCCCCAAAAATGTTAACTGGAAATATCTTTTCATTTTGAAGAAGTTCATCTCATAGCCAGTGTATTCTGGGGTTTAGCCAGTTCACTATCAACTGAGCCAGGTTTCGACAAGAATACACTTTTTTCCATGATTCTACAATTCAGATAACTCATGCAACTGCCAACATAAAAATCTCCAAGCAGTGAGATATTCTAAGTAAGCATCTAAATACAGCTTGAATGTTTCTCAAATTAGGACCAAATGTTGCCCAAATCCCTGCAGTATTCCCTTGCTCCAGATCCAATGCACTATACATAGAACTGAAATCTGGACTGGCTGCAAAAAAGCTTGTAGGAGTACTACACACATGTTTAGAGTGTTGTGCCATGGATGCTCTATCATCCAAGTCTGCTATGGCAAGAAAAGTAATTTATTAAAATTGTGTTTGGTAATAACTCTGAAAGTCCTCAGAGAAGATAAAGGTCCTCTTTAGTTGAGGCCCCACAGAAGGATAATGAAAACCAGATATCTGTGTATCATCCAAATGAATAAGAGACAGAAAAGGTGGGCTGGGAAAGGAAAGCACATCTCCAGCTTCCTTCAGCAGGTCAGCACCAATGACAGCTTGTGACACTGCCTTGGCCAACCCTCTCTCCTGTTAGAGCAACAAATATTGGGGGTCCAGCTCTCCTTTCAGTACACTATAACCCTCACAAAAGATAGAGGAATATAATACCTCACAGTCAGTCTTGGTAAAGTATGGTGGATTTATTCAGAGGCTTGTAGACCTTCAAGGTGTCATTATGTTGCAAGCAATACAATATTTGTAATTCTGAAGAAGTGTTTTGGAAAAGGACTGGGTAAAGCTGATGGCATGGAAATACTCACAGCAGCTCACAGATTCTTGATGTATGGCAGAGGCCATCTCATGAAGCAGAGATGTTCCCCATTTAGTTCACGTAATTAGCTACAATAGCACAAATCACGGCCCTTACAACACTAAACTAGCTACAAGCAAACATTTGTGCCTACACTTGTCCTTTTATTTTAAAAATAAGCTAATAGAATATCCATGTAGACCTTGTTAAATTTTAAAACTGTGAGTACAGAAAGATCACAGCATATTCTCATTGCAATATGCTTTTTCATCTGAACTCACAAGTTTTGCCATTAATGACTATAGGGTGAATTTCCAAGAGAATGAGGATGTCACCACTTAGGCTGGAACAAGAGACAGCTATGGTTAAATTCTAGGTCTCTTTGTTCCTAATCTGCTGTTTACTATAGAAAGTCAGTCATGATGAAATCTTGGACTAATTTTGAAATGCAATAGTAATTAAAACACTTTTATATCAGTGTGCCTATTAATTCAAACAAAACAGCACTAAGCTTTTCTTTCTTAAGGAATGTTTGTCTTCTGCTACACTATAACTACAACACGTGTACTCTTTTGATTTGCCCTAAGTATTATTTCCATGCATTTTATATGATACAGATGTTAAATTGATGGTTTGAAGTGTTTCAAACTGGCCTTTCACTCCCCAGCAATTATTGAAATATTGATACCACATTTATAGCCAATTAAATGTCCCAAAACCTCACATGAAATGTGAAAGTTTGTTGGTTTTCATTACATACAAATTTTCCCCTCTCCATCTCCTTTCAAAACTCATGTTGAACATACTTACAATCTTGCTGATTATCCAAGATTCATCCTTCCCTTATTTTTTTCTGTCTTGTTCCCAGACTCATGCAGCTAAATAGTGAAAATTATTAATCTGAGATTCTGTTGTCTCCAGTGAGCTGAGGCAGAGCTTTGTGCTTCCAAGAAGTGCATTGCGGTGGGTGCCCCGGTGGTCTTCAGGGAAAGGCCAGCCAAATCACTCCTGAAATGAGAGCAGGGGCTTGGAAGCCACGAAAAGCACAAACACTTATAATGTCTCTTGGTTCAGTTATTACTTTCAAGAAGGAGGAAAAAAGATTTTTGATTCTTTCAGATTTAGTAAAACTTGGAACAGAAAAATAAATGAGTTGAGTGATATGGCTATAAGAAGAATCTACAGGATAAAATTGTCTCCTGGCTGATCTATTTTGACAGCATTAGTTTCATGAATGTGTTATGAACTCTCTTTAAACATTACATTGCTCTTAATCCATAATAATAATTTAAATATATCTGCATTGCAAAGCATCAGCTGGTATTTCCAATTCCTGTTGAGAAAACAGAGCACTGAGCTTCACCTTGCCCTTTAAAAGAAAGCAAAAGCTTTACCCAGGCTACTTTGATGTGACAGCAGTGAAGAGAGTCTGTTCAACAAGCTTTTGAGCAAATGAGAATTTGGACTACTATAATGAAGTTTGCCCTTTGTACATAATGCAACTAAAACAATCCCTAGAGTCCTCCCTGCATGTGAAATCCATTCTTCAGTCCTTCTTTAAGACCCATGTAGCAAGAAAGAACTCAAATTTTTCCCCCAAGAAGACATCAATAAATCTCCATCAGCCTTAATAGGATTTACTTGTCTGCTGCAGCAGTAGAATCAAAGCCCTGGTGTGCAGGAACAAACCATATTTCCAGCTTTCATACACAGACTTGGGCAGATTGAGAACCATAACACAAATGTCTATAGAGTATTGAAAACGTGATCTGCTTCTATGCCTAAAAGTTCACACACATACCTGCACCAGCACACATGCACAAGGGGTTCCTGGAATTGGAAAAACAGGTTACAAGATCTCCTATGCTAAGATTTCCTGTTTCTTTTGATTTTCTGGTTTCCAGATGAGGAGTGGAGGGATGGGAGTTGGGAAAAAAAAAAAAAAAAGTCAGTCATTTAATAGACTGCAGAAAAAAATAATGGAGAAGGAAAGATCATTCCTATAGTCTCCTCTCCTAACTCAATTAGCTTCATTTTTAAACTCTCCACTGTTTCTGATTTACTGTTTTTCTTGCTACCTGATTTATTTTCCAGACAGAGGACTGTAAAAGGCAGACAATTTTTCAGCATGGTGTCTTATTTCCTGCTGGGTTATTTTTGTCTGCCCAAGGAGCTGTTAGAACAGAGGAGAGAAAAATGAATTTCTGCTGGTGTACCTGAAGATGATGCATCCAGCCAGGACCATCTGGGGCAGGAAGAATGGCTTTTGCACATTATGACACAGCATTACAAGGGACTGAGCATTTTCTTCACAGCCTGAGGGAAGGCTCTAATTTTCTGTAGCATAACTTCTTGATGTGTGTCAAAAGAAGGCTTCAGCCTGTTGCTGAGTTCCCTAAGATAGCCAATGTATTTGTGAGATTCCTAGTTTCTGATGCAGTAACTGGAAGTGGTGAGGAATAACCACATACAATGTTTGCTAAGATTTGTAAATTCCTTTCTATAGTCATAGCAGAAATTGTATAAATATTGTAATGAAGAAGAAAAACATGTAAATAATGAGTAATCACAGACAGCTATGACTACTCAGGCAGATTTCCTGTGAGTGCATCCTGTTGGAGTTCCATTAGCTCGTAAGTTGACAATCACTCAATCACTCTTAACAAAATGTTAAGAACAGATTTGCACCAGCACCTTGGAGGTTGTATTGCTTGGAAGAGCAATGTATTGTTTCCTGTAACTTTAAAGCTAACATTTGTAGCATGTTACCTCCCACATTAAATTAGGGAAAAAGAAAAAAACCCACTAAGATGAATTTTGGACTACTTTCAGTCGAGCAGTTCACATTGAAGAAGTGTTATAGCTAGGACTGCATTTGTAAAAAGCAAGAATTATGATCTATTTCGACTAGCACAGGAAAAAATCTTTTTATATTACATGTGTCTACAAGGTACTACTTTAAAAAGTCAACTTCTATTTCTTTTAGCCTCTTGTTGATATAACTAAAACCCTGAGGCCATATGACAGTAAGCATGCTGCAATTCTGACATCTAAATAATCAACTTCTAACAGTGAGTTTTAGGTACCTTGACCAAAGGCATTAAAAACAAAAGATTTCAGCTTTATACCTATCCAAGTTCAGCATCCTACAAACTTTAAAGAGGATGCTCCAAATAAAGTCTGGTATTTTTAAATTTTACATATCTGCATCTACCTGTCACACCAACAGACAGCTGCCTTTTCTTAGTAGTCAGACATCTGCCCAACAAAATTTCTCTTAAAGTTGTTTTCTACATCACACATTTTTCTAGAGCAACTTCACCTTCAGCAATCCCGTGGGATATGCCTATGATTAAATGCACTGTATTTTCTACTTCCCTGGCAGTTAAGGACAGATAGACCTGTCATGTGAACACACTTCCTATACCTGAAATTTGACTGACACAATCAGCTTGTCAAGTTTGTTTTCCCTGACCAATGACTTTGTGTCTGGAATCAGTTTGGAGAGTTGTGTGTTAATATCGATCTCAAGGCCTGCTGTAGTCACACTTGAACATTTTTCAAGACATTTCACTGAAGATTTCTCAGGATACATTATGCTTTACAGCTCCCTGAACACTAGTGTGCAACAAAGCATTTCCATTTTGTCCTTCCACCCTCCCCTCAGCTTTTTTTCTATTTCTCTTTAATTGTAAACCACCAAGTTTACACTCACTAAGGCACATTTATGCAACCTGCCTGGCAGGGCATCTTACACACACACACACACATTCCTGCTCTAGTTAGTTCTGATGACCCTGACAACAGCAACTGTAATATTCAGGGCTTTAAAGAAACAGCAGTGATTTAAAAGAATCCCAATGAAATGGGAGCAGTTTCATGAGGTATAAGCCTCAATTGTTCCTTTTATAGTGACATTGCCCTAAAAATTATTAGCCTTCCAAAACCAAAAACAGCTAGACCAAGCCCCTGTAAATTTTATAGGCACCAAAGCAGCCTTTTTCTCCATACTGTACCCTGTACAAGACTTAAATCACAGCCTCTCAGAGATCTGCTGTTGCCTTGATCCACCTTCTGTTTGGTGTTACAAATAGCTTCACCTAAGTGATGTATGTTCACAAAAATGACATACACACACCCACCATCACAAGAGATCTCATCTGGAAACAGTTTTGCAGGATCAAGGGCACTACTGGATTTCCCAAGGAAAAAAATTAAAGGGTTTGTGTGTGAAATTTTCTGAGCAAAGGACCCTGGAGGCTCTACTTTCATTCTCTACTTCTGAAAATGGCCAACAACACTTACACTTGAACTCATTACTGACATGAAAGGTATACACAGAACACCACTATGGATTAAATCAGATTTGCAGACTGTATTGCTTTGATAATTTAGGATACTGTTTCTTTATCAGGCATGCTGGGGTAGGATCTCACATCTGCTTGTGTCCGTGTAAAGACTCCAATGGATTTCAGTGAGATTTACAGGTTTTTCTTAAAATAGATAAGAAACAATATGACAGAAGTAGAAGATATAAAAGTTGACCGAACTGAGTGGAGCTCTAATGAATTCAACACATTGGCTCTGTGAGAGTTTGAGTGATATTCATAAGCAGATTTGAACTTGTCAGCAGTTTTTATAGTACTTTTCAGTCTTAGAACCCCTGAATTATACTCACTTGAGACCCCTTTGACACTTTCTCCCTCTCAGTTTCTTCATGCCTTCCTTTGCTCTGTTGTAGGAACTCTTTATATTGCTACCCATGCCGGTTTCCTTCCACCTTTCAGCTCTGTGCCGTTGCCGCATCTTGTGGGAGATAAATATGGCCATTGTACTTTACTGGATATATTTGTTGGCCTAAATAATTGGCAGCTTCTGATATTTTCACTACTGGATAAATACTTCCATTCAATGCATCAGTCTCACCTTTAAGGATGTGTTGGGTGTGTTTCTTGGGTTTGGAGGTATTTTTTTGTTGGTGATTTTATGGGAGGCTTTATGTTTGCTTGGAATTTTTCTGGTGTTTGAAGGTTTTTTTTTTTTTTTCTTTTTGTTGTTCATTTTTTGTTTCTTGTTTTAAACTCAGATACTTAAAACTAAGATTGTACTTGAATACAAATTTACAATTAGAGTCAGGAGTGAAACCTTGTTTCTGTGAGAAATAATACAAATCCATTTCCCCAGAGATTGTGTAACTTACAAAAGCAGGAAAAAAGAGTGGAGACAAGCAGGAGAAACAGGATTCTTGAAGAAGCAGTAAGAGAAAAAAGATAAACTCACAAGGTGTAGGATATTCTTCATATGCCCCAAAATCTTCCATTATGATTTGCTGCATGGATTTTTCCTTATCAGTATGAGATTTAATACCAGGAGATCCAACCACTGAAAGATTAAAACATATCTTAGTTGCCTATGGAAAATTCCAAGAATTAATAAATAGCAGATGAGATATGTTTAAGTTGAGCATGAGGAAAACATGCACTCATATGGGTGTATTTCAGCTGCAAAATCACCCTCAAAGCATGGTAAACACCACTGTCAACTTGCTCCTGTGGTGAATGGCACTGGCTTTTTGTCAATTCACTTAGTAAAAATTGAGAGAAATACTCAATTTATGGTGCCTTATGTACAGCAGACTGTGCAATTTATTAAAATACCAATGTCTATGAATCAAAATAATGTATCCTGACATTTATTGTGGCACTGAGTAGAATAGTGTGCACACCAGTCTGTGGAATTAAAGAGGAACTGCATTGTTTTCAAAATGTTTCCTACTGATTTACACAGGACTTAACTGAAAACAGAGTTTGAACCAAAACTGTGAAGAATTTGGAGCTTATGAGATTGAGAAAAAGTATCTAATTTTAAGGTATCTTAAGGATAAAATAGTTCTCAGTTTTTCTAAACTGAGATGCCCCAGAAAATAAATGTAGGTTACTTTTTTTTCCTCCAAACCTCCCAAGGTTGTCATAGGAAATAATATTTCTTTAATTTCACATCCTCATGTGGCAAATCCAGGCAGCTAATTCTATACAAGGAAAGCATTCTCCTGACAGATTCTGACTTCAGTCCCATGTTGGGGATGAAGAGTTGGGGTGTGGAGTATCACCCACCCTCTTCCAGGACACCTCTTAGACACATCAAATCTTTCACTGAGCCTCAAAAGTATGTTCTACCTTAAAATTATCTTAGGAGTTACTGTAATATTAGGACAGTTTAAGACGTTCAATTTCTTGGACAAAATTCTAATCGCTACTTACCCAAAACTAAATTGATTTTGGCTTCTGTATATTAAATGCTTAAGTTCAATTAACTGCAGTCAAAGTCTTGACAAGCATTTCACAGCCTTCTTTGCACTGAACCACTCCTACTGAAATAGTTGCTACACCTATAAAAACCAGATTAGGGAACTGAGATGCTGGACAGCAAGAATTGTGTTGTGTTGCTGGTGTGCCAGACATCAGTAGCATTATACTAAGTGTCAAGAGCTTGAAAAATAAGAAAGGAGTAATGCCCTAATACCAATTTATTCCAATGAATGTTGTGGGAAGTTGCTGAATTTGCAGTGTGATATATCTAGGAATTATTCAAAACAACAAAGGAACTAATACAGAAACTTGATATGGTTCTAAGTTTAGTGCTTTTGGTTCAATGATTGTTTTGCAGACCATCTGAACAAAACATGGCCACATTTGCCTCCTGAGCTATCAGTGAATTAATCTACTGCTGATAGAGAGTCAGATTCCAGCCTGCTTCACTCACTTCTGTCCTTTTTATGTTGTCAGAATCTTGGTACTATATCTACCTCTTAGAGACACGAATTTCTCTGATATATCAGTGTTTAGGATGTCATATTCCTAATATCAGAAATACTGACAAACACTCTCAATGTCATTTACTACCTGAGAGTTTGCAATTTTACCACCTCACAGGTGTTTAATTCTGGTGATTACTGTTGCATTTAATGTTTTTCTTTCAGAGTTCCACTGCAGATTCCTTGCATAAAATAATGGAATACAAATGCAGTTGGTCCTTTTATTTATGAAGTCATTGTTAATATCTCTATGTAAAATGTGTGTCAATGGGGTTATATTTTAATATTTAATATTATTCTAAACTTGAATTTATTTATTCATTAAACAAAGTAAGAGGAGTTTAGTAACCCGCTGATGAACTTTTAAGCAGAATAAAATGTGTTGAATTTTGATGTTCCAGGACATGAACTGAACAATCCATCATACACATCTCCTACATTTTGCACAAGTTTCAAAAAATGAAATAAAATGCGAGACTTAGATGAACACTGCACCAGAGAATTACAAAACCAGACATTAATTATCCTTATGTGTGTATATGCTGAGGACCGACCTTGATTTAATGCTTTTGTGGGTGAAGTGACTCTGTTCATCTGAGACCCCTTTAACAGTTGAGCTGGCTACATTCAGTCTAACCTAAGTGCAAATCTCTCTTTATCTGTGGTTGTTTTTCTCCATTTGCACTTATGTGGGAGATAAATAAGACAAGAAATTAAGACTTCTGGAGGTCAGAAGCATCTCTTGTAAAATATTGTACCTTGAAGGTAATCTAACTGAAAATAGAGAGATCAAATGTGGCAAGCAACCACGGGAACGAGTTTTGAGTTTTGTCAACAGAAAAAATAGGAGTGAAGTCCTGTTATTTAAAGGTGATGATTTTACTCCTCCATTTTACAGTTTTGTCACCTTCCATAAAGGTACATACTTCACTCAGATAAAATGATCCTTCAGCTCTACTTCCTTATGTATCACATTTCACTCTGTGACCCTGAATTTTTGGAAAGTCCTATCAGCATAATGCTTTTTGCAGCTGGTTGCACATTTTTCAAGGCTCCCTGAAGCATTTGAAAGCTTCAAGGACTGTATATACTCAATTTGAGTAGCAAGTGACAGTCTCCCTCTACCCAACCCTGATACCACTGATTATCGATTCTTAAAACCAGCTCCTACTCCCCAATCCCTCTAAAATGCCAATCCAAACACCCAAGCCACAGTATGACCAATTGTTCTTCAATTAATAGCATAGAAAAATACTTGGCTTGTCCAAAAGGAGTCATCTTAAACTATGAAACTAGAAAGTATATTTTTTTCCTAGCTTAAGTTTTGCTATTTAAGTAAAAGGTATCTTCAATGTAGGAAGAGGAAGTTTTGTCTGCATTCAGATAGAGCGTGGGCTCTAATTTGAGAGGACAGCCTGACTGTATTGCTTTCAAAGAGAAGTAAAAGGTGAGTAGATACTAGACAGTAAAACATGAGCTGGAGCACATCTAATAAAAGCTTGAAATAACATGGAAATTCAGCTACCACATCCTGCTTATGCAGTTTTAGAGAGATGTACCACTACTAAAGGGGCTTCTGGTTTCTGGCTTTGTCCCTCTACCTTGGCATGAGGTTGAAAGAGTCAAGAGCAAACCCACTTCTGCCTCTTGCTCCAGCTTTCTTACCAAGACCTTGGGTTGGTTCCTCCCAGGCTTCACCTTGAAGAAACTGCTCTGTCTGCAGGGTAATTGTTCAGGATATCACAGCTTTGTAGTGAAACATGGAGAATTAAAAAACCCCCTAAACACTACAGAAGCTATCTATTGTGTACAACAGCAGCTACCAAGCACTACAGGTCCAGAGTGAGTAGTAAGTACGTAGCTGCATTTGGGATACCAACACAGTAAATGATATCAACACAGTAAATTACACCAACATGTACTAGGATAAATTCACACAGGTTGCAGGAACATCCACACAGAGTAGCCCCTTCAAAAGTCTCTGATATTCCCTACACACGTATTCCTGGGAAACCACTGCCATGGCACATAAATGGTAAAGATAGATTTAACTGTAGGTGAGTTTCAGTACAAGTGTTTGGGTAAAGCAAAACAAAGAAAATGAAGCAATGTTCAAAAGAAATGTGGCTTGGGGGAGAGTATCTACATCCAAACTACAGGACAAGTTGTGAATATTAAGTATCTGGAATGTATATTCCAATGGCTACACATCTTAATGCTGTTAACATTCATGCAAATTAAACAAAATGAGGAGCAAAACATATACATTCACTTGAGCATGTACAATTAATTCATAACATCAGGACTGTTAAAATGGGCTTCTCATCTCCATGCAAGTGGTAGTTACTTGCCTTGATCTGGAAAACAGAGCAATTAACACTCCTCATTTACACCAGCTAATCTTTGTCAATGTATGATGGTCACCTTCAGAGTTAACACAAGCTCTTACACCAAAAACAAGGCTCGACACATGAACTATGACTTGCCTTTTAAAGATGCTGCTCAGCAGCACAGTGTCTTTTCATACGCTACACTGTTTTTAAGCTGTACCCAGCCCAGAAACAGTAGTCAGTCCGTAGAACACAAACAGCTAAATGATGTTGATATAGATGCCTTACTCCAATTATAAAGACCTTTCCTCAATAAATTATATGCAGTCCTTATGTCCCTTCTTCTAAATTAGCCAATTCCTAAGAAAGTTGTGATGTAAATACGAAAGTTCAGGAGTGGTAGTCTTACTACTACTCTATTACTACTGTTCCTCAGTTACTAGCAAGATGCCTAATGACATTACCTAAGTCTCCATCAGATCGATGTAGAAGCAAATCAAATCCTGTCTTACAAATTCCACTGATAGTCCCAAATGGAAAAATCGGACTCACTCCCAGACACTTGATTTAAACAAATATTAGTCCAAGCCTTCAATACAGCTATGTTCCAACTTCTGTATTATCATTTCCAGATTATTCCTATCTTGTTTCTCCTCCAGAGATGACAGTTATCAGCTGTTTCTGTGTCACAGAGCTCTGCCTAGTCACCAAGCCTCTTGGAGAAGAATGATAAGGAACTATGCACATTGCAAAATGAACTCACCAATGTTTAACACACACTGTGGCAGTTGAGAGGAACAACACTTCTCTGAGTGCTCATTTGTATTAGTGTAATTAAATTACCAGATTAGATAATATTTTGAGAATAAAGTGTCCTACAACTTGTCCTACAGTTATAAATCAAAGATTTACAGCCTGTGAGGAATATTCATGTCATAACTCCAAATGCCTGTGAAAATCTATTGGTGGAGCTGAGAAAAGGCATAAGGATACAGCAACACAGATACTTTTGCACTGTGAGTGGGATCTGGACCCATCTGAAAGTGCTTCCCCATGCAGCAACACTTGATGTAGGAACCTTTAGCTATCTATGAGAAGCCTAGTCAGTCATGCCTTTTCCTGCATCTCAAGTTAAACATCTGGTCTTTTTCATTTTCATTTTCTGTGGAAGAAGGAAGATAAAAGACTGAATTACTAATCCAGAGCCATGCAGGCAGTCGGCAGGAGTGAGGCATTGGATCGGAAGTTCTGTTTCCAAGTCTTCACCCACAAACAAACCCTACTTGAAAAATAAAAGCAGAGACAGCTGCCTCTCCTTTGTTTTTCCTTTCACTACTCCAAATAGAAAGCAATAGAGAGCTGCTGTTCCACAGATGTTTCAGGGCAAAGCCACACGAAAAATAAAGAGACAAAAATGTTAATTAAAAAAAAAAACAAAGCAAAAAAATCCCTGAACCAAACCATCCCAAACTTGAAAACAGCAGGGAAAGATCCAAATAACAGTAGTAAATAGATTATAAAAAAATTCTGCACACTACTCCTCTGTACTGGGGGTGAAGTATGTACAAGAGGGAGAAGCAGTGAGATGAGTTGTAAAAACCAGAAGCCTGAAAACCAATTCCTGTCACCTCCATGTCCAAAATTCTTGAGCAGTGAAGTTATCAGTCTCCCAACAGCAAGTGACTTACCCTGAATTTTTCAGTTACCCTGTCATTGGTTCAAGAGGGACATAAAATAGAAGCAAAGTAATTGATCTATTCCCAAGCCTGCAGTAGACAGGCAAGATTTATTTCATTTCTAACTTTTCAGTCCATAAAGGCACCATAAAGCAAAGATGCAAGACAGAGATGTCCTGTTTTCATTTACATAAAGTAAGAGAAAGGATAAGTTTTTCTTCTTATAATGCTCTGTGTGTCATGTGAGGAAAACATCTCATCTCTCCTGAACAATATAATCTGCATTTAAAACTATGGTTTTTCCATCAAAGGTCTTAATATTTAAAAAGTATTTAGATCCAGAATGTATTGCTGAACCTAAGATTAACTCCAAAGTCCTTAATTTCAGTGTCTAATTTACTACCATTCATAGACCACATTCTACTATCATAATATTTTTCTTTTCCCTGCTTAACTTCAGAGCTTAGCTTTCCAAAACTGTTCAACATATGTGCAACATGAGTCAATTTTTCAAATGAGTAAATGGCTCGGGCTGAATAAAAAGAACATTCAACCTCCTGCAGGTTACATTGAGAACCACCCCAAAATATAGTGATATGCAAGCAGAAAAAAATTATAAATCCCAACTAAAACCACCATGATGAATGGAAAAAGAAACACATGAAGTCTTCATGGGCTCTCATGAAGAAATGTACAAAGGTACATATGTGTTTTTTATACATATATATGTGCACACATAGAGGCACAAAATGGCAGTGGGGAAACCAGGTAGCCATGAGGCAATCTTTTTCAATAGGATACAGACACAATCACAGAATCTTAAGGTTTGGAAGGGGCCTTGAAAGATCATCCAGTCCAACTCCCCTGCCAGAGTAGGATCACCTAGAGTAGGTCACACAGGAACTCATCCAGGGGGGTTTTGAATGTCTCCAGAGAGGGAGACTCCAGAACCCATCTGGGCAGCCTGTTCCAGTGCTCCCTCACCTGAACAGGGAAGATTTTCTGTATGTTTCTTTGGAATCTCTTATGTTCCAGCTTGCACCTGTTGTCCCTTGTCCCATCATTGGACATCACTGAGAAGAGTCTGGCTCCATCCTCCTGAAACCTGCCCTTTACATAATTTTACATATTTGTAAACAAGTGCTGCTGTGAATTGAACTCTTTGTGATGCCTGTTCAGAGATGCTCTTAACAACCTTAGTTTGCAAAGCTGGTTCTACCCCCAAACCAAACAGATATAAGTTATATTTTCTCACATTATTAATACTCTGCTCTTCCAAGCAAGAATCTGAAATATTGGCTGCAGTATCAATTTCCTCAGTGCAGTCTTGCCCTGCCTTCCCTTAGCCCATCTCTTCCCTTCTCTCTGCCATGCTCACTCTCATGTGCTCCCTCTCTCAGATGCTTCCATTACCAAAATCCAGGGAAAAAGAAAAAAAAAAGGAATTCAGATTCTGGAACTCTCCTCTGAAACCTGAGAACTCGCAGCAGTGGCTGAAAGCCAGAATGGAGCAAATATGAGACACATCAGAGCTACAAGCATCCCAATGTGATAACCAGGGAGTGTTCCAAACAGGATGGGACATTTCCCAGACCCAGCGTTTAAGGAATATTTACCACAGTAAAGTGGAAAAGTGATGATCCAAAAGACAGTCTTATCTCCTGGATGTCCACATCAAGAGTACTGACTCACTCTGTTGCACAACCAGGTCAGCTCCAGTCATCTCAGCATCTCGATCAGCTCCTATCTGTAATGGGAGCAATTGCACAGGCTACACAGCTTGTGGTCTTGGCTACCATGCCTAATCATTTATTTTGACTGATATTTGGATGAAACATCTTTCTATATCATATCTATGCCATTCTTGGAAAAGGAATCCGTACCCTAGCTAGAAAACTAGCAAACTGCTTTGCTATAAATGATTTTTCCCTCTACAAAACCAAGGGAGCTAAAGGAAGGAAGCCAGGCTGCTGCCTTGTGTGCCAGTGGGGTGGTATGGCCTCATGAAAGAGACATGGGAGAGACAACTGGGAGGATGGCTGGGGGCCTTGGGAAACTGCAGCCACACAGTAGAGAGGGACTTCCCTCCATTGCAGGTTAGGAGGGGTAAACACTGACATGATTGTAAGGCCCTTTTTGTGTTTTTTTTAGAAGATGATTATTTGAAATCTAGTGTTTCAGATTAGCGTCCGCATCCCACGATGCAAAATAAAGTAGACAGAAGCAGATGGATGGGATGAGACCTCTTCACCAGACACAGTCCCTGCCATGCCCTGGGTGCAGAGGGGGGAGAAGGGAGATCCTGTGGGGAGGACTCTGTGTCCCCAGGGAATAATCTGTTTTGAAACTATAAGCAACACCTTCAGTTCCCCATGTTACTGGGTTATAATGATCTTTGTGTAGATAAATGAGCATGTCTTTTCTGAGGAAAGAGTAATCATTAAAGAGGAGTCTCTTCAGAAGAGACAAAGTCCACTGTCATGCAAAGGTAATAACCTGAAAGTTTAAGAGGCACTTCTGAATGATATGCTTTTGATTTTCATCATATTTTGGGCTCCAACAAACTAGTTACTACTTATTTTGAACCATGTGACCTAAATCTATGATTTTTTTCACAGCTCTGTATTGAAAAACATTAAGAAGGAAGCTGAAAAAAAAAAACAGTCGGGTATTGGGGTACAGTGAGGTTTGCTACATAGCAAAACAAACTGTTCACAGACTTGATTCTATTGTCTGCATTATCAGGAGACTAAAATATCCTTCAAATACTTCGGTACTTCACAGGTACTTACCTGACAGCCTCAGTTTCAATGCTTTTTAGTGAAAACAGCATGTACTAAATTGAGAAACTTTCTGATTTAGATGGCAGAAAATAATTGTTTAGACAAGTACATGAAGTATTTACTTTTTATAATGCTATTAAGAGAGGCTGTTGCCTTGGAGCAGCACCAACAAATTGAGATGTAATTTTACATGTGATCTGATAGGACCTTCCAGAATAACTGTAATAAACTAATAATAAACTAATAATGGACAAATATCAGACTCAAACAGCAAAGTTAAACACCAAAGTGAGTGCCAAAGCTGGAAATTTTAAGTCATTTAGGAATTCAAAACTCATTTTTACCTGTTGTCAGTGCTGATGATCAGTCAGTCTGTGATCAAGGGTCAGGTCCTGGATCTGTTACTCATGACAGAAATGGTCAACTGACTAACTCAGCTGAAGCCAGAGAAAATAGTCATGATCATTGAGCATCAGGCTACATCCTGGCCTCAGGAAGGGAAGTTTTCTAGCATCTGAAACTGGCATTTACTCCAAAGGGAAAGCTCTCAGAACAAGGAGAAAGAAGAAAGTATATTGTAGGAAAGAAGGAAATAGTAATGCAAACATTACTACCGCCAGAACAGGGAGACATACAAGTACAGCTACCAATATTTGAATGGGAAGACCAGAAATTTTGGAGCTTCTATAAAAATAAGAATTATACCGAAGGCTCATAATGTCATCAAGGAAAAGACTCAAATAACTGGTGTAGCAGCTGAGGCACATTTACCAGCTTGTGTACATCCTGGTTGGTCATGAAGCACAATGAACATATCATTTAGGATAAAAAGACACAAAATATCTTTACACAAATGATTTACAGCTTCCCCATTATGAATAATCAATAGAAACAAGTTGACTAGTACTATATGGTAAGGAAATCTTAAATATTCATTGATTCCCTATTGTATTATCTGCTGGACAGGGCAAAGGGTTATTGCTTTCAGTGATGCATGCCTGCAATCCCAGGGCAGAACTATGTTCCCTGGGAAGCAACCATTTAGCAGCCACTGCATGTCTGTACCACAACTTTTCCAGCTCAGAAAGAAGTTGGCATATCTAAAAAATGAGACTCTCCAATGCCACATGCAAGATTCTCATACAGGAAAGGGAATTTACTTGAACTCAATCATCAGAAGGGAGAAACACAGAGGAGAAACCCAGGATACAGTAGTCTGCTTTCCTTTTATAGATGTAAGGAATGAAGTTGTATTCTTTCCTGTGAGCAAGTTCTCTCTGACAAAGAGAAAGTCATGTCAGCACACCAACAGCTTGGGGCATATTCACAATTTGCTGTTTGTATTCTGTCCTAGATATCTCTAGAAATATTGCTGAGCTTCCAAAGTGCCAGCCAGGCTTGCTTTCTTTTTAGTGTAATACAAATATCTGAAATCATGTTGTATTGGTGCTTTCATAGATTCTTCAAATTTTAAAGTGATATTTCAGTTTGCACAATTTTTTCCAGTGAAAGGAAGTTTCCCTTTTAGGGGTGGTCAGGGAGGCTTTGTTTAGTAGAATTTAATATACACAATAATGTTTG
Source organism: Colius striatus (assembly GCF_028858725.1). NCBI lineage: Eukaryota > Metazoa > Chordata > Aves > Coliiformes > Coliidae > Colius > Colius striatus. The sequence continues at coordinate 5,667,011 of NC_084765.1, read as the reverse complement.
GGGGTAATATTGGCTGAAAGAAACTTATAAACCAAAACTTCGCATGGTTTTAATTTTAATACCCTTGGAAGAAGAGAAACCCAAGGGAGAATGTCTTAAAGATGCAGAGGAGAAAAGCACATAAAGGAAAGGGTTAACTGCACTTGCAGTGAATCTATGGTGGCACATCTTAATACCACATCTTAAACATAAGACTCTGTACTGCATTTCAAACATAAAGTTTCAAATTCTTCAATAATAAGGATCCAATTTTTCCCAGCTAAGGATTATCAGCACAACAGAATAACAAGCATTTTTCAAACCATTTAAAAATCATTTTTCCTCATAAACTGTATTTCTAAGATTATTAATTATTTTTTTGTCAGATTTAGCTAAAATGACTCTTCTGAACAACACTGAGAAGCTATGCTGAAAATGTATCCAAGGGCTGCAGCATCAGAAATATACAAAACTACATTTCTAAATTGATTTCCAGTTTCTTATTGCATTAGCTTCTTTTTCTGCTTTCTGGGTAAAAATTCTATCAACCAAAAGTACTTTTCTGATAGAAAGACCATTTGTAATTAAAAAAAGTAAATAAATCTATGCAGGCTTACATTTATGCCAATAGGATTTTTGCTGTTCAGAAAAGGTTCCTGGAATCCCACTCAAATTGCTATGTTCTGAGCCCATGTGAGCCAACAGGCAGCTTTACACCTCACTGGATGACAGCACATTCAGCCAAGCTGCTAATTAGCAGTACTTGCTGATGGCAAACAGACCATTTAAAAAATGTGTGTTCAAGCCAGTAATCACATATTACACTACATTTATTTTCCTAGAATGGATGTTACAGGGATCTTCCACTTAGACTTTCTCTGGTAACATGATTGGCACACAAACCTCCTCACCCAGATGAGTTTTTGTTTTCTATTTAATCTTCATCCCAGGCCCCAGAAACCATTCTCCACTGCCTCAGCAATGTAAGACTGATGCAGTCTTACTTACATGGTGCATTACTTACATGGTTGGTTTCTTGGCAGCTTTTTGGGAATTCACTTGATGTCATTGTGACTGAGATAGCAACCAGCTGTGGTTTGTGGGCAGAAGCATGTTCACGGTTTGCCTGGTGAGCTCTACATGTTGTATTCATAGCCCACCAAATGAGCCTCCTGCCAGCATGGGTTAATGGCTGAACCCAGAAAACGTTCATGACCTCAGTTATAAGGAGAGAGAAGAAAAGGGGGGCTGAAAAAAAAAGCGCAATACAAAACCCCCCAAAGCAGAGGAATGTCTGGCAAACAAAATCTACTGCCTTTTCAAGACTGGAGACAGGGTAAGACAAATGTTCTGTACAAAGGAGAAATATTAACCAGCGATGGGAGTATACCGAGACACACAAATTACTGAGGCACCTGTATGAGAATTTACAAAGCATTACCTATACTGTCTCACTTTGACTGGTCCAAAGAAACACCAAATAGTTTATTGCTCTCTTCTCTGGCCTACCCACAGGCTACAGTGCACAAACAAGTGCCGTGGCAGCTGAAGTGGCTTTCGCAGAAGGCTGGGTCATACCTCACAAACATGTACTTCACACTTTTTCAACTGTAAATGAAACAGTGCCTTGTATGAAGTATCTTTGCAAGGTTTGTTCGAGTTTTTTAATTCACACCCTGCAGCAGAAAAAGTCCTTTCAACTGCTCTTCTTATGCTTGATCTCAGTGACATCAACCGCTTTCTGCATAATCTCTACTGCACATGCGGACAGAAAAAAATCTGTCCCAGCCACAGGCTGTCCTGGATTTTTGACTCTGCACTAGGCAATAAAGGTTGCAGTACAGGTACTCCTGTTTCTCCTCAGCAGATGGATGAGAAGAGGTTAAGACTTCAGATCTGAACATCTGCTAACTTGCAAGGTACAACTGACACAGTAAAAAAATCTCCATGTCCTGATGACTTGAAGAAGTGGGCATTCATCCCCAGCCAAGGGAAGGATAATAAAAAGGACTTCTGCTGCTACCCCAGGTTACTGCATCTCTCTGAATTATCTCCAAAACTTACCTCCCATCCTTCCTTCAGGGCTGTGACTGTATCTACTACATTTTTACACAAGTTACTCCTTTGGGATGACAAACCATTGCCTTCTACTTTGAGAAATGTACTGTTATGGCATAGAGATAAAATGAATATTCATTTATTAAAAAAACCCACACCTGAACACAAGGAAAAGATAATTAATTGCATTTAACAAATGATGCCAAAGATAAAGCTAAGGAAAGCTTTGCTCATTTCTTGTGAGCTTCTCTTTGGTACTCTTGTCCTGTAGATCCCACCAAGCTGTACACAGATAAATAAAATAAGCCACTGTGAACTCAAAAAAGTAGAATTGCTGTTACCATCAGTGAGGGAAAAATTACTTTTTCACTGAAAGTCACTTTCAGTGTAGCACAAACTGCACTTCTGCTCATCTGGAGATCCCCTGGGTTCCCAAACACAATGAGTCTGGGATACGGTGGCTGGGGGGAAATCACCACAACTGCTTTTAACTGTTAAAGACTCTTTAAGGCAGTCTTAACTTCCAGAGGATATACCAAGAAGCCCACTTAGAATGGCAAAAGACAATCCTGAACCCTGTCACTGATGTTTATGTTTAGTTTTAAATCACATGATCCTCTGAAAAAACATCACCATTGATATAGATTCGTATGGTGAGCTTTCCTTCATCTATTTATTGCTCTCATTTTAATTAAAAATGCTGAGAGGATAGAAAAGAGATAGATTATTGGGCTAATGTTTAACCTCAAATTAAAACCTCACAGATAAAAAGGGAGTGTACTACAGATTTCACAGCTAAGTCCCCAGCTCCAGCCTGCCAGACAGATGCATCAGGAGCACTAGGGTCTAAGTGCATTCAGCACTTTCTTAACTCATCTTTCACTATTTTTTTTTCCTCCTTGGAAGTGAACTGGGTTAAAAAAATAAGCCTCCTAGCTGAATAGTCTTTCTTTTCACAATCTGTCTTCGATGAGCTACAGATAAGCTTCAACTGCGCTGTCAACTGCTTTAATCTGTTCAGATCAACAGCTATACAAAACCAGAATCCTCCAGCAGAGAATTGTCCAACTGGTGCTATGTCAAACTTTGTAGCTCCAGAAGTAAAAAAATTTGTGGCCTGGGACTATGTTGTTTTTGCAGCGTTGTTTTTAGTGTCTGCTAGCATTGGAGTCTTTTTTGCAATTAAAGAGAGGAAAAAGAAAACTTCAAAGGAATTTTTGGTAGGTGGCAGGCAGATGACATGTGGACCAATAGCTTTTTCTCTCACATCAAGTTTCATGTCAGCAGTCACTGTTTTGGGGACACCCTCTGAAGTTTATCGCTATGGGGCGTCCTTTGTCCTGTTCTTTGTTTCATATGCACTTGTCATCATTTTTACTGCTGAACTTTTCCTACCCGTGTTTTACAGATCTGGCATTACAAGCACTTATGAGGTAAGTAAAAACTCTTTTTAAAAGGCGCTATTCTAACACAAAAGCCAGTTTCATGCATATAGAGACTTTGAGAGAAAAATCTCTCTGACAGAAGACTTTCTGCAGTGTTTTACAGAACAAGTGTATTGATAAATTAATCATTTTTAGAAACGGGTTGCATTATTCAAAGTAGTTTTTATATGACACAAGGTAAAAGCACAAAAGAGTCAGAGCTCTTGTTATGCATCTATAGCAAAGACAGGATGAGGGTTAACACATCTGCACAAAATTGATTTACAGCTGGAAAATATTTGAAGTATATCAAAACACTTCTGATCTTGTAAATAACTATTCCATTCTGATTCAGAGGATAGGTATTAAAGACAGAGTGTAAGAACAAAACTCAATAGTGTCCAATTCAAACTTTGTCTAGACCTGGAAATTGATCCAATTTTCTATCTAAGTGGACTATTTGGTATCTAAAAAACAGAGAGGAGAGGAAGGGATAAAGAGGGTGAAGAGGACAAGTCTCTCTCAAAAAAAAAAATAGATAGGTCTGGAGAATGAATTCAGGGATTTTCTCAGGAAATTAAATGAATGACGTCTGCAAGAGTTTTTTCCTGGCATGCCTCCTGGAACACATTATTTTCTTTGCATGACAGTTCAGTAATTAATAAAAAAAATAATCAGTAATCCTTGTGATGTTATCACTAGGAGCACAATATGCATCTGTACACCCACAGGACAGCTTTTGAGCATTTGGGATAACCTCTTAGTCGCTTAAATCAACTGCTACAAATTTGGTCACTCATCTTTGTGGGGAGTTTCAACTAAATAAGAACTGGATGGATAAAGCTGGGTTAGGTAGAGAAGAGCTTCCTGGTAACAGGGAGGCTGCTCACGTTCTCTAGGGCCAAACCCAAGGAAGGGCTTTGGTCAAATAGCTCTTCCTGGATATTTGGAAATATTTCAGTTACAGGCTGGAAAAATATGAAAATGACCACCTATTCCTATTGCCACAAGTAACTGCATTTTCTAGCTGGTTTTGATGCAGTATCAGAGAGTGACGTACTCATCTGAGCCACTGGAGGTGGCACTGTAGCCAGAGAGTCCCTTCAAGAGGTAATTCTGCTGGTCTCATGACTTGTTTTTAGAATCCAGTTACATAAATTAGCTATTAATTTGTGTGGCAGACTGTGGGGCTTTTTATGGAAGACACAAGAAAGATGAGCAAAGTTAGAAAGAAGCTGCTTTGGAAATTCTGTGCCTAGGGACTTGTAATACAGAGAAGACCTGGACAGCCTATGCCTGGTGTCTGCTGGGGAGTGCCTGAGGTGAGACCCAGACTGCCCAAGGCTGCAGGGGAGGTTGTCACAGGGCTAGCAACACAGATGGCATTTATTTTAGTCAGCTCTACAGAGAGATTCAAGGTGGTGACTTGGGCTTAAAATCTAGGCAGTTGTGCAGTATTTATGGACACCTCTCTACACACACCTGGAAGTCCATAAGGACCCTGCTTGCCTCTCCACAGTGATGATGTGCAGATTCGGCCTTAGACTGAGACAGAGCAAACGACAGCCAGCTTAGCTCACACATGGTGAAACTTGTATGATGCTGCTTCTCCATCTGCTCCACCACCACTTTAATCACTACAGCAATCAAACTATACCATTTCTCCTAGAGATGACCTCCAGTTTCCTCTTTGTATAGTTAGAACATACTTGAAGCACAAATTTATTTTCCTAGGTAGCCCATGGGCTCTCTCAGCTACTCCTGATACAAAGTAGATATTGATTACTGCAATCCAATGTAAAACTTCAAGTACATGCTACATCTAACAACAATCATGGTCCCCTGCTCATTTAGTACCAACTGGCAATAAATTTACTTGCATAGAAAGCTGTTACTCAGGGCAAACAGAAGATTAATAGCTGTGTCACAAATGCTACATTTGCCATTTACTAAGATTCTTCTTTGTCCTAGTATTTGGAGTTACGATTTAACAAGATTGTCCGTCTTGCTGCAACATTGATCTACATCCTGCAGACAGTAAGAAGACATTAACTTTCTGTTTATGTTGATTTTACTCAACATTTATTTTAATAGATTGTTCTCAGATTCCACATTATTTATAATGAGATATTTTAATGAGTACTCTTTTCTCCCTTATTTTTTTTCCAGTTGGACTGTGAATATTAAAAAGAAAGAATTATTGCTTTCTTAACTTCTGAGCTTTCCTAACTTTTCCTGTTTAAGACTAAAAATGTCTTTGACACTTGGATATTGTGCTGAACTTCTACAGCTTCTCAAACTCTTGGTCTCATTATGTTCCCTTGAAGTCTCTCACTTTCCAAATGAATGGATTCTATCTTTCTTGAGAAACCAGATGAGCTGTACTGTGCAATTTTGTCATCTAAGGAATGGGGGAAATAAGTAATAAAAAGACAGTCAATGGTCCTTCCATTAGAAAGGAATTAAAGTAAATATTTCTAATTGTAAAGGCTGAAACAAAACCATATACAATACAATTTGATCTACCTCTAGATCTGGTATTTTGCTGAATCCTACTCTATTTAGAAGCCTTATCACTGAGCATTCACATGCATATTTCTCTGACTAACTTTTCCTCCTTTAGATCCTTTACACAGGAATAGTGGTTTATGCTCCATCACTGGCACTCAATCAAGGTGAGTTCCCATGTTGCACTACATGGCTGCCCCAAAGAACCACATCGCGAGACAATCAGAATAACAATGAGAAAAATAGATAAAGAAATCTAAACAACAACAACAAAATCCCTTGTGACTTTGCATTCCTGACTCTCCAGATCCCTCTCTCTCACACCAGTACATTCACAGGGGCCTCACATCTGCTATTCTCCTCTCCTTTGCACTCAGTAACCACCTGAAGAAGTTAGCAACAAACAGTTTCTCAACATCCTGACAAAGTTCACAGTACAAGCTGACGATCCAAGACCGTACTCTGTACTTTGATTTCTCCCTTCCCTCTCTCCCATGTTAGGTTCCCATGGGCACAAATCTATTCCCTGTAGGTGCTGTGCTGCTGTCTGTCCGCACACTTCTTGAAGTAACCTTTACAAACCAGACCTATACCATCCATCATGATACAATACATCTATCTGGAATAGTGTGGCCAGCAGGAACAGGGAAGAGATTACATCCCTGTACTCAACACTGGTGAGGCTTCACCTCAAGTGCTGTGTTCAGTGTCAGGCCCCTCACTACAGGAAAGACATTGAGGGATTGGGGTGTGTCCAGAGACAGACAATGAAGCTGGGGAAAGATCTGGAGAACAAGTCTGATGAGTGGCTGAGGGAGTGAGGGTGTTTGGTGAAGAAAAGGCTGAGAGGAGAGCTGATTACTCTCAACAACTACCTGAAAGAAGGTTGTAGTGAGGTGGGAATCAGTCTCTTCTCCCAAGTAACCAGTCATAGGACAAGAGGAAATGGGCTCAAGTTATATCAAGGGAGGTTTAGATTAGATATTAGCAAGAACTTATTTATTGAGAGGCTTGTTAGACACAGGCATCTTAGGAAAGTGGTGGAATCCCTATCCCTATCCCATCCATTTGAAAGATGCATGGATGAGGTGCTGAGGGACATGGTTTAGTGATGGGCTGGGCAGTGTAAGGTTAGTAGTTGGACTTGATCTTAAAGGTCTTCTCCAACCAAAATAAGTCTATGGGGTTAGTAATTTTACTGCTACAGGGCATAAGGAATCACTGGGGCCCAACTCCCCATTTCACCAAAGTTGACTGGGAAGAGATTGGGAGGCTCTTTCCAGGGTTCATCATCTGAGTGGCATCCAGCTTACCCAGTCCCACCTTCCTCTGGAGCTCAACTGAATTGTATGTGACAATTCTCATTCATTATTAGGCTATACTAACTTTGCTGATACAAGAATCTTGACAGGTAGATTTGCCCTCATAGACCATGGCCAGTGGTAGAAGCCAAATCAAAATTTGTACATTTTGTGTAGAGTGATGTGATGAAGTAAAATGAACATGAAAAGACTGATTTCATACAGCACCTTTTCATGTTAAATTGTTCCTAATTGCAGGGAATGGAATTTAGTTTTGGATAAGCTTACTTTTAGGATTTTTTGGAAAATTTTTGAAGGACTTGATTTCTCAAAATAAAAATCAGGACTACTAAAGAAAGAAAGCTTTGCTTATAAAGCTTTGCATCCCATAGGAATGTTGAGTTTGGTTTATGCAATTATTCTTCTTATGTATTATTTTTGGATTTGACTAACTTTCAAGTGTTCAGTTTTCAAGAAAACAGTGCAAAACAGAATCCAGTAGTTTTAAGGAATCTAAGCAAGCCAGCAAAGCTCCTATTAGACACAAAAGAGGAACATTAGAAGATTAAAATCCTTCTAAGGCTAAAGGATCATAGCTTTTCTGTTACCATTCAGATGGCATTTTGCTAACCATTTGGGTTTCTTTGGTTTCAGTCACTGGATTTGATCTCTGGGGCTCTGTAATTGCAACAGGAGTTGTCTGCACTTTCTATTGCACTCTGGTAGGTAACTGGCATAACCCAACAGCTGGAACGCAGATTGTTAATTCGACCATCCTTTATATGTGACGAGTTACAGCAGAAAGAAGACTTCTAAATACAGTCCAAGTGACTGATGTTTAAAGTAAAAACATAGAGATAAATTTATTTTAGAGTCTGTGGTATAACTAAGTCTATTTGGAGAAAAAACTATTTCCTCTCAAATCCTCTGCTGTGCATCTAAAGGTTTAAACCAGACAGCTTCAGGCAGAGACCAGATAAGGAGGTGATAACCTTCCCTTGCCATAATAAATCTTTCGAGAAGATGATTCTTATCTTTTCCAAGTTATAGACTGAAAAACACTTTAATGAAAAATGTGCCTCTGGTATCAGCCCAGATTAAAAACAGAGTGATAAAATCTAAGAAGGATGACAATCAGGTCATAGAGAGCTTTGCTGCTGAGTGCAAGCAAATTGAGATTGGATTACAAAAAAGATAAACATCACAGTGGAAGTGGCACAGCCCTGCCTGGGGCTCAGGACACAACCTGGTTTCTGTTCTCATTATCACTTATGTTCTTTCAATATTTCAGTCCACTCTTGATGAAAACATTTAACATTGCTCCAGTTCATATTTGATTAAATATAAGTAGCTATGCAAGAAAGCTGGACTGCAAACTTTCTGGACCTGTTTTTCTGTGCTGGGCTACTTGTGGAGCATAGGGCTCTAGTAAGTGTACAGAGTGCTATGGGAAGTAAAAATATAGGCCAGCTTATATTCCCTAAGCTTTTATTCCACACCATAGTATATTCTTCAAATGCATATAAAGGAGGAAGAAAAAGAAAAGTGCATTTAACTGCAGGCACATTCTCACATGGCCATGGACAAATCATTTAGGCTATGCATTTTTCAAGACTAGAAAATGACAAACTTCACAGGAGAATGCAAAGTTAAGAAGGGTCCTGATTTGCTAGATGCTATACATCCAGCTCATGAGCTCCTGAAATAAGAGCTCTTTTGCTGTACTCGAATAGGAAAGATGATGGCACACAGTTTCTGTTTGTTTTAGGGGGGATTAAAAGCTGTTGTCTGGACAGATGCATTTCAAATGATTGTCATGGTGGCTGGCTTCATGACGGTTTTGATTAGAGGAACTATTCTGAACGGTGGATTGACCAAGGTCTGGGAAAATGCCTATGAAGGATCACGACTGAACATATTAGAGTAAGAAACAAATGGTGAAAACCTTTTATTTTTGTATAGTGTTTATAAACCCTACACTCATTAGGCCAGAAATACTCTGTTTTTATACTACTCAGGAGCAGCCTTGGTGAATTAGAGAAGTCTACTCCCTATTTCTTCAGTTTTTGGGAACATGATCTTCAAGGGGAGTTGAATTCTTCTTTCTGTTACTTTTCTCGAAGAAATAAAAACCCTGTTGAACTGAAAGCAGTTTGAAAGGGAGCTTTGTCCTTTTTCTTTCTGTAGCTACGAACACAGCCCAATTATTCCTTCTGATTGTATATATCTTTCATTTTCTATTCAGAAAACTGAGGCTTCATTTTAAGCACACTTACCACAGCAGCTAGCAATGGTGCACCAGTGCACTGGGATAAAAAAGACTGACCTTCCTTTGGCTGTTTGTGGCATTCACTGAAAAGTTCATTAAGATAGGTCATTGACAGAATCTAGCAGCAAAGTCAAATGCTATCTGCTATACCTATCAAGAGGAGCTGAATTGCATGACAGATGCAACAGAGAGATGTTCTTGTACTGCTTAGAATTACTGAGTAATGAAATTTCATTATTCTAAAAAAAGATAACACTGCAGCTGGAGCAATTTCTTGTAAAGGAAATAACTCCTCATGATGATGTAACTAAGAGTTTGGAGGATTTTTAGAGTTTACTAAATGGCTGTATTCCTGCCAAGGACAGAGTCACAGGTAGGATATCTTTCAGATTTGATGCTACAGTATGACACTGGTCTGAAATCTGAGCATAAGCAGCCTTATAAATGTGATCAATCTCAGTTACAATTAATGGTCCTCTGACTGAGTCTGCATGATACATTCTTAATAATAATGTGTTTCACTATAAAAGTAAAACTACCCTCAACTTCCAAACCTGAACTCATTAGATGATGTCCATGCTGGAAAACAATAACACCAATACAGTACTTCTGATTTAAAGCTTAGGACACACCAGATAGTTCTAAAAATCACCTACCCCATGCTAAATTGTGCTTTAAAAAGTGAATTCCTTCTTTCTCTCTTCTAGCTTTGATGTTGATCCTTTGAGACGACATACCTTCTGGACAATTGCTATTGGAGGAACATTTACATGGCTAGGGATCTATGGAGTTAATCAGTCCACAATACAGAGGTGCATTTCTTGCAAAACGGAAAAGCATGCTAAGCTGTAAGTTACCTGTCATTAACCTGTTTGTCAGTTATAGTAAATAACTATCAGCATCTCACTGGGTGGTAGTAAGCTAATTTTGCTCTGCAAGTCTTAATCCCTCTGGTCCTAAATGACATAAGTGCAAAAAGAAAAACAGATATCTATCTATGTCTTACAGTTCATTAGTTTGAGATCAGGCTGCTAAATTAGTCCTTGGAAGCAGAGTATGGAAAAGATGTCCTCAAAGAATCTATCTACAGTTTTATTGGGAAAATCCTTATTTATTGGAACTGCAATTATGTTGTATTGTGTTAAAAGTGGTTATTATTGCAATGGGGTACTATAGTACAAGATATTATCTGAATAAAATGAAATCAATACATTCTACATCATAAGATTAATTAAAACCCATGGTAAAGAAACAAGTGAAACTTCACAATATAGACATATAGGTCTCCAGTCTACCTGCCTCAAATTCAGCATCAGTATGTGCATATCTAGAAATACATTTTACTAAGCAATCAGATTTTTTCCATGTGCCTAGCACTAATTCCTTGCCCACTTGGCTAAAGCATAAAGGTAGTAATTTTTCCCTCCTTCCAACAGTTTTTTTGCTAGTTGCAATCATACTCATTTTTTTAAGATCAAGATGGACTATATGAATTTATCCTGTAGAAAATTCAGTCTCTGAAAAACGTTTTTAAGTTACAATATCACTGGGTCCCGAAAGACTTCCGAGTCCCAGTAGCACAGCTCTGAATTGACCCTCGCAAGAGAGCTCATGGTAAGGTGACCTCCAAGCACAGTGGAGGCTTTATAAAACCTGGCAGCTCTCAAGAACCACAGGCACACCCCCTCCCCACCCACACCCATCCCAGAATCTTTCTCCTTGCTCTCTAACATAAAGAGGCTGTATATTTCCATGTTTTGTTGAAATAGGTCTTACATACAATTTCTTATCCTGGTGATGCCTTTAAGAAACTCCATAGCCAGCTTTGGTTAAGGTGCCTCCTTAAAAAGTTCATTATTTTTAACTTGTATCAGCTTTTCTGTATTTACCTTGCATTAAACAATTTCCTTTGTTCTAGGGCACTGTACTTAAATTTACTGGGTCTTTGGATAGTGCTGGTGTGTGCAGTGTTTTGTGGTTTGGTGATGTACTCTTATTACAAGAGCTGTGATCCCTGGACTGCTGATTTCATTTCAGCACCTGATCAGGTACAAATACTCATCATTATAATCAGGAGCTGCTCTAGGCCCAGATTTACACATATCGAGACAGTGCAAATGAAGGTGGTTGCCGAATCAGGGACAGAATAGATCTGTTCTGGCCCTCCTGCAGTGCTAATCTAGTTGTTTTTGCCAAATATTCCCTTTGCTCAAAGTGTGAATTTAGCAACGTACTCAGAAGCAGCTACTTCTCTTCCATCACCAAGGAGAATCTTAACTAATTGCTCATATTACTCTTGTGCTTCTTCTGCCCCAGCTCATGCCATATTTTGTTATGGACATTTTCTCTTCGATGCCAGGAGTGCCGGGACTGTTTGTTGCCTGTGCCTTCAGCGGAACACTGAGGTCTGTGAATCTGAAAGGATGTCTCAAGGACACAGAATGAGGTCAAAATATGAAGCTCTAAGAAAAGCTCATCTAGTCTCCTTAGCACATTTTAGGAAGCAGCAGTAATGCTTTGCCAAGTTGCATTATATTTACACCAACGTCAAGCTCTACTTCTATGTTATTATTTTTGTCCCAAATACATTGTAGAATAGTACTATCAATACAGACAAAAGGTAGCTCAGCTTCCTGAAATACCTTTGGAGGTGCTCTTGGTGAAATTGCCCTTACCCAGTTCAATTGCCACAATATCATAGGGACAGAGAAATTTTCAGCAAGCCTATCAGCACAGGACATAAACTAGGAAAAAAAAAGAGATGTCTGCCTAGAGAAGTTGGAGGAACTGTGTGTTCTTCAGGGAGATGCTGCATGTTACTGGAGTTTCTACCCTCTACATGTCAAATATCAATATTCCATGGGATATTAGAACAATAGAAGATTCAAGTTCACTCAAGTGCCACAGAGTCATTCTCCCATTGGAGGTTTCTAAAGGCTTTTATCTATAGAAAAAGAGAGAGCTATCAAAACATATGGGAGAATAAAAGGTACTGGCTGCTCCTGGCAAGATACTAAGAGAACAGAGTTAAGGGCACTGAGTACCAAATACTGTGCTGTAGGTATTGATGCTGCCGTATTGTCACAACAAATGCATAGAGATGGTATTCACCTAATATGGGTTCACTTACCTACCTGAAAGAGTCAGACTATTCCTATTGCATATTTTTCAGTTATAAGAGGAAAAAGGGGGCATTTTGTGGAGGAGCAGGGTATTGCTAGTGGTCACATCACATCATTTGTCTTGGAAGGGAGCAATATATTTATTTTGGAACTCATCTATATTTGGGAGGTCTTTGCAAACTGATGGGTCAGTTGGGATGAGTTTCCGTCCTGGTCTATGCCAGCATGAAGCAGGGCCTCCAGCAATCACAGAAGGGACATAAACCTCACCAAAATCATCAGTGTCGGTGAAAAAGTTTATAAAATGTATAGTTATACAAAAGTGTCAGTGCTGAACATCAGGAAGCATTACTTCATGAATACTTTATTTCAGATTATTTTGCTTCCTCTTTACTTCCTCTTCTTCTCCCTTCCTACAGCACAGTAGCTGCCAGCATCAATGCTTTAGCAACTGTTACCTTTGAAGACTTGGTCAAGAAATGTTTCCCAAACCTCTCCGACAAGATGAGCACATGGATTAGCAAAAGCCTATGTAGGTACTCCAGATGGATCCGTTCATTTAATGGCAAAAGTGTCTGTCCCTCACTTGCTTTTACTAGATGAGAAAATAGGGCAGGATTTTCTATACACTGAGCCTTGAAGTCTCAGGCTCTCAATTGACTCAGAGAGCACTCTGTGAGTAGTGAAGGGCACTGTCTAAACATTCCTTCAGAGACACACTGGTGCTTTGGTAACCTCCACAGCAGAGTAACCCTTTGTAAACCCTCAGGATGAACGTTACCTTGATGCTTCAGTAAAACTAAGCATGGGCACTAAATGGTACAGAAACAAGTACCATTGTAGTAGCCAACAAGGCTACTATCAACAACCACTGCTCAAAATACTTGGAAAAGTTCTTGCCACTGAAGATTTTGGGATCTTCATTCTAATGTCTGTGTAGTTATTGCCACATTATAGTAGCATTACTACATATTATTTTGTAGTAATATGAGATGATATTTCTATTAGAACTTGTTGGAAACTGCACAGGCACGTTGTTCAGCTTTTCAGAGAAAGAGAAAAATGTAAATAGGACAAATGAAAAACATATCAAATATTTAAAGTGGTTTGGACTTTTAAGGTACCTTTTACAATTATTGCAGCCAAGTCAATGCTGTTTCTGTCTCTGTAACTATATCCAGCCTTCTCTGTTCTTGCTTTTCCACTTACTAAACTTTTGTACTCAAGACCTAGAAAGACAATTTTTACCTCTGAAACCAAGCTGTGCTAGCACATGGGTTTTGGCTGGCTTTACTCAAGGCTGCACTATACAGAGTTTTGCCTACCCCAAAGTTAAAACCAGTGTCAAAGGAAGAAAGTCATGTTGTTTAGGATTGCTCAAGTCATTCATTAGATGATTTTAAAAGTTTTATTTAAAGGCAGCAGAAATGGAAACATTGCTATATGAGGCATAACTTCTGTATTAATGTCATTGCTACGTTCTGCTTCATAAGGAAAACCAAAGAAGCAGAACCAAAACTTCACGCAAGATGCTGCTGGTGCTTAATGGTCTGCTTTGAACATCAAAGGCCAAAGTGCAAATTCCTCCCAGCTGTCTGGTCACTTGAGACAGCAGATGAATTAGAACTCAGCCACACTATTAACCAGCTCTGACAACCTTGCTGCCTGATCTTTTGCAGGTATATTATATGGCATCCTGTGCACTTCGATGGCTGCAGCAGCATCGCTGCTTGGAGGAGTTGTACAGGTAACTCTCTTCAGAAATTGAATGAACTGAACATGAAAAGAAACATACTGAACTGGACAAATAATTCTGACAGCAATAGGGGCTGCCAGGTTACCTCAACAATTTCTGTGGATGTTCTGCTGACAGGAATAACTATGAAAAAACAATTTTAAATATCACAGCTCCTTCACTATTTACTCACTGCTGGAAAACAACAGCAAGTGTGGTTCTTTAATTGTGCACTGAAATTATGGTTGGTCCTTTTATCCTCACTATTTCCCACTGAAAATCATAGATCAAAACCAGGACTGCACATGCTTCCTCCAGCTGTAACACTAAGCTTCTGCCTACTTGCACCCACAGGCTTCCCTCTCCATCCACGGGATGTGTGGGGGACCCATGCTGGGATTATTTACCTTGGGAATCATATTTCCTTGTGCTAACTGGAAGGTAAGGAAAGAAATTCTCATCTAAAAGAAAATATCTTTGTTGTGTTTGGTTAAAACCCAATCTTGAAAATTGTCTGGGTTGTTTAAATTTAGTCTCTGGGCTGCTTTTCAGATTAAGAGCCTGAGGAGTCAAGGATTGGTTTAGAGTTCCCTTTTCACTGTCTGAATTTATCCCATTTGAATTTAACTCTACCTGACTGTGGAATAATTGGTGATTAGATCAACATGAAGGGTTCTTTTTTAATTATTTCTGAGTTCCTTCTATTTCATTAAAAAGAAAAAAGTAGTCCATACTTGCCCTAGCCTACGTTCACCTTGGGACTCGGAGAATGGCTTTAATTGCTCTGCCTTTGCTAACTCAGGCAAAACACAATATGAGCTCATTTCATATTGCCATGTGCTTGCCATGCATCACCTTTAACAGTATCTCTCTGTACTTGTCAAGGGTGCTATTGGAGGCCTCTTAGCTGGGATCATCTTAGCCTTTTGGACTGGTACTGGCTCTTTTATTTACCCTGCCCCACCGTCAAAGTCCATTCCTCTTCACCTGTCCACTCTCAACTGCACCTTGGCCAACAGCACTGAGGCGCTAACAACAGTGGCTCCAGTAGCAGCCCCAGACAGGTATTTTCTCTGTTGTTACCTCTTCAGCCTGATGTTTGGCCCCAGCCTGCAGCGTGCTCAGTAACCACTGCCAGACTGTACCCCAACTGCAGTGATTCTGCTGCATTTTGCTGGCACAGTCACAGACAGGTTGAACATATCCGTGGCTCAGCCTTTGTCACCTCTTCACAGGCCTTTACTGGCAGACAGCTGGTACTCCCTGTCCTACCTCTACTTCAGTGCCATTGGCTGCCTTGGCTGTGTCATTACAGGGCTGTTGATCAGCTTTATAACAGGTAGGTGGATTATGGCCATAAATCTATAGATCACAATCTTAATAGATTTTTCCAAACAAAACAATACTATCATTCTAATATTACTCTGATGGAAGCTGTCTCTGGCTATTTGGAGCTTCTCCAGCCTCTTGTCTCAGTCATTCAGACCTTGGTATCCAGGCCTCTAGTTCTTCCAGAGGAGGAACTTCCTCTCCTATGATATAGGAGGCTTAGACTGGATGTTAGGAAGAACATTTTCCTGAGAGGGTTATTAAGCATTGGAACGGGCTCCTCAGGGAAGTGGTGGAGTTATCACCTCTAGAAATATTTAAAAGCCATGTAGATGAAATGCTGAGCAACATGGTTTAGTGACGAGCTTGGCAGTGTGAGATTAGTGGTTGGACTTGATGACTCTGAAAGATCTTTTACAACCAAATTGCTCCTATGAAAAATATTTTGGACAAGAATCAGACTCAATTACTAAAGAGCTTTAAAAAACCACCAGTAAACTGCTTGCAAGAGACAAACTCAGGAGAAAGTAGCAGGCTCCAATCCCCCCCATCTCCATGCTCTGAGGCTCCCAAGGCTCACAGACAGCTTTCCATAGACCCAAGCATCATTAATTTCTCCTTTCAGGACCTACTAAAGGGGAAGATATCCCACCACTGTTAATTAAGCCAGTCTGCAATCTGTTTTGCTTTTGGTCCAAAAGACTCCGAGCTGTACTCTGGTGTGGCGTGCAGCACGACAGACAGGAGGTGAGTACCCCAACCCCTGCCTCAGCCCCAGTCAGCATATGGGCACAGGCATACAGGGGGGCACGTGCCACAGAGAGCTAAGTGGCCTTCAGCAATCACAGCATCTTAAGGGCTTTTCAACATTATGCAAGGGATACTGTGTAGGCACTGCAGGTTGGAAATGAGATCAGCCAAGCTCTAACTCTTTGTTAGTCAGGAATAAGTTATCTATTTTCCCTGTTTGTGCAGCACATGGAGACTTGAGGTCTCCAGAGAAAGAGCCCTCAGCATGGCCAGTGGCTCACGGAACAGAGGCTGACTCCCCTCTCCCTGCCCTCCTTGCTCCAGCAGCTGAGCAAGGAGAAAACCACACTCTACACTCCAGAGAGGAGTTTACAGAGCTCCTGCCAAGCAAAAAGAGAAAGACTTAAGCACTCATCCACCCACAGAGTTTTCCTGCTGCTGCCATCCCCACCATCAGACCCTCCAGCTCTTCTCCCCTCCAGGGCACCACTACTGGGAGATCAGATGAGCTGCAGCCACCAACACCTGAGCTGCTCCTGACCACCACCTCCTCCACAGAAATAGGATTAGCTTTTCCCCCAGGTGTCTCAGGGTTTTGTAGCTCATTAACAAGCCATAAAGAATCAGCACCTCATTTTCTTGCACTGTTGTAACAGTTTGGAGAGGAAAAATATTGCTCCATCTTAGCAGGATCTGTTAGGTTTAGAGAAGGGACATAGAGTAATACATGTTTTCATCTCCTTTAGAATACCTCTAAATCTTTCAGCAGGCTCACAGTATTCAGTGATAAGAGAGAAGCTATCCCTCCACCTGACTTCCATTGTTCAACGTTAAAGTTGATGGTTTAATTTGGAGAGCACCTGTGGTTCTAGATTTGCTTCAGCTGTTTCACGTGGCTTTTAGGTGTTTAACACAGATTTCACCTAGAACATTGCTGGAGAAAGAGAAGTAATCTCAATACAAGTAGCAAACAAAGTAATTACACATGTCTTTATTGCTTTGTATTTGCTTAAAATGCAGAGGAGCAACATTCATCAAGTACTTGCAGTGTGAAACCACCTAGTTCATTAAAATGCAGACAAAATAGCCAGGCAATGGGAATGCAATAAGGGCACATTTCAAGACTTTTAAATGTGGAGTTATGAGAAGGTTTTTTTGTTGCTTTTGCCAAGGATTTTCCATGGGTCAAGGAGAAATTCAGTGGTTGTATGTGGAGGGGATATAGACTGAAAAGTGCCCGTTTGTGGGTCTGAGAGAGTCGTTTTATGTAGTGAAGCTCCTGATTTATAAGAAACTATGTCAAAATTGCAAAATGCAGCGAGTTCCCCGTTAAGCAAAGTTAAAAACCATTGAACACAGGCTTTGAATGATCAGAATATTTTCTTTCTTGTTTTTCAGGTGGACTTTGAAAAAAATCTGCCTAAAGTTAATGCAAATGAAACTGGAACAGATGACACTTTCACAAACAGCATCAACAAAGAAAAGAGACGCCAGTTCCCTGGTTACAATCCTGAGGAAAAATCTTATACTAATGTGATCACAGAATCTCACCTATAGAAGCTGAGGGACAAGGGACATTTAGTCAAACTTCCAGCTTCAGAAATGAAGAGTTTTTACCACATTTACCAGCTTGTAGATGACCAAGAGGGAACTGCTCTCTATAGCAAAAAAGGCCAGAGTTTTATTTATGAATTTCATGAAAGACCTGGGGAATGACCAGGCCTTGAGGTTTTGGAAGCACTGCTATTGCAGAAGAAATGTTTCATGAATCCTGTCGTGGAAGCTCCTCTTGGCAGGAGCTGCAATACATCTGTGTTATGTGCTCGGGTCAGTAACTAGTCATTGAAGGGTAACGTGCAAAGGTTGAACTTGAGGTAAAATAAGACTTCAGCTGAGTTTCTGAGGTGCCTCAGTAAGATGAGACTGGGAGCTGCACTCTGATGGAGGGAGAGGAGGGAGGTCAGAGTCTGAGCTAGTCTCTGCTTGTTCCTAGGTATTGCCAAAAGCCCCTTCACAGGAACATTGTGTAGACCAGACTGGTCTTTTAGTGACTGAGTTAATCGTGTTTGCTACCTTTGTGGAACTTTCTTATTGTAAAAGCTATAGGAGAGAGCAACAAATTTTACTTGGAATTCCAGATAGTTCTTTATCTGTGTTAGTCTTGGCAAGACATCTTTTCAGTTCAAAAACATCCATCTACTACCCTTATGCAATAAAGAAAATAAACCAACATTTGATGATGATGCCTTCTAATTGATAAACCATGCTGAATCTTGAAAGACAATATAGGTAAAATAATCTGCCTGGTAAAATGTCTTGAAGGTACCTAATCCACTAAGTGCTCTATGTCCCTGAGACACATTTCCTTTAAAACTTGCTTGTTGTAAATCAAATTCAACGGATCATTTCTCACCTTGACAAACTTCTGGATGAATGCATTTGTTTTTAAACAAAACTCAAAATTGAATGAAACAGATTGAATGAAAGTATCAAAGACAACTCAGTTATGGAGCCAGCTGATATTTTTAACTCATATTACTTTGAAGAACCTAGATGTTGCTTTTGCTTTACCAGTAACTATCTTTATGATGTACATCTAGGTCAGCCTGGTCCTTGAGGTTACTTCCCCTGTCTGTGTTCAATGCCCTACCTCTGTGAACAGTCCCAGAACATCCAATTAAGGATCAGAAATAGTCTGTAAATGACACTGCCTTGCTTGTGCAGGACAGTTTGTCAACCAACTGAGACTTGAGTCAATATTTGTGTTAATCCCTTTTACACCACTTTTATGATCTCATAAAAGCAGAGAGCTGAGTCTGGCTGTCAGCCTGCTGTCACATACGGCTTGCTTTCTTCCCGTGCTTCCATCCTCAGGACGGTTAGCAAGGCTGAGATGGAAATTCAACAAAGAATGCCATTCTACCATCTACATCTCATGGCCACAGATGTTACTGTTCAGGTTATATTATGAATCAACTCTCATGCTTAAGGATGTAAAATAATTCCAGAGTGAAGGTGGTTGAAAACATCAAGCTACGAAGTTAGATGGTGTTTGAAAAACTCTCTACTAGAAGCTGGGGGATATTGGATTCAGAGACATCTGTGAAAATGACCAAGCCTGCACTGATTATTTCTTGAGGTGCTTCCTCATTGCAGTACTGTTATGCTTTGCATGCTGCAAGATGCACAGTTTACATCTTTCAGTATTTTCTCACAAATTTAGCAATATCTTTACAGTGGATTCACTGCAGACAGTGTCCTTTCAAGTCCTTCATTAGTCCATTTAATGTAAAAACCAAAAGTGAGTTAGGTTGTCTGGAATTGCATTCTCTCATAATATCTTTCAGGGAACATTCCTAAGAATTTCTCCTTAACTTTATATTTCTGGACTAGTTTTGTTTCACCTACAGCTGCTCATCAAGCTCAAGTGTTTTCTATGTTTGTAAAGGACCCAGATATTCCACAGGGTTTTGCTGTGTCCAACATGTGGACTTATATATAATGGCTAAAACTCGTAGTCACTTCTACCAAGATTTAAGGATGTGGCCCAGCAAAACTGGAATTCAGAAAAATTACCACATTGATTAAATATTCATGTCAATGTCATTTACTGTTATTTTCTTAACTTCTCATTCCATTTGCATCCTGAGCCGTTGATTCTCCCAGAGAAGAGCTAACCTGTGCACCTGAGTTGAAAAAACAAGACTAAAGAAGTAGGAACATGTCAATTCTAAAACAAGAGCTTAAATTTAAGAAACTGTTAGACACTAGTGAAAGCAGTAGACCACAGATGATTGAAAATCTGAAAAGTGAGTCCAGATGTGGATCGAGACCACAGGGAGTGAGTATTAAATTGGGTAAAGCATCCGGGCAAAGTTTAACCATTAAATTACTTCCTTACAATGGTATGGTTTGAAGGCTCATGAGCATTTACTTTTGAAGTGTATGAGGTTTGGGGTTTTTTTTAATTAACTATTTGGAATAACAAAGCTCAAAGCCTCTTTCAAAGATATCCAAGTTTATTACTGAAAAAATGCAATATTCAAATGTGTATGATACAGTAAGTAGTTGCATTTGTACATGTAAACCTTGATAAAGTAAACAGCATTTCAAAGACAAATTTATGCCAAAGTGTCTTACAATAGTTAATCCGATCAACAATTTTTTCCTCAGTGAATTCTTTTAGTTCTGGGGTACATATTGGCTTGTAAAAGTAATCTGAAAACACAAAAGAAACCCAAAGCTGACGTGCCAGAAGAACTTCCAGCTTGTAGTGCAGAAAAGTCAATTACTCTGAAACGCTCTGTGGTACTGTAATCTTATTCTAAATATTACTTACAAAGTGTGGATTTATGAATAGAAAAAATAGTTGAAATTTTATTCTTATTCCTTACTTAGAAACCAAGCTGTATTTAAATATTACATAAACTTCAAATATATACACATTTTAAGAAACCTCTTATGATTGTGGTATTGCAAGTTAGCCAGGACTATCAGAATAAAAAATGACTTAACTATGTCATTCAGTTAGATTTTACATGAGATCATCTCAAAGAACTAAAATTTCAGTGATCGTACTCTAGGTAAAAATCAGAGCCAAGAGTTTGGAAGATTTTTCAATACAAAACTCTGAGCCACTCAACCAGAACACAAAATAAAATGGTGATCTGATTTTTTTGTTTTGCGTTATTAACAGAAAAATCATTGAGTTCTCAGTATTTAGAGTCTCATTAGCTTTAGACTGCATTGGGTTTAACCCTAATTTCTCATCCAGCAGCATCCTAACAACTAACTCATGGCAATAAGAACAAAAACTACAGAGAGCACGTAACATAGAAGTTATGGCAAAAAGTCAGAAGGAATCAACAGAACTAATATAAGGTAATTTCCGGTGCAGTGAAGAGGGAACACACCATTAACATTTCAAGGCTAAATCCCAGCCCTGGGTTAAAAAAGTTCCTGTGTAACATGGAATAGCAATGTGATTTCTCTGCAATTCCTTGCTGTGCTGGTCTAACCTTGTGCTGTTGAGGTAACACTGTGCTATCATGATTATGCCCAAACTATGCCAATACAAATTCCTGGTCAACATGGTTGCAATGTCAATAGTAGAGAAAAATTGTCAATATGAGTCTACTTATATAAATCTTAAAATGCTAGGATTGTGTAGGCTATTTAGGGTGCCTGTAGGGAGGGACATCAGGAGTACAAATGTAGTGCTTGGGAAAGTGGCTGAAAGGACATACCCAGAAACAAGTGGTCTAATGGCATATGTAGATGTACCTCGTGCTTCCTCACACCATGCCCTCCACCACACACCAATTTGTAAAAATCACCAGACAAACTACTATTTGTGCACTTTCAGCTTTGGCTTCTCAGTTATGGACACCCAAAAAGAGCCTGCAAAAACTGCTGCAGTTACAGATTTGCCCTGGAAATCAGACTGTCAGCAAGAAGCTTTCACTTCATAAAATACTGAGGGTAAGTTAAGAATGAGGCAGGGGATTAAAAAACAGATCAGGAGGGCTGCTACCATGCTCCATCTCCAAACCCTTGTATTGCAGAATCTGTCTGACTTTCAGAGAAAAACTTGCTGAGTGTGAAGAGCAGCCCTTTGCTTCCTTGGTTCATCTTCAGCCTCCACATGCTAGCTTGTTGCATTTTCCCAGTAGAACATGGGCTTTGTGAGCATGAGGTTGAGTATAAAAAGACTTAGGGATCTTTTCAAGCTGCTATATTTTCCACCACAGAAATTTAGGTTTGCAATTCACTTAGACACTTTCAGAAAGTGTCACTGCAATAATTTTAGTCAGACAAAGAAAGCTTTGGAACTAACAAAATAATGAGTCTGTCTAAAGGTGGAATTCAGTTTGAATCCTAGTGTCAGCCTTAACACCAAATCAACGTTATTATGAAAGGGTAGATGTGTATTTGTTACAACCTTTACCCTCAAATAAGAAACATCAGTAGTTTATGAGGATTACACAAATTAAAATGCTTCTGGAAGTACTACTGCATTGTAAGAGACTGTTGATACCACTAGTTTTAGCTCTGTGATTGTTTGATTTTTCATTAACATTTAACTGTTTGTATAAAATGTGTTTTCTTGATACAGCCATTGCCCAGTGTATGCAAAAAATCCCTAATTTATAATAGTCATGATGAAAAGTTGTGATATGTGTAAATTAACTGTGTACAAACTGTTTAGGGACAAAGAAGATTTTCAGTTGATTGAAATGAAATGATGCTTCCAAATAGGTATGCGCTAATTTGCCCCTGAACTAACAGTGACATAATGCAAAAGTTCATTTATTAAGCCCCATGATGCCATGTAAGACTTTGCAGATAATGCCACTGGATTCCAGGGCTCCAGAAAGTCTCCCTAGCAGCGCTTTAATTCAGAGACTGCAGTGGAAGAAGCTGCAGGGAGGAAACAGCAGATATGCACTACTTACATTACACTGATTATCTTCATGGCACATTGAATAAAGTATGACCAAAGTTCTTGCCTTTCCTCAGATTAACGCTCACCCTAAAGCTGTGTTTCACATTTTTGTCTTTTTGTTATGAACCGTTATGAAGGACACCTCAGGAGACTGATGAATTTATGCATTAAGTATCTATTAACCTATTTTCACTAGGCCCTGCAGACATTTTTCTTTTGAGGAAAAGGACATGAGCCTAACTGATCCTCAGAACACAATTTCGGACAAGTTGCTGTTGGAAAAGGGCACAGCAAGAGCTGGTGTGGGTTTTGTAGTAAGGAAGATACGTAGAAACATTTAACAAAAACCCCACTTATCATCCATCATCACTGTGGAAATTTTACCCTTCTCACAGTCAATATTCAATGTTCACCTAAATTTTTGCTATTAATCCTTCAAAATAAACAGGATAGTGATAGGGAACAAAATATTAAACTAATTGTCACCATGAGGTTTGCCTTGTTTCCAAATGCCAGATCACCATGCTGTCTTCCTGGGAAGGAAAATGCATCACAGTGTAACAGAGAGCCTGTGCTCAACCTTCAGGCAGCCCTGCTCGTGCTCATTTGTGAGTGCTGAACTCTTAATGCATCCCTCTACTTGGGGGCAGGCTTTGAGATCTAAGAAGGAACCTCTTATTAGGATGGCTAATGAGGCAGAACTATTTGTTTTCCTTTTTTTTTTTTTTTTCAGTCACCAGAATTCAGATCTCACACATTAGGCACAAATTTAGAACAAAAAGTCATTAGAAATGTGTATAATGCATATGGACTTTTTTTTTTTTTCCCCTATTTGAAATGGAAATTTCTTTCGTCTGACTTGAGACACAGAATTTGATTAGGAATAATTAAGACATTTTGGACTGATCCTTTGTGTTTCAAAATACCTCATGCAGTCTCTCTAAAGGCGCATGCATAGAGCAAAGTTGTCATAGATGAGATCTGCAATGACCTAAAGCGTTTTTTGCACGAATTGAAGTTCTAAAGCTTTGTCTGGTTTCACAAAGGCAGTTTGCATGCACAGCCTACTCATACTGGTCATCTGTTTGGAAAGACAATATTTAGGATATGAAAAGATCATTCACCATTCATAAAATACATTATTCCTGAGGACAGTGTGTGCCTTATACTTTAGTAAAACAACGTGCAGTCAAAGCAAACAGCATACTAAAGGAAGTCTAGCAAAAAGTTTTCTCCGATTAAGCAAATGGCTACATAGTGGCAAAACCTTTAGGCATTGTTGATGTCCTCCAAAAAGAAAGGAACACACTCAATGTTTTTCTCTTCTTGTGCTTTTCCAGTGCATAAAATGCACGATGTCAGATCTACATACTTGTCTTGGATATACTCCCATACACCAGTGTTTAAAGTCATTAATAACAGATTTACTTATATCTCAAATACAAAAAGGTTTCTGTTTTTAGATGTTTAAGGCCAATTGGAATTTGCCTAAGTATGTATTGACATGTGCTAATACCCACAGCAGAAACAGGAAAGTATAAAATAATCAACACTTCTGATTTTTGCCCAATTTTGCCCCGTATCTTTATACCTTGGGCCAGCCAAGGCACTTGGTTTTCAGAGAACACAGTAAAAAGAGAGCTCATCTGTGACCTTATGAAGAACTGAACTACTATCACACTTGGCCGATGCTGTCAAACAGTGCTTGATAATCCACAGAATGGAAGAGAGAGACAATACATGAAATTAACTAATGTGATTTTTGTAAGCACTGAGGAGAGTGCATTCATTATTCCTCATATGGACTCCTGAGGAACTTAACACACAACCCAGAATATGAAGCAACAGAACAGCCTTTCCAAAATATGGGAAGCTGAGTTCCGCCAGCCCTTTTTACCACAGCACTTAAGGGTAATATATCTGACTAGAGTATACCTTCCAGTTTCTTTCCTCCTTTGTGCAATGCTGCAGATACACCTAGAGTTGCCTTGTCTGGTCACAGAGAGCTGGAATTAACCAAGAAATCTCATAAATATGATGAAATGACTAAAGAACTTAAGGTGTGACATTAGGCTCTCTGGATACAAAATATCCTACTCATCCACCCAGATGGACACTTGCCTCTTACAATTATCTGGCATAATAAAATAAAATGATTTTGCTAATATATGCAAGTGAATACTGGAATCACACTTTTTGGTTCGATAGGGTATTGTAAGTAGTAAAAGTATAGGTCTTTCATATCTCTGCAGTAATTTTGCTGCACCTTTATTCCTAAAAATAACATTAAAATGTGCAGCTTTTATAGTTCCTGTGCTTTGCTGACTCCTTGTTTTTTATTTTTTTCTCATCCAATGCACAGAAGCATTATTTAAAACTGTAGGAGAGAAATAGAACAAGTATAACTCTCTTTTTCTCCACACTCTTCTCTGCAAGTGAACCCTGCACACCTGTTTAAGTTCAGTGCTTACCTTTTCCCATATTATGAAATGCTAGTAATAGACAGTTTGATCACCAAAATGTGACTAGAAACATAAGCAACAAACACTGCTGTATGCACATAAAAACTGAAATTTGATTCTTTACATGAACATCTACCTTTTATAGTGATTTTATCCAAAAGCCCCTCCCCCAAACTGTAAGAAGGCATACAAATAATAATTAAAAAATCTAAAAGTAACCACTCTGTGCTTATATACAATCTGTATACATATCTGTCTGTATCTAATTCCCATGCTTTGACTTATTTAGGTCAATAAAAGAAGTGCACATTACTGGAACATTTACAAGAGCAGCATTGTTATAACGTGCTCTGCTTCTCCTTCCCTGAACAAGCAAATCACAATTTTATACTGTATGTCTGATATATATCTGCATAAGCTTGCATACTATAAAGAGTTCACTGTATATTGAGGACAAAGTCATTTGCACTGTATGAGAATATTTCAAGTTAGCATTAGCATTCTCTGAATTCATGGAATCATTGCCCAGACAGGCTAAAAGGAACAGTAACACAGTTAAGACAGCTGCATGCTACATCAGAGCATGAAAATGACAGCTCTGTCATCCTGGAAGTGTGTGGAGGTGGCCTTTCTGCACACCAAAGTGGAAAGACAACTCAACAGCCATGTCATTTTCAGGTACAGCTGCAATGTGGGCAATGCCATGCATTCTCTTAGTGCTGCTGTTTTCCCTTTGAATTTAGAATTTTTGGTTTTCCACTAGAAGGATAAATTAATGACACTGATGTGCAAATCTGAAACTGCATAGTATATATCAAGCAGCCATAGACCCCCTTTTTAGGGTAGGACCACATCCACAATCTCAACAAGAGACTAGGACAAACCTGACAAAACAGTAAGCCTGAAAGATCATTTATATGAAGATATGGCCACAAAGGCAACAATTGCTCTTTTCTTCAGAGGCATTACAGATGGAGCTGAGCAATTAGAAGCTGTAGAAGTAGTGGATATCATGTAAGCTGGTTTTAGTCATGCCCTTACTGTATAAGTTCACAGATAATTATTTAATTTTATCATGCTGTTAGGATCTTCATGGACAGCATGAAAATTCATTGCCTTTTTTTAAACCAGTGTCCACATTTTTGTCTGCACACTCCCGAGTGCCAGTTCTCCTTGGTGCTCACCACAGACCAGTAACACATAAGGCTTTCCATTCTCTTCATCAGAAGCGTCTATTTCCCAGTTCCCACCAAAGCCTGCAGCAAGAACACATATACACCATGAATCTCACATGCTGATGCCAGACTCTCACTTCATTTTTCAACTGCACTCTTCAATTTCCAAAGTGTTTTTGTGGCAGCGTGGTTGTGACTAAGGCCATTCATGGTGATACTGTTTCCCATTCTTTTTCCTTTCTCTTTGTAAATGCTCCAGTTCAGCCTCATACATCATTTCCTGGACTAAATATTTCTCTCTCCTCATTCTGTCGCACAAATCCTTGGGCATGTCTGGGATCAGGTAGGCAATGAAAGACTTTATTCCAAAAACAAGGTGCTGAAAAGAGGAACAAAAAGAATTGTTTCAAAGACGCATAAATACTCATTTCTAGGACCACATTTTAGGGCCTAAAAGTCTGTGATGAAACTGGAAGTGAATCGATTCATGACTGAAAAGTCACTCCTTTGTTTTTTAAGACACACACACACACACATTTGGGAGTAACTGCGTCATCTATCACTAATAGGAAAATGCTGAAGTCTTCCTAAAAGTAAAACTAAGGGTATAGCTAGTAATCTAAATGCAGATGTGACTGCAGGATGTATGAGCTCGATTAACAATAACAAACACTACCTACAGGCAGCCTTTGTTCAGAGCTTGTAATCAAAGTAAGCAAACAGATTCCTGGACAGTATGGAATATATTCTTCAAGTTAGTACACACATTTTTAATGTTATATTAGGCTAAAATCACATATCTTTTTCCTAGCACAGATTTTAACTTGTAATAACATCTTAATGTGCCTGTGGAGGGACTCTGAAATCTGAAGCAGCTGATTGACAGCTGTTTGGAGAAGACAATCTTTTCCTTCTTTCTCTTGACTGTAATGAATAAGCAGTTGACAACAACTTACTTATGAGACTACTGTAAAAATAAATAAAAAATCAACTTGGACTGTAAAGAACTAGAAAGGAAGTGTTACTTCCCATGACTAACCTCAAATACTATGATGAAGGCCAGCCGTGCTGCCAGGACATGCCAGAACTGCAAAGTGAATTCATATGGGGTAGAACTCCATGGTGGGGCTCTGTAATCTCTGTACCTGTAAAGCAAAGAAAAGCTCTGTAAGTTAGCCCATGCTCAAAAACCTGAACACAGTTAAGATCTCTCTAGTTCATCCCAGATCTGACTAAATGGAGAAGGACTGAAGTGAAAGTGTACTTCAAGAGAAATTAGGGAGAAAAGTAGAGCAGTAACTCACTAGACAGGTAATTAAATTGGGCTGCTTATGAGATGGCACTTTCTGCTTCCAAAAATCCAGAGTAAACAATTTCTGGTGTTATAAAGTTGACACCATGGAGTAGTAAGTTCAAGTGTGTTAAATTTCAATTGGTTCTTGTCTTTGCTTCATTCATAGAGGCACAAAAGATATGGCTTACAAGAGTCAAAAGCTCAGAACACAGGTTTCCAGCGTGTTAGCATTTCATCCCACCACACATTATTTGCAGCTGAGATCTTCATGCTGAACAAACTTGAACTCAATGCTTTTACAAGTAAGAAAGAAACTATCCTGCCAGTAATTTAAGCACTGACTTTCAATTTGATGTCGTGGTTAACATCTATGCTTATATTACAAAAAGGGAGCACACTGAAACATACCTGCAGTATCCTGAGTATCCCATGCCAAGTTCACTCAAATCAAATACTGATAAACTGCTGTTGACATATCCTTTTAAACATCTGAAAGGACAAGACGTAGGGTCAGGACTTGCTTCATAAAGTGGCTATACAGATCCTGTATGCAAACACATTCTACTATCACATATTGTGAGCGTATTATTTTAGCTGCTTATCAGGACAAAAGCAACTCTAAAATTTTAAGCAGAGAAGCAAAATTTTATTGGAAAAAACCAGACTCCATCTGTTTCAGGGACAATACTGTAAGAAAAAAATCTATTTTCAGCATTTTCATGGTTTTGCTTCTTATCTACCAGCAGATATAAACCAAAAATTGTTGCTACAGTGCTCTTCATTGTCTTCTAAAGTTACTGAATTTAGAAAGATGGATAGAGAGGCATCCTTGCTGAATCTGCCACCAGTCATGCAGCATATACCAAAAAATAACAGGTTTTATGAGCTGAATCAAAGAATCATTTTCACCAACAGTGAAATGAACAGTGTGAATATACCAAACAGCCATCTTAAAGGCAACAAATTTTTAGTATGAATGATAGAAATCACAGAAATACATCAAATTATGACTGTAGGAGTGAAATTTGTGTCTGTTCCTGGAAAACCATGGAACGTGTAAGACATCGCATCTTCTTGGAAATCCATCGCGTAATTTAATAAAGGGCCTTCTGAAAGGCAAAGAACATTGAGACAGAGATGCATAAGGGATTCTATTATATCTTCTCAACCTTCGGGTTTGCTGTGACACCTCAAATCACTGCTGGAAAATGAAACAATTACATAGTTCTCTATTAAATGGTTAGTGCACATCAAGAACTAACGTTTTTGTCCTATTGTCTCTTTTCATCTCATCCTCCCTCATTCTTTTTGCCCTTAAATTCTCTCTTCCTGTGACAGCAGGGGAAGAATAAATGTCTATTGTGAATCATTAGATGTGGAGCAATAAGGGAAGGAAGGACAGACTCCTGTGGTTTGAGCTGAGGCACACTCTGTGAACACTGTGCTGAACAAACGTTGATGCTTTCACTCATATCCTTCCTCCTGTGTAATAAAGGAGATAAGTTGTACTCGTGTGGTGTGCTATAGCAGTAGCAAAGTCATGCTTCCTTATCTTGAGGTAGCCTTGATTCCCATGTTAAAAAGAAAAACAAAAAAATCCTTCTACAAAATCAACCTCTAAAAACACCTGTAGGGTCACTAGTCTCTAAATGAAAGAAAACATCTGTTTAGACCGTGAGAGTGGGAAGTGTAGACAGAGCACAGTTGACTCACAGTTTGGAGACACTGGTAAGGATATGGAAAGAAGTGCAGAAAACCAGCATGTTGCTGCAGAGATAGGCTAAGATACACCATCTGTGGAGTTAGGCTAAATAGCGTCAATGCCAATCTGACTGGTGCTTGGCTGCAAGTATTTCTGAAGTGAAACAGGCAGTGAAGTCTGGCGGTGAATGAGGCTTAGGAAAGCAGAAAGTGTGAGATCATATACATGGGGAGAGGAGTGCAGTTGGAGAAAATAGTCCAGAACTATTGTAGAAAACAACATCTTATCTAGAGAAAGACAGAAAACTGCTAAGATGTTCACTGAACTTTGTTGTTTGCATTCAGAAGGGAAGACATGATTTTCCACTATTTAACTGTGGAGTTAGTTTACAAACTCTCTGGAATGTCTGAGTTACCTGCACTTCACATCCATGAAGGTTTGCACAGATGTAAAAGGTAAATGTTAGTGGTACATGTTAAATGTGTTAACACGGAAAGTCAGCAGCAAAAGCATGCCTCTGCTGAAATATACATGTATATATAGAGAAAGTATCTTAATTACTTTTCTTGTCTGTAACCTTGATCTGTACAGGGACCGTATTTGTATGCATAGACAAAACGTGGAATGTAATCAGAAGTAATGGCAATAACAAAGGCATTGGTGATGACAGCCAGAACTCCAATTCCTTCCAGAATCCCATACCAGATACCTAGAAACAAGAGAAATGACAACCAAGTCATTAGTGTTTTACAGCCATATGAAGTCATATAAGGTCATACTTGTTATATTAAATTCATTATTAGTCACACAGTTTTCTTTTCTCATCGAGAAAGAATTCTTCAGTCAGAAAAGCTAACCAGCATGAAGCCATGTCCCCACATTTCTGCTACCACTGGCTCCATCTGAGTGAAGTCTTACAGTAGGGCACACCCTGCTGAGAAGCTAAGGCACAAATATAATATAACCTTTGGTTATAAAAGCCAAATAGAAGATTTTGGAAAGAGATTTCTTATTTTTATTTAATTCAGTTTTAAACCAAAAGCGGATTTAGTCTTTATATTTAAGTTCTAAATCGAATTGGTTTTGGTAGCATTTTAGACCTAGAGATCCAGAAGTCCCTAAAACTAAACTGTAAATCTAAACCTGATTCTGAATCCTAAAATACTATTCAGCCTGTTTCAAAATTCAAACTGCTATGATCTGTTATTAGAAAGGGGAAACAGATTTGAGGAGTGAGTATCCAGAGTATCCTTTTGGTGCTTAACAGGAGAGCTGTCATTGAGATCTGTAGGCTCCATCAGCAGCTTGACTCCTGGTACACGAAATATTTCGTTAAGCTGCATTAAAGAAGGAACACAAATAGATGGTACATGACAGTGACAGCCATTAGGTTCTCTCACCTATATCTGTTGCTCGTGCAGGCATGGGTCTTCGCCACTGAGTGACAAACTTGTAGGCATCTAACCTGATTTCTATGATGTTGTTAAGCAATGCCAGGAGAGGAGCCAGTGGGAAGGCAGCAACGAAGATGGTGGTAAAGCCAAACTGTAAAACTAGACAGGCGTTTCTATGGTTAGAAATTGGAAATGCAAAATAAAGTGCAACATAGTTCAAGTTTCTTAAGAAAACTGACACCTCTTTGAACTTGCTCACCCATCTCTAAATATTCGTCCATTAAACCATGGAGATTCATAGGCTGCAGATTCCAATCTTTTTCCCACTGAGGTAGAGAAATTTTATGCTCCATTAATTGCCCTCCTCTCTTCATTTTGCGCCGTGACCACCAATTCTGTAATAAACTTTATTAGATAAACAGAGCATTAACGACTGTGCTTGCTGAGTAATTTACAATACTTGCTGGTAAGTGGGCCTATTTTCATTAGCACCTGAATGTTTACTTAGGTATTTTATGGACATTTTTACAACATCATGTAAGAGACAATTCAAAGAAGTTCCAAAAGTTCTCAAAGCTCTGCATCATGATTTTAATGATGTCTTTAAATGTAGCATGTTGGGCACCATACAGCTTTTCAGAATGTGGAATTTGCTTGCATATACTTGAGTGCCTAAATAAAAACGGAACAGCAAAAAAAACATGCAACAAGAGCATTAAAAAAGTAAATAGTGCTTTATTTTTAATCCTGTAAAAGACAAACCTAGTGAGTGGAGCTCAGTAAGAATTCTATGATACTGGAATATACTGAATAGTAGAACATTTGTACTGTTTTTGAGCAAATCTGAAGATCTAGGTGCTCTACACAGCATGTATTTTTTCTTGAAGCAGGAAAGAGTGTCTAATAAAGCTGCAAATATTTAAGACTTTTTAATAAAGCTGTGCAGAGGTATTTTCACAAAGCAGTTATAAATATTAAGATGGCAATAGTCTCACAAATTACAGTGTTACACAAATGAAAAAGATTATCCAGTACTGACACAGATGGCAATTAAAGACTATTGTTTATTTTTAGATATTACTGAAAAGAGAATGAAGTTGGGAAAGAATTTTCTGACAAATATTTTTATTAACACTATGCTATTTTTTCTCAAGCTGCTTTAGTGTTCAGTTCTTGATCTCTGTTGTTACTGAAAGAGCAGCTGTTGCCTCAGTTGCAAACAATGGTTTTGTCAAAACAAAACACTTCTTTCCATAAAGTAATATAACATTCTAAAGTAAATTCTAGATCGAATTAAGATACTGCTGGGCCAACAAGACAGGAAGCTTGATACTTGAAGCAGTTTTCTTCTTTTCAGAAATCCACTCACAATACAGTAGCCTGCCTTTCATCTGGAGAATGATTGCTCAGTATGAGCATAAGCCTTTCTGACGTATTTTCAAGGTTAAGACTTTGACTAAATGAGTATTTGATGAGCAACCTTTTACTGAAAACATGTTATTCCAACTTCAGGAGAATTTAAGACTCTTAGCCTATTACCTTCCTCAGTAGCTGTACAGCTCTGTTTGTATTACAGAAAATGAAATCACAATAAACAATTTAGATGGTTAACATACCCCAAGGAGCTTTATCTTAGAGCAGCTGTTAATGCTTCCGTTGGGAATAAAATTGCAGCATGTGAGATGGAAAAAGTGAAAACATTCTCCAAACATAAAAATATTTCTCCCTATCACTGAAGCACACTAATAAATAATCAGTATTTGTGAAACAAATTTTAACAGTTGAACTTACGGATAGCCTAGTTCCATGAAATTGTTCCACATTTGTTTTAAAACCATAATAACTCCCATTTGCAAACACAGATCTATTAAGCAGCCACTAGGATGACACTGAAATGAAATAAGATCAAGAGCTAAAATCAGAGAATTTATTTCTTTTTTATTTGTTCAGAGGGCAAACAAAAAATAGTGAAATA
The DNA here is from genome assembly GCF_028858725.1 of Colius striatus. Taxonomy (NCBI): domain Eukaryota; kingdom Metazoa; phylum Chordata; class Aves; order Coliiformes; family Coliidae; genus Colius; species Colius striatus. The sequence goes on along the minus strand of NC_084765.1, from coordinate 5,634,089 downwards.
TGTCTAGTGAAAAATACTCCCCTCTAGCTATAGAAATATTCATAACAGAAATATTAACAGACTTTAGTTGAACAACATTTAGACTTGGAGATATAGACCTAACCTAAGGGTACATGTGCTAGATATTTCACAAATTATATATTTCATTTCACTTAGACAAATACATATATATTCATTTCAAAAGAATGGAGCAATCTTTCATTTGTAACACCTTAAATCTGAACACAGACTTAGTAGCTGAATCTCTGGTATCAGTACCTTAACTATATAAATTGCCATATTAGAATGTTTACTAATTATTGAAAGCTTTTTCTAACCATTGACTACGACATTAATGGTATTTTTGTCTGTGGCTACCAAGGTTCAGTAGAAGAAATCTGTTCTTCAGAATGAAGAGACAACTTCAGCATTACTAGTGAGATTCAGGGAGGGGCAACTCTAACACACTGTCAAGATAAATTTTGAAAGTACTATTTTTTAACTTGTAAATCATAGGATAGTCATGTTGGAAGTGACGTCTAAAGGTTATCTAGTCCAAACCCTCTCAATGAGCAGGGCCATCTTCAACTCCATCAGGTTGCTCAGAATCCTGTTTCAACCTGACCCTGAATGTTTCCAGGGATGAGGCATCTACCACCTCTCGGGGCAACCTGGGATGGTGCTTCACCACTCTCAATGTAAAAAAAAAAAATCTTCCTTATATCTAGTCCAAATCTACCCTCTTTTCTTTAATACCACTACCCCTTGTCCTATCACAACAGGCCCTATTAAAAGGTTTCAGAGAATCATGGAGTGGATGGTTTGTTCTCATCTTTCTTAAAAGTATCTTTTAAGTACTGAAAGGCAGCAATAAAGTCTCTCTGGAGCCTTCACTTCTACAGGCTGAACAGTCCCGCTCTCTCAGCCTGTCTTCACAGGAGAGGTGTTCCATATCTCTGATCATTTTTGTGACCTTTCTTGGGACCTGCTCCAATAGATTCATGTCCTTCTCATGTTGGCCGAAACTTAAGCTCATAAAAAGCTGGCAGCATTATATTTATGTCCTCCATCCAAAAAATTCACATACCCAGGAGATTTCAATCATGTAGGACTTGGTAGTGTCTGTGAGATAAGGGTCTATCACTGTTAGCTTTTCTCAAAGACAGAGGCAGGAAGAACTGCATGTCTTGGGCTGAGGCATTCAGCACAGTGCAGAATGCAGAAGGAAAAATCGTCTCCTGTTTCCTATCCTTTGCTATAAATAAGAGTTTACTTGTCATTGCACTTACATGGAACAACAAATCTTTCAAACTGGACATAATTCATGTCCTTCAGCTGTTTCCTTTTTGCTCATGGAAATTTCACAGGAACACAAAATCGGATTGCTTACCTCTTCCAGTCTCCATCTGTTAAAAAGCTTGTTGTACTTTCCTGGGCGGCCTGCAAATCTGGAAAACAAGGTTCCTGTTTCTCAGTGGACATTCCAAGAACACCCTGTATCAGTAGCTATTTCACAACATCCACTGAGCAAACTCATGAAATATAAACACATTAAATCACACCGGCTTAAATCTGGTATCTGTAGAATACGGAAGTTTCAGAGTGCAAACAAGGATCATAATTTTGTAAGCAATCCTAAGCTTTTCTAATGTCCAGAACAAAAAATCCTCACTTCAGAGGTATGAGATGGTAGATATTCACTCTCTAATCTACTTCTAAGAAGATAAGTCATTGCAACAAATAGGAATTTACTGCAGCACAGGGAGCTGCTTGTCCATGTGAAGCGAGCACTGGATTACACTCTCAGACACACAAGCATAAAATCACTTCCAAACCCTTTGCAACTAAATTCTTTTTACAGATCTAACAGATACTTGTATATCAAATGGAATAACAATTCTTAATGATCTCAGTGAAAGTTATAAATGAGGGAGAAAATACCCCTTGCCTGGACACAGGAGGTAGTAAGATACAAAGGGACTTAGGAACTGTACGGCAAATGCACCACTGGAAGTAACAAGCAGATATTACCAACAGTCTTTATTAGATTTGGTGTTTTTTCCCCCTCAGATTATCTTGAATTGAAATAATATTATAAAATCTTATAGAAGGTACTCTGAAATACTCTGTAGGTTCTGGAGTAAGTCTGAACATAACAAAACTGAAGAAGAAGCAAGGTTAGACCTGTCCAGTATCTCATGCTCTGAGCTGAAGATACATATAAAAATTGAAGTCAGAATGAATTTCTGCTTCCTACTCTTGTATAAGACCTGCTGGAGAATATTTACTATTTATAGAAATGGATCCTGCGAAATGTAACCAAAAGGGATTAACATGAAAAAAAATGAATAAAGCCTATTAGCACAAGGGCTAAATAGACACCTACATTCAGGAAGTGGCTGTATTTTCAAAGGTTCTGAATTCTCATTTAGTAGGAAAGTCATATACATAGACCCACTTAAAAGTAGACTTTTTACTGTACTCGCACATCCAGTGAAAAATATTGAGTATTATTAATTATTCTCAGAAACCGGCTTGCATCTAAATCTTAAGAGTTCAAACTATCACAATGTTTTCTTCAAACTTATAAAGTCAGTAAAGATTACGAGTTCAGTATAAGTTTTCCTTTAAGTGCTGTTAGCAAAGATAACTTACCTGCCAAGAAAAAATGCAATGTAAAAGATGGAGCTGTTCAAATTGACAAACTGGAAGAGGAACATTTTCAAGGCAAAGCTGTTTTCCCATTCAGATTCTGTTCTAGGGTGCTCTGCAGAAAAATACAATACACATTACATAAACAAAAATGAAACTGAGTTATGCCTAATGTTGCTCACAGATCAATCAACACTAACAAAACAAGTCATGGTTTCATGTCATGATGCCCCATCAGGTTGCAATTGCTTTTTATTTTCCTCAAAGTGTTCAGCCTGCAGGTCACAAAACCATTGCACATAGCTCAGACTTTGTTGGCTCTATGTGGAAACAGGAAATGTAAAGCCCCCTGGTACAGAATGGATCCCACTTCTGTGGGAAGATATCTGTTTCATTTCCATGAAAAAGTTCTGGATTCAATATGAATCTTTAATTTTAAGGCAATGGGTATCTTCATTTAAAAAAACCAAACCCACAAACAAAACAGAACCTCAAACAAAAGCACTTGGCATCAGCAGAACAATAAATGGTGCTGCCAAGGAAAGCAAAGGGAAAAGAGGCAATCACCAGACAGCTGGTTTCTCACCTAGCCATCTCACCTTCTAAACACTTCTGTAAGACCACTATTTCATCCTCAGGACTTCCCTATCATAATGCCTGTGTGAATGTGTTAAACTTGGAATATAGTACATAGGTAAAAGTTTTAAAGCCCATATATGAAGTTGAAAGTCTGAACAGCCTGGATTTTTCAGCTAAAATATGTACTAATTAATTCTTTTGGTCTAATAATGTTTAAATTAGGATACAGATGTATAGGATACAGCTTTACACATGGGCTCTCATTCCCAGAAGTTAAGATGTCCTCCTTCTCTTTGATGTAAAATACCTTAGGAACAGGAGTGAGCTCAAACACCTTAGGCTCCATCATGCTTCATTCAGTAAGTCTTTTTAATTTTTTTTCTAATTCTTTCACAAATCTTGGGAAAATCAGCTTTTATACAAATAATGAAACCATTATTTTCTTTCCCATTCCCTGGTCTGTAACATATATTTAAAAAGTTAAGTAGGAATATGAATCAGTGTGATCTGGCAAATATTTTTAAATACTTTAATAACTTGAATAAGTTGAGTATATATTGTGAAACTTTCTAATCTGTTATCTGACAGAATACAAAGTTGTTAGCATCTTGTTTAACGCATGCTCGTCAAACTTTAGCCAGAAGAGGGGGCTGTTATATTAAAGCAGCGAGTTTATTTAAAATTATGACGAGACCAAATGCGTATTTTGACATGGGCAAAAAGAAAGCAATTAAGAAGCAAAGCTGAAAGGTATCATATTCACCTAGTAAGAGATTTTAAATACCAGCTTTGTTTTCTTCTGTTCACTAAGCTAGAAAGCTTTACCTCTACGACTGAGTCATGAGTAGAGGCTTCCGTATAAATTATTAATATGGCAGAATTAAAACTACTTTACAATCTACAACTTAACACTTTTACCTTGGACAATATAAATTTAGTTTAGCTCATTTTTTTTTCATATGGAAGTTAAAATTTTAAAAAAAGGGTAAAAAATCTCCAAGTATTTGGGAACAACAGAAAAAAACCCAAACTCATTTGGCATTCTAAGAAAAAATGTGTTTTAAATTTTCTTCCATTATAAGATCACAGTTTTTTTCAATTTATACTGTAAAGAATCAAAAAAAGTAGAAGTATAAGAATAAATGCCTCTTCTATTATTTCTTTAGTGAATTAATTGTATAATTTCTTTCTCTGACATTCCTTACTTGCTTAGGTAAATGCCATTTTGTACTGTGTATCGATGAAGTTTTCAAACTCCTATTTTATGGAAATATAAAGGTATATGCCACAGTTAGCAAGAACCATATCTCTAGGAAAGATCTACATACCTAAGTCTGTCAGGAGATAGGCAACCTTTTCATATACCTAAAACAGAAAGAAGACACAGTGTAAGTACAGCACATCTGGTGTGTTGTGATGTTAAAGCCAGAATGAAAACAAGCATCAAAAGCATAGTTGTTCTGTTGCCCCAAAGCAAGGTATCTGGACAGAGAAGGGAGGGCGATGTCATGGCTGCCATGTGGATGTATACTTTGCTACAAAGACTTAATTGAACTGCTTCACAATCCCATTCTCTTTATCTACAAATACATATGTAAAGATCATACATTAAATAAACAATGGAGATAAATCAAGCGCCAATAGATTAAGAGAAGTGGTCAGACATCAACAGTTCTCTTAGATGCTTATCCTTTCACTTCAGGAACAAATCTACACTATTGTTTGCTGAGCTATTATTCTTTTTTACCTGTTAGTGCCTGCACAAGAATAGAAAAATGATAAATTATATTGCAGTTGAAAGAACAGAGTTCATATTAATGTATGTTGTACTAGTAGTAAATGATTAACCTGGGCACTTTTAAACTGAAATCATGTCTCTCTGAAATCACATCTCACTGTGACTCTAGGACTGTGCAATACACAAGAGAGACAGGGAACTTCTAGAGACAGTCCATCAGAGGGCTACAAAGATGATCAGGGGACTGAAGCATCTCTCGTATGAGGAAAAGGTGCAGGACCTGGGGCTGTTCAGTCTGGAGAAAACTGAGAGAGGATTTCATCAACACTTAAAAATACCTAAAGAGTGGGTGTTGAGAAGATGGGGCCAGTCTTTTTTCTCTGTTGCCCAATGACAGGACAATGGATAACAGCCACAAGCTGAAACACAGGAAGTTCCACTCAAACATAAGGGAAAACTTCTTTACTGCAAGGGTAATGGAGCACTGGAATAGGCTGCCTAGAGGGATTGTGGAGTCTCTTCTCTGGAGGTTTTAAAAACCTGCCTGGATGTGTTCATGTGTGACTTAATCTGGGTTACTTTTCTTTAGCAAGGAGGGTTGGACTAGATGGTCTCTAAAGGGCCCTTCCAACCCCTATCATTCTGTGATTTTGTGTGATTCTGTGAATATGGGTATCACAGCTGCATTTCAAATAAGAAAGGGAAGATATCCAAGTTATCAACTAAAAAAGACAAGACAGAAAGAAAAATCTCAGTCAATAAAATAACATAGTTCCATTTAGAGAAGACATATTGTAGAAGGTGAGGTAAAAAACAACCATGCAAATACAGAAAGCATTAGTCTGTACCACTGTGATTTGGTGATATTAACAAAGATATGTAGTAACAAATTCAGCAGGCATTAGAGAAAAACATTGACATAGTATTAGAAGATAAAATTCCTTTAAATACTAACATCAGTCACTGCTATATGAATAAGCAAGAGCATGTATATATCTGATATACCATAAACTCAGTAACTTTGTAAAAATTACTCTTCTAAATTCATTCCTCCTTTAAAAGAAGACTTACAACGTTCAGTGACATGATGATCATAAAATTGATACAGACACCAGTGCCAGATGTTGCAAACTGCCAATACTTCTTGATGAAATACCACTTGAAAGAAGCAAACTGTTCCATGGCTACCAGACGATAGACCACGACTGCAAACACTGCAGTGAGGACCAGCGAAATCTACAGGGAAGTATATATGAGTAGAGATATTAAAACAAAATAAACGATATTTGAAGTAATTTCAACTGTATTAATAAACTGACAAGCATTTTATAGACTGTTTTGGTGAGCAGGCTTTGAGAGAACAAAAATACTAGATTGATCAATTAAACCATTTCTCTACTGTTCTTTGACAATATGGCTATACTGTAGGGTTTTAATGGATAGTTGCTAAAAAAGAACATCTTTTAAAAGAAAGAGATCTACAAACAAGCAGCAAGCCTGAGACAATTAGTTTTGCCTATATTATGCAAATTCACTAATCTTAATGATCTCACTGATTACTTGCCCTACAATTTATATCAGAATAAGATTAAAGGCTATGATAATTCCAATATTATTCAACATTACCATGAAGAATATTCCTGAGACAGACACCATCAGTCGACTGAGCTTATCAGGGAAAGGCTGAAAAGGTTCAGGTTTTCCGGTGATGGGATTCACTCTTTCCACTTGGGAATATTTAGCTTCGAACTGGGGGCGTAGTTCTTCCTGGAATGACAGAGGGGATTCCATTTGCTGCACTAATTTCACTTCAGTACCAGAAATCTGACATATATCTAGTACAAAGCAGTAAATTTATATTGATAAGAATTCTTTTTGACAATGATCAAAGTCAAATATCCAAATAATTTGCTCTTTCAGAAACAATATCAGAGACCAACAAAGAAGAGAAACCATAAGAGCCTTCTCCACTATCTGAAGGTATTAAAAGGATCATGGGTCATAATACTGACTTCAACACTAGTTTCTCTGCAGAAATTGATAAGAAAACTATAAATTAATGTCAATTCTGATGGTGCTTTTTTTGTGATATGAAACTTTATTAAAAGCCATCAGCTCGTATCTATACATCTAGGGAAAGCTATAAAACAAGCAATGGTAAAGTCTCTGTTGACTTAACTGCAGTTAAATCACTAATGTAGTTAAATTACAGTTATGTTCACTAATGATTTATGAAGTAAGAAAATAATTTTTGTTATTGCTGATACTGAAAGCAGAATGTTAAAGCAGAACTTATGTCTCTCAGAGGATAAAAGATCTAGTTTCTGTCCTTTTGCTTGTCTTTGTCCTGTTTCTAGGCACAATTAGGAATTTTTTTAAGAAACCACAGAATTGAGAAGACCCTATGCTGATATCAGTAGTAGCTCCTATCCTCTGTATGAGCAGTATTTCCACTCAATCTTTCAAAGGATCCTTTTAATAAATGTACAATTCTATTGGAATCATAATGGTAGTTGCAGAAGGAAAAGTATCCTCACAGAGTCTCAAGTGTACTTGTTTATTCTGAAATTAGCATTATAAATACAAATACATATAATTTGAATAACAAATTCAGCTTACTGGCATACAAACTGTATGGCCATTTACACTCAAATCATACTGATAGCAATATATTTATAGGTTTAATTCTATTTAGTCTCACCTCTTCATCTTCCCAGTCTATGAGATCCCAGTCATAGGTTAATACAGCTCTTCGTCTTTTCCAAAACTCAAGAAAGACTGTAGCTGTGGAAAACATTAACTGTAGTTTAATTATGGAAAAGAAAGAAAAAAGGCCACGTAGATCTCAAGAAAATCAGCAACGTGTAACACGATAACTGTCATTAGCCAGCTTATCTCTGTTTTCCCCATAGAGCCTGAAATCAATAAGTAGCTCCAGGACAATCACTGTTAAAATTGGAACACTGTTTTACAATGTTTATCTAACTATTCCTTTTTTCTTTCTGTCTGCTATATCTGTACAGAGATAGATACCTGTCAGTAGGAGACACTATCTTCCTTTGAATCAAATGAATCATTTTTCATTTCAGTTTTATTCAAAATATATCCAACTTAAAATCTTTCCCTGAAGAAACAAGGATATGCATACACAATGGTATCTATTAATAAAGAGCTAAATTATGATCTTCTTTCCCAGCTATATCAGCCTTATACTGAAGTAGTTTCCCTACTAAAGTATTTCTATAAACAATTATTTCTAATCTATGTATGAGATCATAATCAGACTCTTGAGGTATTTAGTGGTTTTGGTAGGTCCTATAAAAATAATTACAACCAATAAATAACTCCAACTTTCCCAAACATTGTAGTTTGCCACAGCGTAAGACACCTTGCTTTGGTGTCCTGACAGAAAGAGGGATTGTCCCATTGTTTCCTGAAAAATAGTGATTTTAAACAGGCTTCCTTCTGGCAAGCCAAGTGGTCAGGAGAATTTCTAACTCAAACTGAATAGGATAGTCTTATATTCCCACCTTTTAAAATAGCTCTGTAGTTCTATACCTTACATGTTTATGTACATTTATTATACATAGCTATCATCATATTTGTATTTGTGTGTATATATATATATATGGTTTATCCATATGCTATATTAAAGCACAATGATTAGAAGTTTGCAGAAGATCACCATACCACTATCCATAAATAATGGATGGTTGAATGAAAGGAACTTTTCCCTGAATATTGTTTCTGGATAGTATGTCCTTTTATTCTTCCAAGCACGGATCTTCTCTCCTCCACAGATTTCGTTTATGTTTCAGATGCTCCTAACAAGAACAGCACACAGTTCTCCTATTTAAGCAGCAATGGGGTTTGCAGTTCAGTAACCTGAGGGTGAATCAACTTTTTCTCACCTTCATTGGAAGTGCTATCACAACTAAAGTAGTGTGAGACTCAGGGATGTTACGGAACACACCACCTTGCAAGAAAAGGCCATGTGAGGACTCAGGAGCAATGTAAGTCCACGCTATACACAAACAAAACACCATTTTTCTTATATTACCAAAGAAGTAAAAGAAATACAACACATTCTGGAAAATATGGTGTTGGATGCTTTGCATGTCAGGCTGCTCTAGGAAGCACACCCCAGATATCCAGTAGCCCTGCACCAAAACCAGTTAAGTCTCTAACTGCACAAATAAAACAATTCACTTAGTTACTCTCAAAGGTAATAGAAATTAAAGAATTGCCCCAGTTATCTGGAATAAAATAATGGATTTTAAATCCCACTGACTTACAGTATCTGAGTCAGAGAAACTGAAACCAACCAATTGAATTACTGGATTTTTTTTTTTCCCAGTGCCACTACTGAAGAAAGGAATGAGGAAGGCTGGACAGCTGAAGTGCATACAACTTTATTTTTGGGCTGGGAAGTATTTTAGCTTGTGTAAATATTTGTTGAATATTTGGAAACAAAATGAGGCAGTTGTGGAAATAATACTAAATTGTGGGCAAATGGTGACCTCAGTTGAATAAACGCTGATCTTCTAATACTATTCATTTCATTCTCTCTATCCCCTAAGATTTGGAATAGTTTACTTATTTTTAAAATCAAGATCTGTGTCTAAGTTAGAGTTTTCAGGCTCTGCTATAGCATAAATAATATGGTCGAGTATAATAATAACAACAAAAATAATGCTTTTTATGTTACTTACATACACTAAGCATTTAATAATACTGTGATCAAGAAAATCACCCACCTAGACAAAGCAGAAGAATGAAACACCTTTTCCAGATTTACCTGAGCTCTTAAAAAATGCTGCAACAACCTCTTTTCATACAGTAGAATAGAATTCATGATAATTTTGCTGTGATACAAGGCTGTTGAGCAAATAGTGTCAAAAGTCAGAAGTAAATGACAAAAAGAGAGTATGTTGGAAAAATAAAATCCTATTGTGGTGTAAACTTCTAGCCTGAATGTCAGAGAAAAAACATCAGAATTTTGAAATTCAAGTATTTGTCCAGTATTTTCTACAGAAAGCCTGGATCCTTCCTGGCTTGTCTTTATTTTCCTCTCTCACATTGCCAACACCACACGCCTCTGGTTGCTCTCCATGCAATCAAGCCCTTCCAGTCCTAGTTGCTAGGCACTTCTCACTGATTCATATCTCAGATCTCCCAGCTCTGAAAATGCTACACCTTGACTTTTATCAATTACTTCTGTAGAAAAACAAGACATGCAATAGATGACTAATCCAATCATTTGAACGTCAAGATGAGAACGTTCATGTTCTGACATTGCTTTGACCTAGCAGAGTGTCTTTCTGCCTAATCCTGCTGCTCGAGAGGTTTCAATAATTTACAGTGTCACAAATAAGCCTTCTGTTTCCTACAGAAAGTATTATCTGGTACTTCCCCTTCTTTCTCCCCAGGCTTGTTGCTTCCTGTTTCATAGCTTCAATTGCTGTTCTGAAAATCCCATAATATACAGTGTTCTTCCTTCTTTTGGACAGCATTTTGGTATAGACTCACTCACTTAGGGATCTGTCATTCAGTGCTCTGCAATACAACAGTTCTACCAGTTGTAGACTTCTAAGAGTTTATTTCGATTCTTATTTAAGTTCCTTTATGTTTACTGCCCTTATGCTGCCAGTACTCACACCAATGAAGAAATAAAATATCTAGGCATGTGCTTTATGTAGCTCTTGGCAGGATGATGTTTCATGGTTAAGACAGATGGGAAAGATTGGTTGTGTGTTGATACAATCTTAAGTAAAACAAAATTTCGACACTGTCAAGAACAATAAGTGATGAATGGCCTCTGTGAAATGCTGTGGAAGGAAAAAAGACACAGAGAGAAAGCCAAACAAAACCAATAAACCAAGAAACTCAAGACTTATGTGAGCACATCTCTTTGGAATGTCGTATAAGAAGAACCACTGTGTCAAAATGAATGGGGTGTTTACTCTCTTAAAGACTATTGCAAAGAGGGTTTTCAGTAAGGAGAAAGGGAACTGTCTCCACTGCCTCTCCACAGAGTTTGACTAAGGCAAGCCAGGCCCCTTCTGAATACTCTGCTCAATTACTTCGTTAGCTTTACTCTGTTGGGCTCCCCTAAAGAAAAGCTGTGCAATAAAATCAGTGCTACAGCTTCAGTACCACACCTACTGCTGAGACACACTCCTCAGAACTGAAACTGCCACTTCATAAATACAGGCAACAGCTGAATGACAGCTTAGTTTCACATCTCGCTCCTGGAGTACTCGGAAGCACCTTCCCTCCATATGGACACAGCTCTGAATTTGCACACAGCTGGACTCACTGCTGGGGGTTTTGCTTTCCAGGAACAGTGGGCCAGCACTCAGTGCCAGCATCCTCGCACCAAACTGCAGGTGTAGCACACTTAGCCAAGAACAGAGGTACAAATAGAGTATCTTCCATTAGGTGTTAAGTCACTCAGGTAATTAGTTTTTACTCTAACAGGTGAATTACACTGCTACCCAATAAAAGGGAGCAAGCACACCTTCCCAAGTCCAATGCTGAGGCCCAGGGTAGCAGTAGAGGGGTATGACTTTCATAATACATACACTTTACCAGAATTGCAGTCTACGTATTTAAGGACTTGCTATTTTCAAGTGTTCCATATCTATTCAAACAACTTCTCTTTTAAAAAAACATAACTATCAGGATTCTCAGCACCAGAATGTGTGCATGCTGGTGTGAAGTATAATGTTGACCCTAGTATATCATTTGTCATTTGGTTAATGCTGCATGAAATCCAAATTTGGCCACAAATTTGTGGTGCTTGTTTTCAGATCTCATGGTCAATCTGTTAGATGCATGTCCACCCAGATGCAGCAATAAATATGAGTTAGAAGCTTGCTGATACACACTGCAGAAAATACTAGATTCCAAAGAAACCAAACCCACAGTATCAAACTTCGTCCTCCCCTCTCTTGCAGATCATCCCACCTCATGCCACAGCAATAATTTACTTGGCCAAAAGGGACATTAGAGAGGGTAGAACTTGATCCATTTCACAGAAGACCTTCCACTTGTCCACTGCAGTATTTCAAAACAATCACCACTAGCTGCTCCCATATAAACACCTCCTGTATATGCCATATCCTCAACACTTATCTCAAGGACAAGTTGTGAAATAGTATTTGCACTCGATTCCTTAAAAATGTAAAGTGGAAAATGATAACAGCATCATGGAATTCCACTCAAACAGTCACACAACACTGAAACAGTTCTGCATCGCTCTTCATCACATACCAGCCTAGAATAAATATACATAAGGAATTAAAGAACAACAACAAAAAAAAACCCTACAGGTGGACTAGATCAGGATGTAGATATGATATGCCTGACTTCCTCATTCTCACTTTAAATCAGCATTGTTCAGGCAGCATCTGAAGTGAGGAGCTGTAACACACAGACTCCTTGCTGGTTGCGTGTTCCAAAGTAACAATTACTGACATTTAATAAATTCAAAGAATTTGAATTTAGATTATCTGAAACCATTGTAATTGTGAACGTATTTGGAGATAAGATCAGACCCTTTCTAGCAGCATGTTTTTTTCCTAACAGACCTTATTTTGCTGTTTTATTCTGCAGAAGACACACCTTCTCTAGTTTTCATCTCACAAAGTGTACCACAGGAAACTCTGATAACAAGAAGATATCTTTTGTTAACTCAGTAGCTGCACAGCACATGGAACAACAGCTTCTATAGTTTAAAGAAAACAAGCCACCCTTCTGAAACACCAGTTCAAAGACTCTCAAAAGATTAAGCAATAAGCACTGCGTACCCACTTTACCATAAATACTGCAATTTCTGTGGACTCTGTAATGACAGAGCTGGGTCATGACAGCAGTGAGGTCGGTCGGGCTGGTTCCCAGAGGCGCCGTTGTGCGCACTGAAGGGCTGCCCCACCTCGTCTCACCTGGACAGCGCGTTCCCGACTGCATTTATTGCACCTGCCCTCCCCTCTTCCCACCAGACTAATTGCATTTGCCCACAGCGGTGTTTCAACGGGCTCTTGCATCTTTTGTAGAGCTCAAAGGTAAGTCTGAGGGGTTTTTTGTGCTTATTAGTGGATCTGATTAATAATCACTATGTTGTTTTAAGTCACGTTTGGGGAAGACAATAAGTGCTGTTATAGTAAAATTCTACTTTGAGTGTATTTTTGAGAAAATAAGTGGAAAAGCTTCCAGTTTTGTGATTCAAATATTTGAGAAGTAGGGAGCATGAACAATGACAGTATTTTACTCCAATGCATATCTTTCTTTGCTGGGTATTTATACTCCTTATCGGAGCCCATTGAGTGGTGGTGGTGAGAGAAGTATTCTGTGTATGCTACTTTATACCAATTTCTGTAAGGAAATTTCCTACATCCTTATGGCTTCTGCTGAGTTTAGTTATATTGAAAACAAGCACACTCTTAAGAAGCTTGGCCAGTGCACTTACACTTGTCAGGTTGCTAGCTAGTAACAGAGTGGAAAAGTTACATAAATTATAGAATACAATTAATATTTATATTCTTCTTTATAATTCACTAAAACTGTACAAATTATATTCTCAGTGCAAAAATTAAAATACTTTTAAGCTTGAAAATTTAATAGTCATTGCTCATTTAGATGAAACTCATCCTTGGAGAGCAGTCTGAATTTCAGAGCAAATATCAAAATCCAATATATTTTTGGGAACTTAATTTGCTATAATTTCTTTCTGAATTCTAGAAGATAATTCTCTGTATCTTGCTTTATATTTGTCCTGACTATTTTTGGACCACTGATATAAAGGTAAAAATGACCTACTTTGTTAGGCTTTAAAATCACAGTAAGTGTGAAAGCTCTACAAATATGCATGTGTTGCTCCAGATCACAAGAAACAAGTGTCATTAACAATTTGCTTATCATATCACTGTTTACTACATAAAGTACTTTCTAATCACTACTGCAAAGGAGAAAATCAATGCAAGGTTCAACTTATTGACATGCAAAAGAACATCCTTTGCATTTATAGTTCTGAAGACTGTATTTTCTACCCAGAAGTAGTTTATTTTCTTGGCAGTTGGAGAGGTTTTGCAGACATTGATTCTATCACTGGCAGGTGCTGGGTTATGTTTAGGAAATGCATGTTGCAAGGTATCATGACAAAAATCTTTTTAAAAATTGCCCCTGAATATATTTCCACAAAAACTGTCATCTAAGAATTTTTTAGGACGTTTTTTCTGCATTGGAAAACTATTCAGTGCAAATCTGAGCAGCTTAAGGCAAACAAAAAGCCACATGCAATATGAATGCATGGTGAAGTCCAAGGGCCCAGAGGAGGTTGATTTGAATGAGATCAGGGCTTTGCTCAGAGTGTGGGTGTGCAGATGTACATGTATGCACACTAGTAGCTGCACACTGAATACTTTCTTGCCTCAAAGCAACTTTAATCTTTATTAATAACAGAATGACAGATTCTTTTAGCCTTTTTTCAATTTATTTCAATTGAAATAGAGAGGTCTGTATTATACAGAACCAATGCCTCCTCAGTGTGGCTGTATCTACATTAACGTTTTAATCCACATCAAGAGTGTGCTTTTAAAGTCTCCACTTGTTGCCTGTTGGCTTACACCATAGGGCACTCCTGTCAGTAAGCAAAGTATTGTGTTCCCAGATTAGCCTAACATAGGCCAGCTCTTCAAGGGTACTCAGTCAAAGGGAAGAGATAGTGGTAAGATCAGAGTAAAACCCGCAAGAAATGTGTGAAGAGTATCAAGTCCTCAGCACCTCTACAGATCTCTTGCAACTGGGCTAACACTATTTCCAGCAGAGACACAACCAGTGCACACTCACACCGGAGGGCCATTTTTATGGGAAATTGCATTCACATCTCGGTGAATTCCACAAATAAGGGTCACTACGTCTTCATAAAGCCATACAACCAAATGAGAAATTTCAGTCTTCTCCTTTCTGGAGTTGGCTTTTTTCTTTTTCTATCTAGCTATCATTATCTCAGATAAAATGCAAAGGGAGAAATTGACTGAAGAAACGTGGTGGCAACCATCCTATGTAAAAACTTCATTTTTCACACTTAAAAAAGGTAGAGCTGATCCAGGTAACTGAAGTGTAACCTAATCACATGCCGATGTCACTTCTGTTCACTTCATGCTATGCCTACTGCACTGATTTCCACTGATTCACTACTGAGTTATGTGAATATCAGTGAATCAAATAGCGAGAATCTCTTCAAAGCTTCCTTAAACACTTACTTGACCAGCTAATTTAAGGTTTGGGCTCTTCTGTAAGCTTGGCTTATCTATAGCACTGCTGTTTTACTGCAAGAGCACTATTTGCATATTAAGTTCTAAAGGCAACAAGTATCTTTGCAGAACCTCAGTGTTTTTCTAAACTGCTTGAACATTAATATTGCACTAGAAAAAGTTAATAATTACACTTTACAAAAGGATTTCCAGGAAGCAGTTCATCACAGTACATAATTTTCAAAGCAAGGAGGTTCCTTCTCTATGATCCTCCATGAAGAATTATATAAGTAAGCCAATCAGAAAAATAGAATTTATTCAGTGAAGATATTGTCTCCTTTGTGCACTGCTCTGAGAACTGAATTTACAGTTAAAGTGAACTGAATGTAATTTCCTTATGTATTTTAGTTACAGGGAAGGGTCACTGAGCAATATGACCAATCCCACTTTGTTCACTAATATGAGTGTTAGGATAATGAAGGAAAGACCACACCACTGAGTAAAAACAATAATACTGTTAAAATGAAAGCCTGCTCTTAAAAACTTTGTAAACTACAATGTTTTCCTTCTTCACTGTTTTGCAGTTCTTAGTGCTAACAAACCACAATCTAATATTCAGATTGTACAGCATTTCAGAGTTATCTAAAGGCGTATCATTCAAACTATAAACATAGTTGGACGTGATAATTGAACTCCAAAGGGATTTTCTTTGGCTTGCTTGTTTGGGGTCAAAGTGGTTACTCTCAGTTTGACTGATACTCAAGCAGAAGTCCTCTCTTTCATTTTTTGCTGAATAAGCCACAAATATTTTCCAAGCATAGGTCCTTCCCACCATATAACTGACCTTAACTTGGGAAAATATGCAGTGTGAAGTGGAACATGTGTCTCAAGTAACGTTACCATCTTCTAACCACAAAAGAATTACAAATACCTTGACATGATATCTAATTATCAGCTACCCATTGATATAACATTATTCATAGCTGAGTGCTGTTACTGTATGTACACTTTCCATTGCTCTGATGGTGTTGTATACAAAGAAGCTAATCTGGGGAAAATGCACTTTTAAAAGAAAAAAATCCAAAACATGAAACAGAAACAACACTCATCCCATCTCTCCACAAAAAAATCCAAACAGAACACCCATAGGAAAAAGCATAAGGCAGCAGGGGAGGGGGATGAATAGGAAAGAGATACTATTTCCAACTGTATATCTCCGTTCTTCAGGTGGTGTCCTGGGTAGAGATGGCACAGAGTTAATTCTCACTAGAAGCTGAGGGAGGGCACAGCCGGGGCAGCTGATCTGAACTAGCCAAGGAGATATTCCATGCCACATTATGTCGTGTATATAACTGGGGGACCTGATCAGGGAGAGGAGGGATAACAGCACAGAGACAGGTTGGGTTCCAGGTGGTGAGTAATTGCATTATGCATCACTCGTTTCCTCTACTCTTATTACTCTTATAGTTATTATTATTTCTCCTTTTCTTGTGTTGTCCTATTTAACTGTTCCTATTTCAGACCATGAGTTTTTACCTTTGCCTTAGATTCTCTTCCCCATCCCAATGGTGTGGGGGAGGAGTGAGTGAGCAGCTGAGTGGCACTTAGCTCCCATCTAGGCTTAAACCACAACATATGGCAAAGTACCCACATATATGGACACCTGATTAACATTGCTGTAACATATTATATTTTTATTGTGCTGTCACATGAGAGGTTATGTGTAGGAACTAAAAACTGCGTGATGTCAACTCACCTCAAAGGAAGAAAAAACACACACACCCCACCAAAACCTCATGGATATCTCAAATGGCATACCTGCTACAATCATGGGACTTGAGCTTTTCTCATCCTTCTCTGTCTAATATTGGAAAAAAATAATGCATAACATAATAGCTTCCAGTTGCCTATAGGAAAAGAAGTTTCCACACAAATTCAGCATCATCCATAACCCCTGGACTGATTTAGTTTTCAATTTACTCCTGGAAGCATTCATGTGCCATTCACTGCTCAAGGTTATAAAACATTATCCGTTAAGTTTCAGGGCTAATTGTAACAATTATATTTCTTTGCATTGGAGCATAGCTCTCTAGCATGCTCTTGGAATTGTTGCCTGCCTAGAAAACACTGCCTAGAGCATGCCATCCAAATATGTATCATTAACTCATTCTATAGCAAAGTGGTTTTGAATTATTCCCCTCTTAAGTATGAGGCTTGTGTAACCATGGGATTTTCTTGCGCAAAATGCTCTTGTTGATCATCAATATTGTTTTAGAACATCTTTAGGTCATTAACACTCAAGGATGCAAAATTTTCAGCATTAACATGTGGAAAACTAGTAAGATTTCTGTAGTATAATATTTTTTTTTTCACCACCTTATTTAACTGAGTAGCTTTGTTTTGCAGACTAAAAATAATAGATAAAAGTGAATTTCTTGCAGGTTCTGTTTATAACAAAACAAACTTTGAAGCCAGTACCATGCAACCATCCTGGGGAATGATTTGCATTTTCCTGCTTGTAAGGCTGCAATGGAGCAAAAGCTATGCTGAGGGCAGAAAGATAAATGAAACAAATAATGGAGATATCTCAGTTACAGATAGCAATCAGTCTACAGTGCGACTAACTTCAGAGAGAGTTCTGCCTATGCCTACTGCCACAAATTCTTCTACTGTCAGTCACACTTCACCAACAACTGCAAATGCCAAACAAAATGTAACAAGCAGTTGGCCACGCAGCATGTCTCTGAGGTCCACCAATGGCACCACTTCAACTTCAAATGCCACCACAGTATCAAAGGATGGAATAAATAACTCTGCTACAAACTTCAACAGAATTCCAACATCTTTAGCAACATTTACAACAACAGGTGACTTTTCCGGAGTGACCAAAAGTGCTACAGATATTTCTGCTTCCACAGCAACACCAAGTAATTCCACAGTCACCTCCAGTAATCCTTTGGCTACAGAATACCCCAGTAGTAACTCTTCAATAGACTCCACTGTGTTCCCCACTGGTATCACTCTGACATCCCCCACTGTGAAGCAGGACAGTTCTACACTTTCCATTCAGGAGACAACAGAGCTGAGTCATAATTTCAGCAGTCATCCTACTACATCATCTAATTCAGAAGATGACAATGAAGGTAAGAATGTAACTGAAGTCCAGTTGGTTTAATAAAGCCATAATGATGAAATAAAACCTTTTATTTTTTCTCTTTGATCAGGAGGCTTTATAAGATAGTGATCTAATATAGAGTAAAACTAAAACTCACTCAAAAAGTAGTTTTAAAAGTTATATCCTGTTTACTTGTTTAATACTTCCAAGAGTGAAGGAATCTAATGACAGGTACTGTCCATTCACACTGGAGTGCACCTTCAAAGCAGATGTGTAGCAGTAAGATTGAAACACATCACACACAACTTATTTAAGTTCAAAAACTTTTGTGACCAAAGATGACTTCTTACAAATACTTCCACAGGAATTACTCATTGTGCTTTTAATTATCAAGTCAAGTATGCGTGGGAAAATGATGGAGCATAAAACTGCCACGGCACTTTTCTATTCTGCTGCTCTGAATGAAGCAGGTCTTCAGGAAAAGAAAAGGAAAGACTAGAAGACAGTTAATTAGCTTTCAAGTTTTCAGCATAGGACTGAAAGGTTTATCCATCATATCCAGTACAGTTCGTACTAAAAACTGAAGGAGCACCACAATTTCATGTTTCTCATCACAGTTCTAATAATTACAGTGTACCAGATAACAGTGACTGAAAGGGAAGGGGCGTGGGAGAATAAGTTCAGTTCCAAGAAAAACATAATACCTGGAAGAAAAGTCTTATGAAATCTGAGGACAATCTTGGAGGAATGCAGTTATTCTGCTAACTAAACAGGTGCAGAAAGCATTTTGAGATTTCTTACCTCACATACTCAAAAACTGGTACTCTGAAACTTAATCAATTGTAATTGAGACACTGCAATTTTAACTGCTGCCTTAAATACTTTCACATACTTGCAAGTCAAAGAGTGATTACTGTTTATTTCTTTAAATAAGAGAATTGTGGTTGATTCTGTAATTAAATCTGGAACTTTCTTATTTGACTAAAATGTCATTTAGCCTTTTTTTTAACCACCAGTTGTTCCTTTGAAATTCAAGGATGGAGATGTCTACATATTTTTTTTTTTTTTTTTACAAAGGCAGAAAGCTTCCGCGGAGAGGCTGGTTTAGTCATAGTCTGCAAAGTGGTTCAGATCTGTGTGAAAAGTTTCACTCTAAAAAGCCCTTCACTGCTTATACAGAGTGAAATATCTAATCTTACAGATTGTTCTCATTCAATGGTCTCCTTTCTTTCTTACTCTCCTAGATGAAACCAATAAAGGAGTAGTAGTTGGTGTCATTGTAGGAGCCATTTTGGGATCTTTATTAGTTGGTCTGATTGGATATTTTATATGTGGTAAGAAAAGGTCTGAGTCATTTTCCCACAGACGGCTTTATGACGACACCAGGAATGACCCAGGTAAGGAACAGCACAAGTGTTTCATGTAACAACATTTTTTATCTCTACACAGAGCTGCTTAAACAGTCTGGGTCTTATTATTATCAGGAATTATACAATTGACTCCAGTCAGACTAGTTTTCAACTGACTGGACTACATTTTAGCTTAACCAATACACCCCTTAACTCCATGTCTCCTCCTTAGAAGTTATTTTTTTAACCTCTGAAATATCAGGAAATATTGTATCTAGTATCAGTGAACCTGTTCAAAGATTTGTGTATTCGAAACTATAGCTCAAAAGCTCCCCAAACATTAATTACCTTAAAAAGGTTGGAATCCTTACTCATTCAACTTCAATTACAAAATGAGAGATGCAGCTGTATCTGTTTTTAGGAGTTAAAATATTTTTAAGAGGCTTAAAAAGAATACTGTGTTTGTCTTCTCCTTGAATATTCATAAACTTATATTAAGTGTAATCACACAGTCTCCAAACATTTATATCATGTTCCTAGGTCTTTATTTTTAAATGTTTAAACAAACACTGAGAGGCTAAACACACTTTTTTCCCCTCGTATAAAATCAAATCAAAATAAAACTCTGGCAATATGCCCTTTCTGGCTTAAATGCAAGAGCTGAAAGCTGCCAGAATATCAGATTAGGGATTGCTTTGAAAGTTTACCACCCATGTAGTAGAACAGGCATTACTGGGAGAATAAGTTATTACAGAATCACAGAATGGTAGGGGTTGGAAGGGATCTTTAGAGATCATCTAGTCCAATCCCCCTGCTAAAGCAGGTCCATCTAGATCAGGTCACACAGGAACGTGTCCAGGTGGGTTCTGAAGACCTCCAGAGAAGGAGACTCCACAACCTCTTTGGGCAGCCTGTGGCAGGGCACTCTTGCAGTAAAATAGTTTTTCCTTGTATTTAAGTGGAACTTCTTGTGGTCCAACTTTTTTTCCATTACGCAGTGTCCTGTCACTGGATACAACATAAAAAAAGGGATGTCCCATCCTCCTGATGCCCATTATTTACATATTTGTAAATATTAATGAGATCCCCCTGCAGTCTCCTCCAGACTAAACAGTTCCAGTTCCCGCAGCCTTTCCTCATAAGGAAAATGCTCCAGTCCCTCGATCATCTTGGTGGCCCTGTGCTGGACTCTCCTGAAGTTCCCTGTCCTTCTTGTGCTGGGGAGCCCAGAACTGGACACAGGATTCCAGATGAGTCCAAGACTGTAAATCAGGGCCTTCGGTTTTTGCTCCCCTGTATGTAAGAAAGGGGTTAACAGGATTTAGGTGTGAGAGACTGCAGAACTAAACCATGAGGTATTCAGTGTGTGGGAAGAAAAATCTTTCAGGCAATATATTAAAAAGTAATTCCGTTATCCTTTCAGTACTTCACTTAGACAACTCGCTTGGACCATTCGACACGACTCTTGGATGTGTATCAGATGACAAAAGCAGCCCAGCAGACAACACAGAGTGTGCATCTGATGGCATTCCTATGGCTGACATGACACCATCCCACCCTTCACCGTAATGTTTGCTTCAGGTGCCATCTGTTATCTACATGCTTTCATTTCTTCCAAAGTGACCTGGAAGCTCTTATCTCACAGATAGTACTGTGCAAATAAAGTTTTGTAAAGGAAGGGGAAAAAAACCACAAGATACACTGATATGAAAGAGGCAGGGCCCAGAAGGATCACTCTTGTACTTTATAATTAAGTAATCAACCTATGGTTTTCCTGAAAGGATATTATACTTGATTTCTTAGAAATAACAGAGCCAAATAGTAAGCAGGTAAAAATCCATCTGTGTAACTTTGGTCAAGAATGCAGGCATTGTAACTGAGCAAAAATTGACTATTGTTTTGCACAACTAAAATTGTGCAATGATAGTTTAGCATCAGTACAAAAACTTCACAAATTTAAGTACCAGGAGGAGAAACTATCCTGTCCAAATATAATTCCTGCCTGATAAATGAATCAGGGCATTATTTTCTCTACTTTAGATTTGTATCTTCCTCAGTGAATATGACAAAAAGAATTAGATTTACTTGGATTAATCTGAAGTTGAAGCTTGGTAGGAGAATGGAGCTACTGAGCAACACAGACTACATGTAACCCTTGACTACGGTGACACAGTTAAAATTACTATTGAAGGGAAAAGAAGACAAGTTTCTGTTCCTCTGTCAAACTGATTTGTTTGCATTGCAGACTAGATCTGTAGGAATGATGTAAAAGGTTTTGCTACAGGTTAGATAGAAGAAATATTCAACATTAAAGGACAGGAATTATCTCTGCTATGTATATAGATATCCTAAAAATCACGGTCTGGTTTTGTCCAGAGAAAAATTAGGGCAGTATAGTGCAAATAATAGTGCTTTATTTAGTGTGGAGACCATGGATCATGTCAATGGAGTTGCCTGACTAGCTGACTGTTGAGGTTGCATTGAGGGTTTATTTGATATGTAAATTGCATGCACATATCCACTACAGAGAAACAATGGGAGTCACATTGCAGACAAGTAAAACACAGATATTTATTTCAAAGTATTTAAAAGGTTAAAGAACTGAGTGCATATGTGCAGTGTTGTCAATCCTACAGGGAAAAAGCCTATTTCCCTCAAAATCAGAGCCCGATTTCTAGCATTGTATCCAGTAGGTTGGATACTGAAAATCTGAGACACATTCACCTATATTAGGTGAGAGTACCACTCTGCTGCTTGAAATTAGGAAAAATGTACAGTTTGGTTTTCAACTTCCTCAGCACATATTATGCCATCGTTCTTGACAATGGTAAAGCAGTATCACATAAACAAAATTCCTCTTTCACTTGAACCTTGGCCTCATCTGAAAATGGACAGAGCTTTCTCTAAGGAGAACTTGAAGAGAGAGACGAAGAGATGTTAAGAAGCTACCAGCATTGTCTACATTAGTAACTATATAACCAAGTGCAATCTATTTTAGGAATTTATTAACTAGTTATTAGTAATTGCAAGGTTGTAACAGTAAGATTAGGAGTCAATGAAGAAATATCACTGAGGCAAGTAATCAAAGTGTGCCCTCCAGATATACTTTGATAATTTTTAACAAACCAAGTATGATTTTTGCATGTATGTCCATGTGTTTGTGTTGTCTATGAACCCCTTTGCTGTTTCGCTCTTGTTTGTATATTGTCTTTTGCTTCTAGGTCAGTGTTCAAAATCTATGACATTCGCGTGTCCTTCACCTTATGTTGGAATCATTAAGGTTTACTCATACATAGTATGCAAATAAAGTTGTTGTGTGCCATTTGGCTCTATTTAAAATTGTAAAACTCTGGTTTGAATTCCATCAGTTGTACTTATGTGAACAAGTGTTATTTTCTCAGGGCTTACATAGACAAACATTTACACTGGTAAAACCAATTATCTCTTGTTCTAATATCAGTCGTCCCTACTTTTTAGCAGTAAAATACTATTGTCCTCAGTGAAAGCTAATTCCATCACACATTTCATGCTGGAACCATTAGTCTTGTCTTGTATGACACTATTACATCAATCTTCTAAGATAGGCAAGACTGTCTTGGTAGCTCCTGTTTAACAGTGGCCTCTGTGGATATCACCCTGCTTGGCTTTTGAGGTGTGTGATGCCAGATTGAACATAATGAGATATTCAGAGGATCTGAATATAAATATTTAAATCACTGAAAGCACTAAACAAATCTTTCTTATACTTCTTTCTAATTTGCTCCCACAAAAACATTCTCATTTATTTTCTAAGAATTCTCTACAAGATGTGATTTTTTTTATTGAGTCCAGATTAGTAAATTAATCCACATTTGCCTCTAAAAAGTCCTCTACCAGCATGATATAAAATTGAGGCTTAAAGACATTTAAGATGAAAAAGACAGTCATTACACTAATGATAAAAGTTATTATTTTCACCCACCACTAGCATAGAAATTGAAGTTGATGAAAACAGGAAAAAAAAATTGCATGGCAAAATCATAATCCCTCTTTAAATTTTATCAAGAGCCATAATCTCCCTTTACCCAGTAATCATATAAGGGAGTCATGTGAACCAAAAGTACAAAACAAATAACCATGTACTTACCCCAAATTGCCATGAAAATAGCAAAGAACACGGTCCCTCCATTATCAAACAAATGTGTAACCTGAACAGAAAATAAACACATCAGGAACAAATAACATTGCCACGTTATCTTTTGCTCCAAAGAATCCCACAGTATGTAACTGGTGGCAGAAACAAAAAGCTAAGCATTTTAATAAGTCTCACTTCTATGCTTCTTCAACCAAGGTTTGTCTCAGTCTTTCAGTATAACTTGAAGTCTGATTTTCCAGACTGTCACTTCATGGCTTCTCTGGTCTATTTGTTTAACAGACACCAAGAACTGCTCTGTCCATGTCCAGACAGGCTAAACATTCCTCCAGAGTTCTTCTCATACCCTGCATCAAACTTAGCCTCAACATTTTCTACTGCAAGGTTTTTTAAGCTTAATCAACTTCTGTCTTTTCACTCTTCTTCCTCTCTATATTACTTATTTAATATCTCTTTTGATTTCATTTTCTTCTTCTCCCAAGCTATCCAGAATAGTGTCTATTCCTTTTTATCCAGACAGCTCAGTCTCTCAAATTGTTGCCATATTCTCCTTCTTAGGCTGGGTGCCCCTAAACTTCATTAACATTAAATAAATTCTAAATACCACCACTTTCCCAAGGCTTACTGCTAGAAAATAAGTAATAATTAGGTTTTGCATGGCTATGCATCCCTCTAAGCATCAGAGTGAATTTGATGTCTTATTTCCTATGAAAACATCACAAACTATATTACAAAAATCCAGAATTTCTAATATTCAAGCTATAATATGAAACAGTATTTAGGAAGCTGAAATGACAATTTACAGCAATGTAATTGTAGCCAGGTAATGGGTCTAATATCTTCTAATGAAAGGTGATGTTGCTGAGCATTAATAAGCAAAGCAGAGGCTTCAAATTCCTATTTGAAAAAATAAGAAAAAGCATAAAGCATTCTAAAATAATAGAGCAACTCATCATCAACAGGCATATGTTAGCAAGAGGATCTGAAGATGGAGGAAGATGAAATGGAAAAGTGCTGCAAATGGCTTTGATATGTATCATCTTAAATCATACGGGAAATTCATGGTGATGTCCCACTTTAGAATAAGAAGAGAACGTCTTGAAATAGAATATTCTTGAAAAGATTTTAATTGGTGATGATTCTGTTGCTGACTTAAGGGTCAATGTTTAAGCTTTTATTGTGAGAAGAAACCTGTCCTTATGCCAATGGAAGGGTGCAGGTAGACAGATTCAGTTTTGCTGTATTGTGACCTTCTCCTACATCTGGAGTTACCCTGGTAAGAGGGAAAGTTCTGCAGAAGGGGTATGCTGGATGCTGGGGCTGACAGCCTGTCAAAGGCAGCTTTACTAACTAACTCCCATGACAGCTGCCATCTCCAAGAAGTCATCCTGCTGACAAAGTTTTGTTCTAGAGAAGGCTGACATTATCGCTTCTGCCCCACAAATGAAGAAGATGAACTCAGGGAAGCAGAAGAAGTTAATAGAAACTTGTTGCTTGCCTCTAACTTTATTTCCTATTTTGAAAAAATCATTATAATATTATGATAGATTATTAAAAATATATTTTATGTGTATGTCATTTCTGGCTTTCTGTTTTTTTAAGGTACTGAAATTAGAATTGAGTATTTGGTATTAGGTGTCAATAAAATCAGTATGTTCCCTGCATGAATCATACAGTGGGACCAACTGTACATTGAAATATGTCTTTTGCTTGGTTTTGCTTCCACAAAATAAAAGACAAACATACTGGGTATGACACTGAAAATGTGAGAGGTGAACAAAAGCAGTACAACAAATCTGATGAATGTTCTCAGTGTTGAATGTAGATTTGTGTGAGGATGTGATTTTGGATATTCTGCTCAGTAAAGAACGCATCTTTCCAAGGAAATACCAAATGAATCAATCAAACAAACCTAACACAGTAAAATTAATGATGTTAAAAGTAAAAAATATGTATCTGGGCCCACATCTAGCATTGTCTCTATAAAAGGTGTTTGGGTGAGTCTTTCAGCACCACACTGAGAATTAAGATTTGACTGTCATAAAGGCTAAATTCATAGTCTGAGACTCCATGTAGACCAGAGGCCTCAAGGCAGAGGTGAAATATTGTAGGATGCAGTGCTCCTCTGTCAGCATACCTGACTGTTGTCATCATCACACAAGACTTCAGGCACTTCACATCCATCTCAAATCAATAAGGGGACCAGCCCAAAGAGCCCTGGTGCACCACAGCAATCAAGCTCAGATCAGAGGGTCCACTTAATGAGGAGAAGAATGACAGCTTGGGTACTCAGCAACTCAGATTATAACTCTGAGTTTACCTGCCTTTCTCTTAAATTATAAACTTCACTTCAGTGTGGTATTTTTAAATTGGAATGGAATAAAGAGGGAGTGGATGACAGAAATGGGCAGTAATGAGAAGGAAAAAGGCATCTTTTGTATTTTGTCTCCAGCTTTATGAAAATCTTGGTAGAAAAAAACACTTGAAGTACATGATTTTTCTGGCACTAGTTTGTTCTATCTGAAGTGCTCCTCTAAAGTGAAACTTGGCAGATATTTAAGAAAGAAACTCTGACAGCAGTTTTCAGAATGTGAAATACGAGGATGAGGCCTTCTATAAATTAGACAGGTCCCATGATCTAAGCACTTCACTTAAAGGAATTTACTTTTCCTAATTAACTCAATGGTTATGTACTCATATACAATGAGCTATTTGAATGAATAAAGATAAAAACTCTTATTCCAGAAAGAGGGTGCCAGTGCCTGGAATGCATCAGCAATGGTTTCCTGTGCACATCAGGTCTTTGGTTATGTAGAAGGAAGACAGAGAAGTAAGTTGTGTTCCCACAACAACGAAACCAGAGGGAAATGCTGACAAGCTCCATCTTAAAAACAAGAAAGCAAGCAGGAAATACCATTTTCTTTTCCCAGAGAGCAGATTTGATGCCCTGTTTTTAAATATGTTAGTTCCACTTATATTACTAACAGCATTTCAGAAAATACAAAGGAACATTTGATTTGAAATCAGATCATAGGTTTATAACATTACACGTTGTTTTCACTCACTAATTTGGGTGCAAACACAGTGGAAGTGATGATATATGTTTGTGTATGTGCTGCTCAACTTAAGCAACACAGTGGCACCCAGCAGGACCACAACTCCTGCTGGAAACCAGACGTTTCCTAGTAAGAGGGTAATGAGTGAAACTGCAGTGAACTTCTCCGTAGAGACATCACAGGGAGTGAAGGCATTACAGTTATAACCTCAGACTTATAAAAAACCTCATGGACTTTTTTCTTTATACTTTTTTCCTTTTTGTTGGCCATTTTAGTGGCCAGATGATAATCTTCTTCCTGTCTGAAGAGAAGTCTCTCTCTCTCTCTCTCCACTCCTTGGGAAAGATTCAGAACTGACAAATCCTGAAAGAACATAATTTCTGTTTGTTTTCTGTGTTTCAATCTAACATTGATCAGTTTTTCAGAGCAAAAGTATTGGCAGAAAAAGCTGGGAGCTCACAGGAATTTCCATTACATTTGTAGACATCAGAAAAAGATGCCTGTGAAGGTGGAATATGAGAGGTTACTGCTTGTCTTTCCACGGTTGTCATCTGAGTTTGTTTCAAGAGGACTGGTTTGAAAATACATGAAAGTATGGGTGGACTGCTACATTTTTTTTTTTGCTGTAATGAATTATTCACAAGGTGACATTAAATGTGAAGTTTGCATGATTTAAGCACATGATGGCAGTATAAATATAAGTAAGACATAAAAATTGCTTCTTGTTACCTGGGGATGTTAAAATAACAGGACATAAAGTTAAAGCAATGCCACAATGACAAAAGTATTAATTTCCTGTTAAAATGCAGTGGACTGGTGAAGAAATATTTGTCATCTTTTAAAAAGAGGTATTTGTGGGACATATTGTGTAGTTTGCATAATGTTATTTCAATCAAGAAAGCTCTTATCTTCAGTCCACATCTTAAAAAAAAAAAAGTAGTAAAAAAAGGAGTTACAAAAAAAATCTCAGGGTGCCATTTTCTACTATAGTTATAGCAGTACTTAAAAATAAGGAACAGGCTTGTCCTAAGTCCAACATTTTAAATGGTATTTATTGCTGTTGGTGCAAACCATCAATTTTTGCATTCTAAAATAGAAAATAAAATTAGCAAAATCTAAATCATTTTATAAATGTCAAATGTTTTCAGAATTATTTACACAGAGATTTGAAATGGTGGTTTACTCAACGTTGGTCCTACTTACACAGAATTTCAAAACTGAACACAGAATTGATTTTTTTCTTTCACACTGGTGCGGTGCTGTAATGCCATGGCCCAGAGAGAATCACATTTTATAAATACAGGCTTCTGAGCAAGATTTATCTTATGGGCTAAAGAATTCCAAGAAAAATGCCAAGGCTGCTTTTCTAGTGTTATGATCATACCACACATCAAAATACGTTGCTCACTTGAGAACACTGCGAGGATACAGAAGTACTTTGATTATTTAAGACTGAAGATTTAAGATTGGCTTCATGTAGCAAAACATTTAGTTGAGTAAAATCTTTGCAATAATTTGACAGAGTAAAGCACATCACAGGCACATTATGCTAGAGAATTCCTTTGGGAGCAGCAGAAATTCAAGTACAAAATAAGCATGGGAAACAGAGTAGGAAGTTAACTACAGGGGAAAGTAGGAAAAACCTTCCAGAAAAAGTTTCATTTCTCAGGAGACTTTATAAGTTGATGAAAATAATAAGGATTTAGAAAGGAAACACTCACAGAAGGTAAAACAGATGTTAGAATAACCTCTGATCATTTCAGATAATTCCATTATTGGAAATATGAATTGCAAGGCTGAAAAAAACCTCAGCAGAGAAAAAAGATGCTTTGGAGAAATCTTTGCTGAAACAATGGCAGCCATTACACAATGGAAGTAGATCTTTAGATAAAAGTTATCTTGATAGCAATAAAACAACAATTACCTTGGCGTATATGCAGCTTTCATTGAGTTTCTGTAGCGTGCAATTGCGTTCACACATAGGGCACATGATGGTTTCATTTGCCTCACAGATCTCTTTGCTTTAGTATGAGACAGGAAAAGAAAAGGTTACAAAAAGGTTTCTGGAGTGTTAAGATTTTTGAGAGGTTATGCTGTTCATGGTCTCTGTTAATAGTATGCTTATACCACAGAACTGCCTCAAGACAATAAACTATATGTGAAAGTCTGGCTTCAAAAGCCCAATCCCAAATCAGTAATCCAAAAAATATGGGCCCCAGAATAGTAGGCAATGTTTTTATTTCAGGCATAATAGTTTAATCCTTACACTTGTTAATACCTCACTCTCCCAAATACCACAAACAGAACAAAGCATTGTTTACTACCTTCCAACCTCTTCAATGCATATTTTTCTCAGTGACACAGAAGATATCAAATGTTATCAATGATTTAACAACACTGATTTACTTATCCCAGTTTACATCAGCTAAAGGTCTGTTCCCACTTGATGATCTCATGCACACTTAGATCAGTCAGTCACATGTGAAAAGTCACTAATAGGTATTTCTGGCAGCAGTATTTCAAGTCTGCTTTTTAATTTCCTACAGAGGAACTTATGTAAAGGGCTGATATCCTACCCCTCCCCTTTAATACCCTATTTTGGGGGAAAATATCTTTAAGCCACATTTTGATGTTTAAGGATCCTAAGATTTAGGAAGGCGAAGTCATTGTCTTCACTGGGATCTTCACATTGAAAATGTAATAATTAATTAAGTGTCCTGATAAAGACAAAATAGAAATAACAGAAGTGCAAAAATTAATTTTAAGGCAAATTTTAACAGCAGTAAGCTTCCCAAAGAATCTCAGCAATTGCCTTTTCCTGTCTTGTAACAACATTGACATGTCTGAAGTGATCCTATGACACACCAGGAAAGCATCAGTATAAAACAACTGTCAAGAAATCCATACCAATTTGTTTTAATAAACATAGCACTTTCACTTCCTACTCATAAAAGCCAAATTTACAGCTCTAATATTGCATGGAAGATTATGCTTATTTCCAAATGAGTGTATCTTTTGAATCCTGTCTGACGTAACAGTAAATAGAAAGAAAAGATGCTGGTTGCCTAGAAGGCACTTCTGTAATCTTCGGTCATACTTCATGTAACATCAGAATCACTAATTCACTGAAACCCTACAACATAATGTGGATCTAACAAAGAAATTGAACCCTTAAGCCAGGATGAGCCCAGCCAGTCATTTCAGAGTTGCACAGTAACAAAAACCTTATACTGTGTCACATCAAAGAATTTTCTTGCTTGCATTTTCATACAAATGATTAAGCACAGAATTTCACATTTCAACAGTATGTTATAATGGCTTGGCAATAAGACAAACTGTTGTCAAATATAAGGTCAAATTGTACTGTGCTTTGAATTTAAATTCAACATTATAAATGTTGGATTTTCTGTGTTATATCCCTTGAGTAAAAATCTTGGCTTGTTTTTTAATAATGTGAAGTTTCACAAAATTATACTGACAGTGACAGGTCACTTTTGTGCTTTGGCACTACCCTGCAAAGGCAGCAGCATTTGTTACACAAGTTTTTGTGACAAGTGGTATATTAACTGTTTCTGCAACTCAAATCTTCAGTATAACAGAATAAAATAAACTTCTTTGTACTGTCTTCACATATCTGAAATCTGACTATAGCACATGGTGCAAAGACACTTCAAGCTACACAGTGTTCTTGTGTGACCTTTCTGTTTAAATGATAACAAAGGGCCAAATTACAACAGTGATAATTAATGATATGTATAAGCCAAATTCTTTAAAACCATCAGATCTATTTTTACATCAACTAATCAACATATGACAGCTTGACTTCTAACTTCAGAATAAAGATATGTAATAGACATGGCACATAACTTGTTGAAAGAAAAGAACTCAGATGAAGGCACTTGTAAAGGATCATTTAGGCCTCTCCATTTGACTAATACTTCACATTTCCTCCAGTTTAGCTCAGGGAAGGCAAAAGGATCAAGATACATTTGATAATGTATAAAATAAGAAACACAAATTCAAGTTTGCATGTGTGTTTCTGCAAGTCTCAGTCCTACAAATATAGTCTAAGTACTCTGGAAGCTACTATGGAGTTTCTTACACAGAGGTTCTCTGGATTTTTCTCTTGGTTTCATTCATCTCACAACTGAATCCTTCAATGAGCAGCCAAAAGGATCATTTCTGTACCCTGGGGGCACCTGAGTGCCAGCTCCTGCCAACCGCAGTATTACCAAGCTTTATTCCAAACCCTTGCAAGAAAATGAACGTCCTCCATGTCAATGTGCTTTCATTAATGTTGGCCTTTCCATGCACATGTTTTGTGACGGGAAAGAAAAATGTCCCTAAAGGTGTAACAGGGAGAATCTTCTGTTTCCAAGCATGGGACATACATGGATATTTGCTTATAATAGTGTCTAGTCCCTGAAACGACCGTATGTGTGCATGGGTTTTGTCTTCCCATCTTACTTCACGTTCCTCCTCCCTGTATGATACAGTTGACTCAATGAAGGATTCAATCAGAACTCAAAGTTTACAATTACCCTAAAACTGTAACCGAGGAGAGTTTATGACAAGAGAAAAAAAACTGTGTGAGAGGGGCACTCACTATGGGAAAGAAGAAAGGATACCACCAAAAGGGAGCAAATCTTAATTTCCAACTTGCTTGTGGCAGCCAAAGATGAAACACACAAAGTATTTTTCCTTTACACAGGGGGTGGGGACTGATGGCGTCATACTGGGTCAAGATAGGATCCCAGTACACACTCAGATATATTTATATAATTTTTAATGTGTACATATAAAGAGCTGCCTGGTATTGGGACAGACTCTCACCATGGTAACAGAGGTAGGTACTCTTACAAATTGCAAAGAAGACAAACTAGGTCTTAGGTGTCACATCATTCTGTAATCTGATTACTGCTGCAGAAAACCTATGACTGTCATCACAAGCAACATTTGACTCTATGGCAATGTATGTCAAGTATTTGCTTAATCCCTCTCTGCTGAAACTGTTCTGGACCTCAGTGGGAAAAAAACCTGATAGACTTCTGCCTGCAGCCACTCAAAGGGGACTCCTGGCACCTCCCTCTGCCTGGGAGGGTGAAGGGACATCACTGAAGAAAGCATGCTTCTGCAAGTTGATTTGATCAGTTGGTGTGTCCAAATGTTGTGATACATAAAACAGATGGGAAAAAGTTTTTTGGCAAAAAATGTCCTATTGTAAATCAACATTCCCTAATATCCTCTGATTCCCAGTGATAGGGGTTAATAGGATTAAACCTGTTCCACATGAAATTTACACTGAAAAATATTGAGTCTGGGGCAATATGGCAATTATGACACAGGTTTAAATTCCTATGTGCCACTGGGTTTCCTGTGTTCAGATTTTGTCAGAATAAGGTAGCTGATTCTGTTTCCTCCTGACGGATGCTGACTGTGGTAGCTGCAGTGCTCAACATCAAATTACATATTTTAAAACAGTTGTAGAGGTTCATCTAGCAGTTCTCATTAAATGACTGCAGAAACAGGAGATAGATAATCTCAGAGTCTCAGAATATGGTAACAATAAGAACACTGCAGTCTGTCTGTCTGCTAATGGATGACTCCTGTCTCCTTTAGGTAGGTTTCTGTCTAACGATCTCTAACCCTTTCCAGGATAAGTAAGCAAATATGGCAATGAGCAGCAACTGTTATCACTGATCTTTAAAACTGCCTAAATACATAAGGTGACACAGAAAAATACATAAATTTTATCAGACTAGTCACAATCAGCTTGAGTGTCATGACTAACCAAGGGTCTGCACAGATTCACATCATCAAAGGCAAAGGGACTTTCTGCACAGAATGAACACATCCAGATTACAGATGTGGGGCTGCCACAGAGCACATGGCTAGGGTTTCTGCATCAACCTACCCTCTGGCAGTAGTTTGAAATAAACACAGACTGGTGTTAGCTATAATACATAAACAAATACTCCCCTCCCCTTGCAGACATCTAGGGCTCATATGGTGAATCCAACTAACTTTCAGGCTCTCGCTTCTGTAATAGTTTCCAGTCCGTGATAGGCATCTTGATATGTGTGTAGCACAGCATGACACTGAGGGATGGGACCCAAAACAACTACCTCCATGGGGGAAAACTAAACTCTGTATGTTCTGTCAGCAGCTACCCAACAGTAGGCAAGGGGAAAAACTTAGGACAGGAAAACACGAAAGCTATACTACCTCTGTGATCCTGTGATTTATACCCTGCACCATTCAGTAAGTAAGATAACTGCATCTCTCTGTTAAAAGAGCTAAGCAGCAGTTGTATTTCCAAGCCTTCTTGGAAAAAGCATATGACACATACAAGCATATAATGGCTTACAGTTTGAAAAAAATGAAATTCCTAGAAATGTTGTTGTTCCTCTTGGGGGGTGTCAATGACACATCTTTCTCTTCCACAAAGAGTGTCTGAAATACTAAGCTATACCCTGATAATAGCAGATTATGGCCCCTTCTTCCTTCCTTGCTGAAACTGTGCCATTGTACATGTGAAGAATACAAGATACCCGGTTCCACAGCTTCAGTTCCTGTGCTCTAAGAACAAGCTGCTCCTCTACAGCTACTGCATTTTACAGACATTTATTGTGCAAGACTATTATAATACGGAGAACAATGTCTTAAGGATACTAAAATTTCCTGGCTGATACACTTATTGCATTTAATAATATTCAATGCAGTTTGAGGTTGTCAAGTCTCTCAGGAGTTTGCTGTACAAAAGCAAATCTAAAGAAGTCTTAATTAGAGCACTGTCGAATAAAATAATTCACTGTGAAATAGAAGACAAAGACAATTCCACAAAGAAAACTTAATATTGTCCTGTTTAAAGCCCAAGAAAGAACACTTCGTATGAAATCTAACTCCAAGTATACTTACAGCCTAGGCATCCAAACTGCTTAGAGAAAGAAACGGTTGCAACTGTAAGAGCACCGATAACGTTGTGTCTGATGACATCTAATGGAAAACGTTGTAATGAGGGTGCATCCTCTGAAACCATTCCTAAAAATACAGTCAGAACTTATCTTGAGCACCCTCATCGCTACTTCTCAATTGACTTGAATCACTCCTCAGCAAAATCACAACAGTGAGAAACTTGAAAACTAGATTGATTTCACTTGGTAACAATCTCCCTGAAGCTGGCTCTCCTGGTTGCAGTTTACACTCATATATTTCAGAGTTTTGTTAGACTCAAAGCATGTCACTATTAACACTAGGAGAAAAAAAAAAGTCATAGACAAAAGTAAGTTGAAGTTTAGCAACCGTACTACATTCTCAAAGTTATGGGTAAGATGGAAGTAAAGAGGGAGTATGTCTGGCTGCTTTTTCATCCGTTAGCCTTGACTAGAATGACAACTATTGCAGTACCTATGACATTAGGATCAGTACTTGCTGTTTTTCCTTACAGACAGAACAGTAATCATACAGATGCAGTGATAAGAACACTTGCTTTAAGTGGTATGCATTCAGCTTGATGCAAAACAGATATACAAAGTGGATACACTTGACTGAAGAACCCAGTGTTCTATTTGGTTATTTTTACATGTTTATCATTTCTGGAAAACATTTAGAAGTATAATGACTCAAGCTGTGCCAGACTGTTCTTAATTTTCAATAGGCTATTATATGTTATTAAATAGGATTTTACCTTACTTGGCTGGAATCCATTGTAAATAATCCATAGAGGAAAACAAAGAGTCCAACCAGGGCAGCAGGAATAAGCATTCCAGTATACCATCCCAGCCAGGCAAAATATAGTCCAATTTTTTCACCAAAGTATCTCCTACATGGAAAGAAAATACATACATTTTAAAAATTCGAACTTATGGCAATCTGTATCTCCACAGAAGTAGAAAAATTCCAATGAGAAACAATGAAGTTGACGAAAAAATCCCTATCAGTTTACCAAAACATTTTATTCCAGGTTAGTGTCACATTCCAGTGACACTAACTGCATATTTACATAATATATGACAGCAATTAAAAGTTATAGAAACATAAGCTTATTTATTTATTTTGCTCTCACAAGGAGCAAGTGTCTCTGATCAGAAGACCATGTCATGGGCTTGTATTTTAAGTCTCACACTGCAAATTTTCATGCATCTGCCATCTACATGTGTTTTATGCAGCCTAATGTGAAATTAACAGCTCTGCACAAAGACCACTCAAAAGAATCAACTTAGAGAATGCCAGTCTTATTTGATAGTGTTGAATAGCTCAATATTACAGGAAAGCACAAGGAATTCAGCAGTGTGAGGTTGCTCATACCACCCACACGAGCTCATCCTCCAAGTACTAATACCTGATTAAATCGAGAGGTTGGTATTTGTACCACATTCCCCACCGTGCCCATCGCTCATATAAGAGGTGTCTGTGATTCTGAGCTCCGTGTGTTTTGATGGGATGTCTGCTTTTGTGGCTTCCCTGAAACACATGAAGAAATGAAAGCACATTACTAGGCACTATGGAAAACATATACATTTCTTAGGTATTTTTGAATATCATTTGAAATGAGATGTTCCCTATTTTTAATAAATAGGTCTGTTATTATAGATGCCTCTAGGACATGTCATCTGGAGCCAACACAGAAGCCTGACCAAAGAGATACAGTGACATATGCTTCTGAAATGGCCAGTTTGTCTAAGAATAAATGTTACAGACTATAAAGAATTACTCAGCTCCTTATATGGTTCCACATATAGTGTTTCTATTTCACTAACACATGCATATTTGTATACGTTCATCAATTTAAATTTTTCTAACTCTTCCTGAGTTGTTTGCAGTATTTTTTCTCTCCTGTAAAATTTTAGACATTTCTAGTGTGTCAGTCCCCTTCTCCTCTCCTAGATATTTTCTATGACTGAAATAAAGTCTTGTTTAAAAGCAAAGAAAAACCTTGTCTTTCTGTGATAGGTATTTTTTAAGATGATGGAAGCAACAGAACTGACATTATTTAGAAGCTACATAGGACTCTCAGAGGTATTAAAAGCAAAACAAAGAATCAGTCTGACCTAAAGCGGGACAATACCTGACATTTACAGACCACCTAACAGCCTAAAAGAACAGCCTCATGCTCAGCAGTCACAAGGTAACAAACATTTACTAGAACCATCCTAAGCAGAATCTCTTGTATTTGTAATTTTACTTCAGTTCTGATGCAGGATATTTCTTTTAGTTGAATGTTTTCCCTCCCAAAAAGAGACCACTACTCAGTTATGGGAAAGAAAATCTTTCATCAAATAACTGCGAGACAAAACATTTCTTGGGAGGAGATTGGAGTTCCCCAGAGCAGTGCTTCAGACTTAGCATCCAGACAGATTCTTGATGCTAGTAGACCCATGTGATTAAGATTTTTATAATTTATTTGAAATCTTAAACATTCCCTGCTACTGAAAAAACATTTACTTGATGTAATCTGCTAATCCTCTAGTTTACGAATGAGTTAAAAACCAAGCTAAACATGCAGCAAAGCAGCATACCAAAAATGTCAACAGAGTGTGACCTTTGCAACACCTGGGAACTCCTAGGAAAAGGACAGCAACTCATTCTCACATGGATGAATGACTGTAATGCATGACACTTTACTCATTATTGCATATTTTTAATTTATTCCCTCCCTGCTTCTTTCTGCACTGTTTATCCAAACAGAATTCAAGTCTCAGCATTCCCCTCTGACTGAATTTTCACTTGTTTGCTTGTAAATAAGAAGAATGAAAAAGTTGAAGTTGAGAGTGCTGAATCACTAGCCCATAGCACTAGTTGAGCAGCAACAGAGGTAAGAGTGGCTTAAAAATATGACTTCATTAACCTCAACTGAAACTTGGAAACAATAGCTTATGTCATAACAAAGAAACCAGGTAAAAGCTTCACAGGTTTTTCTGGTAGTATGGCCAGTTTTTCCCTTTGGTCACTAACGCACAGCTGAGGCATTAAATATGATGTTTAATTATTTATCTAAAGTATTCCTCTATAGTCCCAGTATTTAATTATTAACACCAGATTTAAAAACTACTCTCAGTAATTTGTAAAGCACAGCTCAGGCCTTTGAAATATGACATCAAGTCACAATATTCAGCCCACGTAGAGTTCATGGCTGCAGTTACCACAGGTAGGCATTTAAAATGACTGAAGCTGTAGGGCTTGCTTCTTTCTTTTCAGTACACAAAGGTTGTCTGAAAACCCTCTGAGGTCAAACACAAGTTTTTCATTTACTTCATGGGTTTATAGTCTCCAGTAGACTTTAATCTATTGAAAAAGCTATTCTCAAGTAGAAGTTATCTATAACTATACAGAAAAGACTAAACGGGAAATAACCAGTCTGCCTAATGGTAAAGTGCACAAGCTATTAGAAAAACACAACACTTTGTAGGTGTCAAGCAAAATAATTTAATATAACTTGTTGGAACAATTTGGAG
This sequence comes from Colius striatus, assembly GCF_028858725.1. Lineage (NCBI taxonomy): Eukaryota > Metazoa > Chordata > Aves > Coliiformes > Coliidae > Colius > Colius striatus. Next base: position 5,596,779 of record NC_084765.1, on the reverse strand, counting down.
CAACTGATATTTTCATTAAGAACTCCACAGGCAAGGCTTGGTTCATAAAAAGAAAAAATAATGCTGTAATAGTTCGTCAAGAAAATGATCCAGGAAGTCATTATATTACATTATGTAAGGAAAATTTTAAAAGCCAATATTAAAGTAAAAGCTGTAAGTAAAAAAAAAGTTTCAACAGATTACATAGTGAAATCAAAAGTTTGCAGGACAAAATTGAAAGTAAAGCAGGATCTGAACATTGCAAGATTTAATCTAAAAATAAACTCAAATGCCAAATTAACCAGGTTACCTCATGTGGTGGAAATGCTGCTTCATATGTTCCATTGTTTAGTAGTCTATTAATACCTAAAAAAAACCCAAACCAAACATTAGTTGTGATATCATTTTTTATACATGTTTAATTTTAAGTCATACAAATTTTCAAGTTATATATTGGAATTGTAACTCAATATCAGATGCTAAGGATGCTGCTCAACATGACAGTAAACAATAATCCCATCAAATGTTTGTATAGACCTTGCTGATACTCAAGATTTCTGGCTCTGTCATACTACAGCACTTCCTGAGGGGGTCTGCAACTTTTCTCCCTGGGTTAGGTGCTGTGTGAGATGAAGTGAGAAGACAGTTACATTCATGTTGTGTTCATCAGAGCATATGATACAGATTTTATGGGTGACTAGATGATCTGACAAACACAGAGTGGTATGGACAAGCAATCCTTGAAGCAGCTAAACCCTTGCACAATGAAAAGCTAACCTGTTATTTTAAAAAATAAGCCAGATGAAGGACTTTGTATCAGAGCAGTGCTCTGCACCATACTGGCTACAGCATTTTGGATCAGTTCCTAGTATCTTCCTAAAAACAAATTTGTTGTACCATCAAAGCATATTCTAAAAGATAAATAATAACCATCAAGAATGATAATATAAAGATTCAGTAGCCTGTAAGAGCACACCCATAGTCAACAATTTCCCCCCCAAATAAGTACTTACAACAAACTTCAGATTATCCATTCAATACAAAAATTACGTTGAACTAATTTAATAGTGAAATTTGCCAATGTCAACCTGAAAGGCATTAGATTTCAAACGTTGTTTTCTATGTTTTTCTTATTACCAATTTTCTTCAGAGACTCAAGCAATAACTTTCTGTAATTTCTAGCATTTTATTTCATTCTCTATTTAACGCTTGTAAAGAAAACAGAACATATATTCTCTGTTCACTGCAAATGAAAATGAATAGTTAGACCTGAAAACTAACACTGTCATAGGAGAGTTGATAGAAACTGAACTCGGTTTTCAGGCCAGCTGTCCCTGAGCAGCATGGAGAACTCAAACAAGTGGAGCTCACATTGATTCTAGTGGACTGGAACTGCTAGGACCTGTCCTAGAAAACACTCCACAGTTTTCTGAGGTACACATTTATTGTGGCTCTACACTGCCAAATTTCACTGAGTTATTTAAGGAAATAACTGATGTGACATTCCTTTAACTCTTTCAGTAGGCAAATAAAAAGCTTTCAAGGAATGGAAAATTAATTGAATTTATCCAAATGATACTTTGTCAGACAAGTAAACATATGCAATTTTTGTAGCTTCAGGTTACAAAAAAACCCCACAGCATTCTCACCCATTTTGGATTTTCCATCTTCATACTTAGTCCTCTGCAGCATGTGATGCACGATTCTACTCCTTGTGGAATTGCTGAAGAAGCTGTCTTTGTTGTTTATTGTAAAACTATTAAAAGAATGAATGTCTTATAATATTCAAAACATTACATAGGTGTTCAAACATAGCTGTTGAAATGTTTATTTCTTACAGTGATTTACTGGATCTTTACTCTCCTTGGTTATTGCACAAGATGTAAGATTTTACATCCCTGGAGCATCTTCTTAGGTCCAATAAATTTATCATGATCACAGATTACTTTGGGAAAACAGCAACTAAAACTAAATTCTAAAACATCCTACTATCTAGGTCATTTCTGTTCTGGACATCATTACTTCAAAACAGATCTTCAGAAGCTGTGGTTGTTCTCAAATACCAGTTACTTACAAGTTGGCAGATGTCTCTGTCACGGAACTAACAGAACTACTATTCAGTGAATCAATCAATCAATCAATCTCCATGCAGTGGACACTTGAGGAGCAGCTCCACAACCACTTTCCCTTAGAGAGTCCTAGGATGGAGCATCCTTTCCCAGATGGCTCTGGATTCCGGATGCCAGAAATCTGGCATGCAGCAGCTTTTGCCTACTCAGCTGTGCCAAAACGGACACTATTACAGTTGATAATGTCAGCTGAGCTAGTTGAGAAACAATATCAAAAACATGTGACTGAGCCTATGCAATACAGTCAATTAGGGGAAAAAAAAAGAGATTATAATACAATTATTCTGTCTTTCCAAAGTAAAATCAGTCCACTAGCATTTAGCTTCTTTACTGAGAAGAAAAGATTTCCATTTAGCCTAATTTATACTTCCATGCTAAGTAACTAAAATGAACTATTATCCTCTAAAAGAATGATCACAAAATACTATGGAAATGAAGAAACAGACAGAATTTTACAGTCTAACTTTTTGGGTCCTGACAAAAATGTATTACAGTGTTTAACTACATTACCAGCGTGCTGATTTGAATACTGTTTTTACTTGGGGGGATATGTGTATGTGTATATATATATATATATATATGTACTTATACTTTCAGAGACAAAGGCATTTTTAAAATTCAGATCTGATAAGAAAGTAAAAAAATCATCACAGATTTTAGCTTGCTTTCAGGTATTCCAAATTTCAACGGCTATCTTCAGATTTTGCCTAGCTAAAATATGTAATTATGCAAAGTAAACTTGAGTATTTGCATTTTGTAACGTAATGGGAAGAAAAATTAAATCAAAAAGGCAGCCTTCATTCTTCAGGCAAATTTCTGCTTATAGTACTGAGTGACCACCAAATAGCAAGTAACAGAGAGTAGATTTTGGCTATAAGAGAAAACATATTAAAAACATCAAATAGGATATTGGCTATTTGCCAATGACCATCTGTTAACAGTTGCCTCTATGGCACTTGCTTAGAAGAAGTGAGAAAATAAAAAACCCTTGTGGTCTCTGGTGCTGCCTTTCCTGTTCCAGCACTTACTGGTGTATGCGTGCACGGCTAAAGGGTGCTGTGTAGCAATCTGTTTCTTCCAGATCAGGTAGGGCCTCCTTGTCAAGCTTCATTGGATTTCTGGGCAACCAGCTTTTCAGCTCTCTCATGTTCCTCTGCAAACTGAGACAATAAGAAATCAGATTTACACACTCTCACCTGCTTGTTATTTCCTTCTCAATATTTTGCATATTTAGTGACATCATACTAGAAATGAAATGAAAGATGGAAATTTCCACATTAAACAACAAAAAAAAAGGGTTAAAAAGCAAAACTAACAGCTTTTGGGATCTCTCTTGCACACTTCACTCCAGTACAACTCATCCTAAAACTAGTAGGATTATGGTTTGAGATGAAACTGAATTATTAAGTCTGGAGAAAACAACTTTCCAGGGTAGTTCATCTGACAGAATTGTGGATGCTATTCTTAAGAACGTAATTACTTTCTCTAGCCCCATTGGACATGGGAATTGTGACTCCTCCTCCCTCCTTTGCCTGGCAACTTAGACATTAAAATTCCTAAAATTTGAAAGTAAATACAATATTGGTTTGGATCAAATTTTCATGATTTATTGATTTCAGTAAAACTTTGCCCTGAAAAATGTTCCTCGAAATCCAAGGGCTGATATTGCCCTACAAAACAGTATTCCTAAAGAGCAACTAAATTAAAGAATATGTTACAGAGATATGGTTATATGGCAGTTGGAGAAGACCCCCTAATTGACATTCTAAACCACAATTTTTGTATCCTGAATTAGATGATATACTGGTAACATAAACGGCTTTCTTCTCCTGGCAGCTTGCCTATGGAGTGTTTCAGGACACAGTTTATACAGGGGTAAATCTGACGAAGTGCAGTTAATTTCCAAGCAAATGTTAGAAGTTACTTCCCTATCACTTCAATTTTGTACTCCTTGCTGACATGTATTTTTTTCATATTCAACTGCAATGAAATATGGGTATTTAAGGAGTAGGTCTCATATTAAATGGGCATGACATTATGACACGGTAAGAATATCAGAGATCCAGGAAAAGTGGAACTTGGGTCTTAATGAATATGTATGCATGATATATAAAGCATATATATATCTTATAGCCTCAAAATTGTGAAAAGCTAAGTATTAGATATTTTTA